>NW_015090795.1:2726753-2776684 GCF_001431845.1 Calidris pugnax
TGTCCCCACGGGGTGTCCTGAGGGAGGGACGGAGCCCCAGAGAAATGGGGGTCGCGGTGACTTGGCAGAAGCGATTCCGTGCAGGACTGAAATATTGCTGGGGGGGGCAGAATTTGTCCAGCCTGCCTTAATTTATTTAAAAAAAACTAATAATCTAAGCCTGCTGATCGCTGGGGAGAGGTCAGCACAAATCTGGTTAGCTTGAATTCGTTGAGGTGTGGGTAAGGCTTATCTGATTTACTGCATAATTAAAGCTCAAGAAGCAGCTCCGGAGGGTGGTGTGATGCCTCCGCCATCGGAGCGATTCAAATTAAAAATCTGCCAGGACAAGGATTGTGGTCGGGTGCAGGGTTTGGTGTCACCAAGTCCTTCTCACCTCTCTGGCTTTGCCTGGTTGCACAAAGCCATGGCTGGGACTGTCCACCTTCCCCCACCGTTAGATCTGTGGATGTTGTGGGGAGGATTTTTTTTTAGCATCGGTACCATATCCTGCATTTGGCAACTATGGGATGGTTTCTTAGAATCATAGAATGGTTGGGGTTGAAACTGACCTTAAAGACCATCCATTTCCACCCCCTGCCCTGGGCAGGGACACCTCCCCCCAGACCAGGTTGCTCCAAGCCCCCTCCAACCTGGCCTTGAACCCCTCCAGGGATGGGGCAGTCACAGCTTCTCTGGGCAACCTGGGCCAGGCTCTCACCACCCTCACAGGAAACAAGTTATTCCCCAGATCTCATCTCAATCTCCCCTCTCTCAGGTTAAAACCCTTCCCCCTCGTCCTATGGCTCCCCTCCCTGATCCAGAGTCCCTCCCCATCTCTCCTGGAGCCCCTTTGGGGACTGGAAGGGGCTCCAAGGTCTCCCCGGAGCCTTCTCTTCTCCAGGCTGAACCCCCCAACTCTCTCAGCCCCCCCTCCCAGCAGAGGGGCTCCAGCCCTCCCAGCATCTCCGTGGCCTCCTCTGGCCCTGCTCCAACAGCTCCATGTCCTTCTGCTGGTGGTGGCCCCAGAGCTGGAGGCAGCAGTTTGTGGGAGACATGGCTCAGGCAGCCCAAAGGGACTTGGCCTGAAAAGCTGCAGGAGTTTGCACTTTAGTGAAAACCGTATTGTAGGCAGAGCTTTCAGATTTATTCCATTGTGGGTTGGTTTTTTGGTCATCAGTTAATGTATTTACAGATAAGTGTGATCTTTTTTGTTACAAAAGATAGAGACCTTGGCTTAAATTGGCAACTGAAACTGTTACAAATTGCACCCAAATGAGGAATCCCCATCAGAAACTTTCTTGACTGATTTCACTGAATTTTAGAGTTGGAAGGGACCATAGAGATCATCTAGTCCAACTCCCCTGCTGAAGCAGGATTGCCTAGAGCTAGAGCATGTTACTCAGGAGCATCCAGGCGGGTCTTGAAAATCTCCAAGGAAGGGGACTCCACACCCTCCCTGGGCAGCCTGTTCCAGGGCTCTGTCACCCTCACCGTGAAGAAGTTTCTCCTCATATTTGAGTGGAACCTCTTATGTTCCAATTTGTGCCCGTTGCCCCTCGTCCTCTCACTGGGAACCACTGAAAAGAGTCTGGCTCCCTCCTCCCGCAGCCCGCCCTTGAGATACTTGTAGGCGTTGATAAGGTCTCCCCTCAGCCTTCTCTTCTCCAGACTAAAGAGTCCCAGCTCTCTCAGTCTCTCCTCATAAGGGAGATGCTCCAATCCTTGAATCATCTTTGTTGCCCTTCGCTGGACTCTTTCTAGTAGTTCCCTGTCCCTCTTGAACTGGGGAGCCCAGAACTGGACGCAGTACTCCAGTTGTGGCCTCACCAGTGCAGAGTAGAGGGGGAGAATAACTTCTCCCACCAAAACATCATGGTGAAGGAAACATTGGCGTGTAATTTCTCTGCGTTTTTTTTTTTTTTCCCCCCTCTGGTGGTTTTCAAAGCTCTGTGTTACTCCTGTGCACGTAGCGCCGCAGCGAAATGGCCGACGATAACGAGGAGCTGCCGGCAGACGAGGAGCTGCCGGCTCCGGCCGAGGACAGCTTTGAGCAGCTGGAGAACGACAGCCCTGCCGAGCGCAGCGGGCACGTGGCCGTCACCGACGGGCGCTGCATGTACGTCTGGGGAGGCTATAAGGTATGAGGCTCTCCTCGTTAATTAAGCCTTCTGCCACCCCTGGTGCTGGTAATTGCATCCCATTCGTTTGGGAGCGACTCCGTGAAATTATCCCTCCCCTGGAAAAGAAAAACTCCGGTTAACGAATTAGATTGTGACATTGATGGGTGTGGAAATATTGAAATAAATCATGAGATCTTGGCAAACAGATAGCCTTTGTGGGACGCAGGGTGCCCTTTGCCTCTGTCAGCTCACAGGGAGCAGCTGGGAGAGGAGGAGACACTGGTTTGAAACGCCCAGTCTGCAAAATGCTGCTTTTATGTACAGTGTTATCAGCACGACTGTGTGTTGCGTGTTAGTGATGAGGGGTTGGTTATTTATCAGGCTGGGCTGTGCACTGCAGGAATGAGGATGAATTCTCAGTGAACTCAGTAAATAAGTTGGTAGCTCAAGACAAAGCTGCGGTGAATCGTTCCGGGAGTGTCGTGCAGGGGGTGGGGGAATTAGAAAGGACATTTTGGCTCATTTATGCACCCTTCTTGGGCTGTGAAAAGGAGGTTCAACGAGTCTGTAGTTCAGTATTGTCAAACATCCTTCTGATGGTGCTTTTTCTGTTCTGCAGAACGCCCAAGTTCGGGGGTTTTATGACTTCTATCTGCCCAGAGATGAAATATGGATTTACAACATGGAAACTGGAAGATGGTACAGTAAATAATTAATTGTTGTTTCAGGTGGAAAAAAAAAAAAGAAGATAAATTCTTAAACTGGTCTGTGAAAAGAGAGAGAATTCCCTGATCGTTTTGTTCCCACTTCTCAAACTGTTCTGTAATTGTGTAAAATTATTTCCAGAATGTTGGGTTGTTTTTGTTTTTTTTTCTGTGAAAACAGCAAATGTATTTTCACCGGGTGAAGGAGGAAAGGCAGCCCCTACAGGAGTGTGTGATCAACAGCGTGAAGCGTTTGGGGATGCCCAGTGTAGAGTATAGCACCTGAAAATTGTATTTATGGCACTTTTGATTACAGTGAGGGAATCCGTACTGAGTTTTTTTATTTGTTGTCCTTTTAAGAAGTTGTTTTTAAATGTTGGTACAGTCAGAGAAGCTGCTGTGTCACCTCAGGCCATTGGGAGCCTGGAAGTTGGGTGGAACCTGGATGCCTGAATTCCCAGAAGGGAATCCAGTGCTGGGGCCTCGCGCTGCGAAGCCAAATCTCCCCTCAACCCTCTGCAGAAAGTGCCATCTCAGCAGTTTTTTCCAGTCCCCGTGGCGGTCAGGGAGAGCCTGGGACATGGGCTGGAAACTCATCTTTGTGGTTCTTATGTTTACAAACATTAAAAATCCAGTAGCAAAATAGAAGCCTTCAGTTTAGAGAGGTGCATCCTCTTTGCCCCAGGATCTTCCTGGGGATTGTGAACGCGAAAGGGGAAGCAAACTCCTGAACTGGGCAGACGGGATTCCAACCCTACAAAAGATGGATTAATTAAATTGCCTTTTCCCCACCCCCCCTGTCCATCATCCCAGGTCAGGGCTGTAAATGGTTAAACCTGCCAGGGTGCAAGAAGCTCAGAACTAAATGGTCCAGGGTGACCCGTCGGAATTAAAAAACATACTGCTTATGTTTTAAACATAAATTTCCTCTGCAGATAAAATCGGTGTTGTGCATTTTTAGCAGCTGGAATGTTTAAACCTGTGCTTCCAGGAAGAAGAGTAAAACAGAGGGAGATGTTCCACCATCCATGTCTGGAAGTTGTGCTGTGTGTGTGGACAGAGTGGTGTACCTCTTCGGAGGCCACCACGCACGTGGCAACACCAACAAGGTTAGAAAAGCCAAACCCCTCCTCACAAATAAGTTTCTTCCTTGTTAGCTTTTTATTCCCATTTTTTCATAAACTAGAGGTGGCCCTTCCAGTTAATTAAAACCCATCCAAACTGTGATTGGATCAGTGCTTTTGCGTTTGCTTCTTTTGAAAGATGGGAATTCCCAGAGTTCACTGAAATAATGCCAGGAGGTGATTTGTAACTGCTCTGTAGTTGTTTGAGACATTCTTCTTCTCTGGAGGCTCTGATAGTATTTTCTGATGTTCTGGAAATGAGGTTTAAATTAGATAGGGTTTTTCTTGGCCTCACTCCTAATATAAACTGAAAGGAGCTTGATGCAATTCCTTGGACAGCCTGAAACAAACTACGTTTATAAGGTGTGACTTGTTTCCTTCCTGCTGTGGTTTTCTTACATTTCAGTTTGTTTATGTGTGTGTCTCAGCTCTTTCTCTCCGTGTAAAATGATGTAACACACAGAGAAGGGATGACACCTTAAAACTCCTTTTTTTTTTCTTTTAAAAACATATTATTTTTTAATTGTAAGACAGTTGCTACTTTGTACACACCTTCATAGCATCCTTTTTCAGCTTTTGGATGGTAAAACTCATTGTCCAGAGTCCTGTTAATTTTGTAAAAAAAGTGTTTGGGGCTTGAGTCTGCAACAAGATAAGGATCTTTGGATCCATATTTTGTTCCAAACGTCAGTGCTCTGGGAAAAGAGTATTTCTATGCTAATTAAAAGTGAATATTTTGACATCAGTCAGACTTAAGCTTTAAGCTAACTGTGTGGGTAAAAAATAAATCTTTTTATTTTCTACAGTTCTACATGTTAAATTCCAGATCCACGGACAAAGTGCTGCAATGGGTCAGAGTAGAGTGTCAGGGGGTTCCCCCCTCGTCGAAGGACAAGCTCGGCGTCTGGGTTTACAAAAACAAGTAAGGCTCCAGCCCCGCTCTCCTGGCGCCCGTGTTTGCTTTTAATTGCTCTTCCTCTCCTCGTCCTTGGGTCTTGTTGCTTGAAGTAGGGCTGCAGGAGGATTTCTTTGCCTCTGCAGCACCTTCATGCTTCGGGAAGATGCTGGGTGTCTTCCCCAACCCGCCTTTTAAAACTGCTCCGGCCTTTGAACGTTGATAAGTGAAAAACCTCGCTCCCAGATTTGGGTCTGTTGCCTGTGGCTTTTTTGGCCGTGCACCTGCTAAAGTGCTTCAGGAAGATGCTGGGTGTCTTCCCCAACCTGCCTTTTAAAACCGCTCCGGCCTTTGAACGTTGATAAGTGAAAAACCTCGCTCCCAGATTTGGGTCTGTTGCCTGTGGCTTTTTTGGCTGTGCACGTGCTAAATTCCACGTGTTCTGTGGTTGCTGGTTGCACAAAACAAGGGGACGTGTTGCGTGCACCTGCTAAATTCCATCTGTTCTGTGCTGGTTGCACAAAACAAGGGGACGTGTTGGATGAAGTGCTGTTGGTGTTATCTGATTTCACGTGTTGGGATGGTGTCCCACAGGTGCCACCGGGCTTTTTGGCACCGCAAACCTTGGAAAAGAGGAGGAAGATGAGGAGAAGGTGTTGAAGCCTGATGAGCTGATGGTGCCAGACGTTGCTGTTGCCTTGTACCCTCCTCCCCAGTTCAGTTTGGGTAGCTCTGGTCCCCTAAACTCTGTGACGAGATCATTCCAGCCCCTGTTGTCAGTAGATAAGTCTCCTGCTTCCACCAGTTGGTTGTATCCCAGCTCCTCGGGAGGTTGGGGGTGGAAGTGGATTAACTGAAGGCAGAGACTTTTGTCTCTCCTCTTGGAGCATCTACCCAGGGCTGATTTCTCAGAAGGTTCCTGGCTTCCAGAGAGCAGGACTCCAAAATGGTCTGGGAGCAGGTGACAGCTCGTGTGGCCAGGATTGTCCCTTTGCAGGAGAAGCTGGAAGGGCTGGTCCCTGCAGAGGTCTGTGATGCCAGGGGATGAGGAGGTCCCGTGTCACCGTGAGGTGACAGTGATTTTGGTGTCTAATAATACTATGGGTGGCTGCTGCTTTGAGGGAACTCCCTGTGGGATTTTCTGCAGAGAGAGGAAATGGCCCGTGGTGCTGGTTTTCAGACTCTTGATGTGGAGAGAGAGCTTATTGCTGCGCTGATGGGTGGGATGAGTTCAGGTGTGAATCTGTGCAGGACTGGAGTTGTGGGTGTTTAGTCAGGTGGTGCAGGTTGGTTTTCTGTCACCTCATAATTCAATAAGAATTTCTGGCAAAAACCAGACAAAATGCAGCAAGTACAAAGGAAAATGTTCTCCTCCCCCTGAAAAAAACCCTAAAAACTGGGGAAAACTTCCCAGGTGGCTTCATTGGTAGAGGATCTGCTGTGTGTAGCGTCCCTTGGTCTCCTCCTTGTCCTGCACCATGGCCGTGCCCAGGTCATAATGCTTTCCCTTTGCTTCTTACAAACATTTTAGGCTCAGGAAAAGTGAGCAGAGGGTTTGGAAAAAGTTGATGGGGGGGAGTTGGGAAACTGGAGGAATAAACACCTGCAGCTGCTGTGTGGGAGCCCCAGTAGGGAAGCGTGGCAACCGGGCAGGAGGCCTTGGTAGCCTCCCTGTTTGGAAGCAGAGCAAAGCCTGGAAGCCTGAGGCCTGGGCAACAGCAACGGGAGGGATTTCGTGTGGGTGGGAGGGTTGATTAAGCAAGAAATGGGGCCCCACACCTGGAGAACTTGTGTTGTGGGTGTATTAGAAGTAGTGAAGCCAAAGGAGCTTCCCTGGTGTCCCATCCTCTGTTCAAACACAGCCTTTAAAGAACTTTAATTGACAGCACCAGCCGTGACAGCGTTTCTCATGGATCTTGATGCCTGTTTTCTTTCAGGCTAATATTTTTTGGAGGCTATGGGTATTTCCCTGAAGGGAAACAACGGGGAACTTTTGAGTTTGATGAAACCTCTTTTTGGGTAAGTAAACCTGGAAGTAATTTCTACTTAAACTTTAATATTTCATCACTGCTGTTTAAAACTTGTTGCTTGTTTAATGTTTTTAAAGAATTCAGGTCTCCCTAGAGGATGGAATGACCATGTGCACGTTCTGGACACTGAAACTTTTACTTGGAGCCAGCCTATAACTACGGTAATTATTAGTCTTATGTCAGTTAATTAAAGTCACAGCTCTTAGAATCATAGAATGGTTTGGGTTGGAAGGGACCTTGAAGATCATCCAGTGCCACCCCCTGCCCTGGGCAGGGACACCTCCCACCAGACCAGGTGGCTCCAAGCCCCCTCCAGCCTGGCCTTGAACCCCTCCAGGGATGGGGCAGCCACAGCTTCTCTGGCCAAACTGGGCCAGGCTCTCACCACCCTCACAGTCAACAATTTCTTCCTCAAATCTCATCTCAATCTCCCCTATTTTCAGTGTAAAACCCTTCCACCTCCTCCTATGGCTCCCCTCCCTGAGCAAGAATTCCTCAAGAAAGAAATACGAATATATAAGCTCTTAAGAAGTATGTGCACTGTATCTCCTGTAGCATCCCATGAAAACCAGTGTGACTCTGCTAGGCTTGGGTTCTTTAATTAGTGTCGTTAGCAGTGGGTGTTGATGGAACAGCCTCCTTGTCTCCCGGTGAGGGGACAGTGGTGGCCTGTCCCAGCAGGGGTGGCTTTGGGCCACAGATATTCGGAGTGGCTGGGACAACTTGCCGTGTGAAGCCGTCGTGTCTCTTGCAGGGTCCTATCTGTAGTCTGCATCTCTCTGGTGCTATTTCAGAAGCTGTGGTTAACCATTTGCAAGCAAGAAGCACGGAAATTCACCCAAAATATATTTTTTCTGCTTTCCTGCTCCACCCCTGTGCTGAGTGTCGAGTTGTCAGGTGGTCTGTGACCCTGCCTTCTTCGGGATAGAAACTGGTCCCCAAATGCCAGGAGTTAGGAAAGATGGAGGAACCCTCTGAAACACCTGCTGGTCGCTAGCAGGAGGACATCAGAGATGTCCTGCTGGCTCCTGGGTGTGTGGAGTGGTGGGAGTCGTGTCTTCTTCTCTTGGTGGTGTTGGGGGAAGCCCCATGTCTGCAGCTCTGCTGGTTTCTGCTCTTCTGGGACATGCTGGGTCTGTCTGGGCAGGAGACTCCACCAGGAGCTGAAGCTCGGGACGCTGTGACCAGGTCACTGCTGTCCTCATTCCCAGTCCATTGCCAACGAGGTGTGACTCTTAATTTCTGTCCTAGGTCTGGACTCCGTGAGGTGTCATGAACTTGTGTGTTTGCAGTTTTACCTACAACGTGCTTGTAGGGGAAGGACTGTCAAGAGAGGGGTTTGAAACACTGTTGGTAGAAGCAGCTTTGGAACCATCCCCTCAAAAATTACCTGCTCTCTCTTCAGTAGCATTCTTGAGGCCATTTAAACTGAATTTAAACCATTCATTTGCCTCAGGTCTTCTCTCCAAAATGGGGAACTTGCCTTTTATTTTGATCTGTCTTTCTCTCTTAGGTTTTTTTTCCCATTGACCCGCTTTCTTTCACGCCTCGGTGGCCTTGTGCTCCTGGGGAGCTCAGGAGGACACCATGTAGGGTTTCCTGTCACCCTGGCTGTAGTGTGACGGGTTGGGGCGTTGTGCTTGGCTGCCCAAGTGTGGTCAGAACAAAACAAAACGCTCCGTAATCGCAACTGTCCACTATTTGGAGAGTCCCAGCAATGCTCAGGACCAGGGAAACGGGGTGATACTGCCACAGAATTGGAGGAAATGGAATTGGAGATAAACTCCTCAGTGAGGGTAGGTTCAGGCTGGATATTAGGAAAAATTTTTTCACTGAAAGGGTTCTCAGCCATTGGAATGGGCTGCCCAGGGAGGTGGTTGAGGCACCATCCCTGGAGGTGTTCAAAAGACGAGTTTTACCTGCAACGTGCTTGTAGGGGAAGGACTGTCAAAAGAGGGGTTTAAAACACTGTTGGTAGAAGCAGCTTTGGAACCATCCCCTCAAAAATTACCAGCTCTCTCTTCAGTAGCATTCTTGAGGCCATTTAAACTGAATTTAAACCATTCGTTTGCCTCAGGTCCTCTCTCCTCTCCAAAAACGGGGAACTTGCCTTTTATTTTGATCTGTCTTTCTCTCTTAGGTTTTTTTTCCCATTGACCCGCTTTCTTTCACGCCTCGGTGGCCTTGTGCTCCTGGGGAGCTCAGGAGGACACCATGTAGGGTTTCCTGTCACCCTGGCTGTAGTGTGACGGGTTGGGGCGTTGTGCTTGGCTGCCCAAGTGTGGTCAGAACAAAACAAAACGCTCCGTAATCGCAACTGTCCACTATTTGGAGAGTCCCAGCAATGCTCAGGACCAGGGAAACGGGGTGATACTGCCACAGAATTGGAGGAAATGGAATTGGAGATAAACTCCTCAGTGAGGGTAGGTTCAGGCTGGATATTAGGAAAAATTTTTTCACTGAAAGGGTTCTCAGCCATTGGAATGGGCTGCCCAGGGAGGTGGTTGAGGCACCATCCCTGGAGGTGTTCAAAAGACGGGTTGATGTAGTGCTGGGAGGTATGGCCTAGTGATGATGCTCCTTGTTTGTTGTGTGGGTGTCTATTTTTGTCAGTTAGGTTGATGGTTGGACAAGATGATCTTTAAGGTCCCTTCCAACCTAGAAGATTCTGTGATTCTGAGATTACCAAAGAATTGCTTTGTCTTAAAATATACAGATCCCAAATATTTCAGAAGCGACTCAAGAAAAATGCAGTTTAATGATTTAGTGTGTCACCGTCTCATTTACAGTCTGAGGTCTTCTGTGACTTTCTGAACCCCCTTCTAAAAGCAAAATTTATACCTTAAAGAGGGGGGAAAAAGAAAAATCCCATTTTTAATGAGTTTTCTGATCTTCCATCCACCAAAAAAAGCAAGTTTCCTTACACAGAATGACTTACTGGATGGTTTTTTTTCACTCTCTCTTCCTCGTTGGCCTTAAATCTGACAGTAGTTCAGCCTTTTGTCTCCTTGTGTGATGGATTTGTGGCAGTGAGAGACCTTGCTGTGCCTTGGGAGGAGCCTGGTCCCTGCTCTTGCCCCCCGGGGTCCCCCAGCGTGGCCAAGTCCCTGCTGTTTCCTGTGTGTGGTGGGCATCTCCAGCCCAGCCCCTCCTCACTTCATCTCCCCTGGGTTTCTGGAAGCATCATCATCTTTCTTTTGTTAAAGTATCACAAACTCACCTCTTCCTCTCACGTTTTCTGTCCCCAGGGTAAGACTCCGTCGCCCCGCGCGGCTCACGCCTGCGCCACGGTTGGGAACAGAGGCTACGTCTTCGGTGGCAGATACAGAGTAAGTCCCAGCCCCCTTTGAGGAGGTGTTACCTAAACCATGTGTGACCATCTCAACCACGCTCTGCTTTCTTCTAGGAGGTTCTGGGCTCCCCAGTTCCAGAAGGACAGGGAACTGCTGGAGAGGGGACAGCAGAGGGGTACAGAGATGCTGAGGGGCCTGGAGCATCTCCCTTACGAGGAGAGGCTGAGGGACTTGGGTGTTTTTAGTCTTGAGAAGAGAAGGCTGAGGGGGAATCTGATCAACACCTATAAATACTGAAAGGGTGGGTGTCAGGAGGATGGGGCTGGTCTTTTTTCAGTGGTGCCCAGGGACAGGACAAGAGGAAATGGGCACAAACTTGAATATAAGAAGTTCCACCTAAACATGAGGAGAAACTTCACTTTGAGGGTGGCAAAGCCCTGGCAGAGGCTGCCCAGAGAGGTGGTGGAGTCTCCTTCTCTGGAGACTTTCAAACCCACCTGGACACGTTCCTGTGCAACCTGCTCTGGGTGGACCTGCTCTGGCAGGGGGTTGGACTAGATGATCTCCAGAGGTCCCTTCCAACCCCATAGCATTCTGGGATTGTTCTAGTAGAACCTGGTAAATTCAGAAGGTAAGGACACTGGATCAGGACTGATCTTCCTGAGCAGCTGCTGACTCTTGCTCTCAGGCATTTTTAACTATTGGTACAAGTAAAATTCTTTCACTGTGTCTAAAGAAATTCAACTTGGTGTTGGGTCATGAGTTCTGCGCAGCACGAAGCTGCGTCCTTCAGATACCTCAGAAATAATGAGAAATGAGCAGCAGCATTTTATTGCAGCGCGGGGGTCATTTGTGGTGTTTTTACCAAATTGCAGAATCACGCAAGGCATCTGCCCCGTCGGCCGGTCCTGGCATTCCTTAACACCCATTTCCTCCGACCACCTCTTCCTCTTCGGAGGCTTCACCACGGACAAGCAGCCTTTAAGTAAGTCATTCCAAAAGGATTTCACTGTGTCTTTGCTTGAATTACTGCCAGCTCACCTCAAATTCTTCCTGCATTCCTTCCGTGCTGCTGTGATCCAGCGCCTTATGGTCAACAGCTCATTTCACAGAGCAGGAGTCACCGACTGTGTTGAGACACTATTATTAATAGAAATTATTCTGCTCTAAAAAAATGTATCTAACGTAAATTGCAATTAGGAAGAGCTTTGCAGGTCTCCCTTCTGACTTTGCTCCCAGAAACCATTATTTAAGGCCTGTTTTCAAATAGTTTCATAGGGTTTTTCCTTAAAAACCCTATTTATTTAAGAGCAAAAATGGCTGTTCTGTGTTAACCAGAGTACACGCAAATGGGAAAGAATTAACAGAATATTGTTTGTATTTGGGGTTTTGCTTGTTTTCAGGCGACGCCTGGATTTATTGTATCAGCAAGAACGAGTGGATACAGTTTGAGCACAACTATTCTGAAAAACCAAGGTACGGGAGGCCTGGAAACGCACACCTGAAACGTGAGATGAACACTATTGTGGGAGTGGGGCTGGAAAACAGCAGGAAAAGCTGGGATTTAGGGTTTGCTCTGGCTGCAGAGGCCCCTGAGCTGGAACCTCCTCGTTCCTGTGCACGCCCAGAACGGTTTTGTTTTCCTGCCAAGTAAATTGGAGGTGATGACCTGCAATTTGAAAGCATCGAAACTGCCGCGATGCGTTTGTGGGGCATCGAAAACACTCGTGTCATGTGAGTTGATCCAGCTCGTTTGGGGATGCCTTCAGAGCTGAGGATAAATTAATTAAAATTAGCAGCCATTCTTCCCGCTCTGCCCTTTGGTGGGGATGAGGAGGGGGGTGTTCTCCGGGCTGAGCTGCCCCCCATCTGCTTCTCCCCCCACTTTGGAGCAGCAGGATGGGGCCGTGTTGCTGCTGAACACCCTGTGAGATCCCTGGTTTCCCCAAAATTAGGTGAGCAAAACCAGCTCTGACTGATGACGTTCCATCAGTCTTTTGACTCGAGCGGGACCTGAAAACACGGTCTGTGGGTTTCACACCCAGAACGTGCCCCCCCAGCCCCGCTCGGACCCCAACCCCCTCCACAGCCCAGCCTTTGCTGACTGGTTTTCCTCCTCCCACCACAAACTCCTGTTCATAGAATCATAGAATTGCCCAGGCTGGAAGGGACCTCCAAGGGTCATCTAGTCCGACCCCCCCACAGTCAGCAGGGACACCCCCAACTAGACCAGGTTGCCCAGGGCCTCATCGAGCCTCTCCTTGAATATCTCCAGGGAAGGGGCCTCAACCACCTCCCTGGGCAACCTGTTCCAGTGCTCCACCACCCTCACAGTGAAGAACCCTCTCCTCATCTCCAGTCTAAATCTGTTCCCCTCCAGCTTGAAGCCATTTCCCCTCGTCCTGTCACTACAGGCCTTTCTAAACAGGTTCTCCCCAGCCTTCCTGTAGGCTCCCTTCAGGTACTGGAAGGCTGCTCTTAGGTCTCCCCGGAGCCTCCTCTTCTCCAGGCTGAACAACCCCAGCTCTCTCAGCCTGTCCTCGTAGCAGAGGTGCTCCATCCCCCTGATCATCCTCGTGGCCCTCCTCTGGACCCGCTCCATCAGGTCCATGTCCTTCTTATATTGAGGGCTCCAGACCTGCACACAATACTCCAGGTGAGGTCTCACCAGAGTAAAGTGGCAGAATCCCCTCTCTGGACCTGCTGGCAACGCATCTTTTGATGCAGCCCAGGATGGGATTCCCCTTCTGGGCTGCAGCTGCACACTGCCTGCTCATGTCCAGCTTCTCCTCCACCAGCACCCCCAAGTCCCTTTCCTCAGGGCTGCTTTCCAATCCCTCACCCCCTAGTTTGTATTGGTGGCGAGGATTGTTGAAGGAGGGGTGTCTCCAGCGCCCCGGTGGAAGGGCCAACCCCCCGTGTTAACTCCAAAAGCAAATCCCCCAGGTGGGTTATGGGGTGGGGTGGTTTTTCCCTTTAAAAGGCAGCACCAATTCCTGTTTTCTAGGCTGTGGCACACGGCTTGTGCGAGCGAGGAGGGAGAGGTGATCGTCTTCGGGGGCTGTGCCAACAACTTACTGGCCCATTCGAAAGCTGTAAGTTTTATTTCCAGCTTTTCTTTCCCTTCCCTGCCCCAGCCCTTCCCCCGGGGGCTCGTCGCGGGCGTGAAACGCTTGTGCTGCCCCGTGAGAACTGGCAGAGGTGCACAAACAAAGCTGGAAGGGGAAACCTCTTGCTGCTTTTCTGGAAACCAGGTTCATTATTCATTATTTAAACAAACAAACTTTCCCTCACAGGTGCATTGCGCTTGGAGCCAATTCTTATCTCTTAATTATTTCTTTAGCTCTGCCCTCTGCTTCTCACGGGGGGGTGTTTTCAGGGAGCCAGGAGAGAACAGGCTGAGCCTGGGGTTGTTCTTCAGCCAGGACAGGGGGAAAAAAACACCTTTTGGTGTTGGAGACTGGGAACGAGCACCTTCTGGTGTAAGAACCAGTGGGTGTCAGCGAGTGGCAAACAAGGGTGGTGTAACTGTGCACCAGCAGCTGGGCCCTGGCAGAGATTATGTGGATGTGCATTCAAAGAATGGGTGTAACCTGGCAGGGTTTTAACTGATGGTGCCTTTCTGTGAAGAAATTTTTCCTAATATCCATCCTAAACCTCCCCTGGTGCAACGTGGGGCTGTTCCCCTCCACCTGTTGGAACAGCAGTTCCCTGAGTGCCCGTAACTCCCCCTGTTGCAGGATTTGGGGAGGATTTGGGGAGCAGTTCTGCGTTCAGCTTCTCTCCTGCCTTCATGACGTACGTGAAGTCCACTCTGCTCCCCATCATCAGCCTCTCCACCCCCAGAGTGGTGTCCTTGGCCGTCCTCTCCCAGTGCTGTTTGGGTGGGTTTGGCTCCTGCTGTGACACCCTGACTCCATGTAACCAAACTGCTTCTCTCTCTCCCCCACCCCAGGCTCACAGCAACGAAATACTTGTCTTTTCTCTACAACCGAGATCTCTTGTAAGGTAAGAAAAGCCAGACTTTGCCCTTAAACTGTCGTGTCTTCACCAGGGTTATCGCTAGATGCGTTTATGTTCCTAAACCACTTGAAAACATCCCTTCCCCTAAAGAACAGCAGGGAATTTTGAGAGGATGGAGCGAGATTCCTCTCAGAAATGCCTTTGGCACTGAGGAGAAGCAGCCCTCGCTCGGTAGCTGTAAGGGATGAGTTTCCCTCCCAGCCCTCCTTCCTCCTGGTGCTAATTCTGGTGTTTCCCTCTCCCCCAGGCTGTGCCTGGAAGCTGTCATTTGCTTTAAGGAGATACTGGCCAGTTCCTGGAATTGTCTCCCCAAGCACTTGCTGCACAGCGTCAACCAGCGCTTCGGAAGCAACAACACCTCGGGCTCCTGAGCCCTCCCCACCCAGGAGCAGCTCCAAGATGGAATAACCTCACGGAGCACGGCAAAACAGTAAATGTGTATAGGTTAACTATCCCTAGCCTCGTAGGTAGTCGCTTCTCGCCTCTTAAGTTGCATGTGAATGGCCTAGAGAGAACCTATTTTTGTGTCAAAATATGTTCGTTTGCAATAAATGTATATTTAAGGCGAGTGGAGATGCAGCCTCTGCCCGAGCTCAAAAACTAGGCCTGGGGTTGTCGGCCTGGAGGGAGGTGGGATGGGGGTGGGAGTGTTGTGAGTCCCCAGGGGTTCAGCAGGAGATAGAGGGGCCCCAGGAAGAGGAGAGTTGCTTTAGTGGAGGCTGAAGATGGTTTCGAGGGGGGGAGAACAGCCCTGGGGCTGTGGAAATTGTCCATTTGTGTCCAACGTGTGGTTAAAGCCTCAGCTGTTCAAGCCCCGCTGCCCTCTGCTCCTGCCCTCTGCTCCTGCCTACGTTGGGGTTTTGTTTGGTTTGTTGTTTTTTTTGTTTTTTTTTTTTGGAACTCTTTTATGTTGTGTAACTTCAATTGTGAACCTTAGGTAGCAGATATTCTGCCCTGAGAAAGTGAAAGTGCTTGAGCCTGTTGTCCGCCCGTCGCCGACTTTTGCTGACTCGGCCCCAGCAGGTGACATGGGGGGACAAGGGACAGGCTGTTGCTGCTGTGGGGAAGGGGTGAAATCATGTTTTACGCTGTCCTCAGAAAAAAAAAAAAGAAATAAAAATTAAAAAGTTTGAATTCTAGAACGAAACTAACTGCTGGCTTGTAATTCCTGGGCGAGCTGTAGCTGTGGCTGGAGTTGAGGGGTGCTGACACAGCACACGGGGGTTTATTGACCCTCTGGATCCTTCCCTGCCTGTTCCCCACCTCCCTGGGGGCAATAATTCGGGGCAGGGTGCAGCTGAGCTGCTGGGAACAGGCCCTACGGAGGGCTGGGAATGCACCACCCGCTTCCTGGCAGCATATTTGGGGGGAAAAAAAAAAAATAAATCAAATTCTACCTTTTCTCCAATGAAACCTTTTGCACTGAAACTCCAGTCACAGAATCACAGAATCTTCTAGGTTGGAAGGGACCTTAAAGATCATCTTGTCCAACTGTCAACCTAACTGACAAAAATAGACACCCACACAACAAACAAGGAGCATCATCACTAAACCAGACCTCCCAGCACTACATCAACCCGTCTTTTGAACACCTCCAGGGATGGTGCCTCAACCACCTCCCTGGGCAGCCCATTCCAATGGCTGAGAACCCTTTCAGTGAAAAAATTTTTCCTAATATCCAGCCTGAACCTCCCCTGGAGCAACTTGAGGCCATTTCCTCTCGTCCCGTCGCCTGTGACAGTCCCTGTCAGAAGAAAGAAGAAACCAACACGGCAGGAGTTTTGTGGCAAATCCCAGCAGCCGGGGAGGGAGCGCTCGGCTCCGGGTTCAAAGAAGGAGCCAGAGGTGACAGCACCCACCCAGTGCCAGCCATTTACTTGCAGGTTTTTATGTTATTTGTATAGATTTGATAAGAGTCCACCTAAACCATCCCACAGGAACCCGGCCTCCGTGGAAGCTCAATGCAGTGGCACTAAGGACAGCCAGGGCAGGTCTGTCCATCTGTCCGTCCCTCTGTCCGTCCCGGCTGCAGGTGCTGGATTCCAACTGCATGACCCAAATTATGGAATCACTTCTTTTTCCTGTTGAGGAGATGAGGCGCAGACACTTTCACTTTCCCGGGAATATTTCTTGACAAATCGGTGTCCTGCAAAACAGCAAGAGATGAGAAGTTGAACAGGGAAGAAAAAGCTTTTTAGGAACATCCTCCTCCTCCTCACCCTCGGCTTCCGCGGCGGCTGATGAGCCCCGTTTCTGCCAGCTTTTCCCCCAAAGAAAAGGTGGCTGATGGCAGGCTCTCGTGCCGTATTTTATTAATTAAAGGCTTAATGGGTTTTCGTGACGCTTCCTTCGAGGTCATGGCAAGGCCCCAGCCCCCTCCCCACTGGTGGGTCCGGGAGGGCCCAGTTTGAGAAGGAAATGGAGGGAATGGCAAGAAAAATAGAAGGAAACTGCACAGAGCTGGGCTGAGTCCTGTCTGAGCAGAGAGATGACACCTTCACTCGGAGGGAATTCCCCCTCCCAAAACTAGAGGACTTTTAGAAAAACGGTATTTTTTCCTGATAACCTGTTTTAGATCAAGAGCAACACAGCACAGACACTGAAGGCCCCGCGCTACGCCTGAGGCTCCATTTCTAATGATTTTTCCCAGCCTAAGCCCTACATTTTCCCCAGGAATACTGAGAAACACAACACTGCCAAAAAAAAAAAAAAAACAACCAATAGCAGACTTGGTTTTGGAAGTATTTACCCCCAAAATGGCACCACTGGACACTCTGCTGCTATTGTTGTGTTTGTAGGAGAGAAACGATATAGAAATTAGTCACCTTCACGCTGCGGAACAGGTCTTTTTCTCTCACAGTAGCTTCTTTGGATTGCATAAAATTATGCAAGGCAATTTTTGCAGCTGTAAAAAAAAAACAAACAGGAAAAATGCAAATAAGATGTCAAAAGGTGCTGGGTTCAACAGCTGGGGCGCCTGAAAGGATTGGGGTGCTCGAACACGGTACCTTTTCCCTTCTTCTGGGTGCCTGGCGTGAGCTTGACTTTGTACCTTGGGAAAGAAGAGGTTTCTGTGAGTAATTAATTCCCAGGGGCAGCCAAACCCTCCCCGCCCAGAAGGTGCTGGGGACTCACTTGTAGTTGGCCATGGCCGTGTAGGGAGCGCAGATGGGGACGGCGAAGAGGAGGATGTCCTCGGGGTGGGGTTGGCCCGTCAGGGAGTCCAGCAGCGCCTCGCCTTCCTGGGGGGACAGAGGGGCTTCCCTGGGGAACCAGCCTCTCTCCGGCCCCTCGTCCCTGGGGGCAGAGCCTGGAGGGTCTCCCCTTCCAGCTGCCTTCCCACTTCTTGTGATGGGGTTACCAAAAATGGCCCCTCGTCCCTGGGGGCAGAGGCTGGAGGGTCTCCCCTTTCAGCTGCCTTCCCACTTCTCGTGATGGGGTTACCAAAAAGTACTAAATTTAGCTTTATCACTCGCTTCACGCCAAACCAGGCCTCGTTACTGACCCTCCGTGATTACTAAAAACCCATCATTCGAAACACAGAATCACAGAATCTTCTAGGTTACCAAACCAGGCCTCGTTACTGACCATCCGTGATTACTAAAATCCCATCATTCGAAACAGAAGGGATTTAGCTTTGAGTGACCCCAAAAACCAGACCCCCAAATGGAGTTACAACTTCACGGGCTCCACCACCAGAAGCTTCCCCCACTCCCGCCAACCGTTATCCTCCTTCCTTAAAGAATTGAAAGAAATCTACTTCTTCCCAGCCTTGGGCAACGTCCACAGCCTGTAATTATGGAAAAATTGGAAGCAATCTTGTATGTAAATAAACTCGTTGGCTAACGAGCGACTCGCACCACGTGGTGCTGTGCCACCGTGGCCGGGGGTGCCAAGGCAGGGGACAAACTCCAGATTTCTACAGGGGACGGACATAAGCAGGGCAGGAAGATAAAAGAGGTTATGGTTTTTTAAAAATACAATAAATCTGGGTTCTAACAGTCGCGGGCAAGAGGGGGGCTGTGACAGCAGAGCTGAAGGTCTGGGGGGAGGTGCTGCTGCAGCGGGTCCTGCTGCTTCCAGAGGGAGTAAAACCTTCTCCTCAGCACTTGGAGCTTCAAAGGTGAGCATTTACCTCCACCGCCGGCTGGTCCTGGTCTTGCTCCTCCTGTGCAGACAAAGAAAGGAGACATCAGAGCTGACAGGAGCACACACAACGGCTTTTGTCTCCCCCCAGCCCCTGCAGAAAATAAGTTCTTCTATCAGCGGGATGCACAAAGCCACCTTCTCACCACACAGAGAATTTCATAGAATCATAGAATCCTCTAAGTTGGAAGGGACCTTCAAGATCATCTAGTCCAACCATCAACCTAACTCTGACAAAAAAAACATCACTAAACCATGTTCCCCAGCACCATGTCAACCCGTCTTTTGAACACCTCCAGGGATGGTGCCTCAACTCCTTCCCTGGGCAGCCCATTCCAGTGTCTGATGACCCTTTCAGTGAAAAAATTTTTCCTAATATCCAGCCTGAACCTCCCCTGGTGCAACTTGAGGCCATTTCCTCTTGTCCTGTTGCCTTTTCAGGCTGGATATTAGGAAAATTTTTTTCACTGAAAGGGTTCTCAGCCATTGGAATGGGCTGCCCAGGGAGGTGGTGGAGGCACCATCCCTGGAGGTGTTCAAAAGACAGGTTGATGTAGTGCTGGGAGGTATGGTTTAGTGATGATGATGCTTTTTGTTTGTTGTGTGGGTGTCTATTTTTGTCAGTTAGGTTGACGGTTGGACAAGATGATCTTTAAGGTCCCTTCCAACCTAGAAGATTCTGTGATTTGGGAGAAGAGACCGACCCCCGCCTCTCTACACCCTCCTTTCAGGGAGCTGTAGAGAGCAATGAGGTCTCCCCTCTACCTCCTTTTCTCTGATTTTTAACTGATTTTAAAGCAAAGGTAGGGCCCAGGGCTCCCCGGCGGTGGGAGAGCAGCCGGCACAGAGACTGCTGCAGGGATTTTGTTGCTTCTTGACACCAACAGGCTCCCAGAGCCACAGTGTTAGCTCCAGTGTCCTCCACTGCACCCCAAAACTGCTCAGCACCCCTGGGAGAATGGAGCTACGCGGTGGCAGGAGAGCCAGGGCGGAGGGGGAGCAGGGACAGACACACGGACAGGAGAGGTGGGTGGGCATCCTGCTCACCTTCTCGTCCTGCTGCTCCTCCAGGGCTGGGTCCTGCGACTCGTGCAGCAGGATTCCTGCTGGGAAGGGCTCCTTGGCCCCTCCAGCGCCGCGACGCGCAGCCTTGGGTTTCTGCTGCTGCTTCTTCGCCGGCTCTTCTTTCGTCTTCCCCTTTTTGCCTTTTTTCCCTTTCTCCTCCTTGTTGGACCCTGCAGACTGGGGTCACACAGAGTGGTCAGAGCCAAGAGACCACCCAAGAGACAGGGGAAGGCAGAGTTCCTCTGGCTCACCCCCAGCAGCTTCATGATGAGCTCCCGGTCCTCCTCATCCTGGTCCTTGTACTTTTCCTTCATCTTCTTCATTTTACTCTGCGGAAGAAAACACACCAACAGCTTCACAAACAGTGACTTTGGCTGAGTTTTGTGTCCACAAACACCCAGACGCTGACCCTACACGCACTTTCTGTCCAGGTCACCTGAACCTCTTTCAGAGCAGCTCACCAGTAACCAAGAGACTGTGGTTTCAGTGAGGACCAGCACCATCAGCCTGAAACCACCAAGAGCAGCATCAAGTGCTACAACTACCAGGGGGACACAGACATCTCACAGAAACCTGCTATTTCTGTTCACACTTCAGATGGCAACGGCTCAACCCATGGGGAACCCTGGTCCCAACCTACCTTCTGGCCCCGCTTGATGGGCTGGGGGGCTGGCACCCCCTTAGTGGTGTTGGGAGCAGGGGGAGGCTGCGTCTCCGACTTTCTCTGCTGCTCTTCGGGCAGCTCCAGGTTCTCAGAGTCGTTTTGCTGCTTCTTTTTCTTCATTTCTCTAAGGAAAACGATCACTTGATACACTGCCTCTTGTTGCGACAAGAGAGGCTGTGGTTCTCCTGCCCAAATGACCACCCTGCTTCCCTGCCACAGGGCTACGGGGCATCACGAGGCACTGGAAATAACCCCTTTCCAATAAAACCTCTCGAGCCCAGGAATACACAAGAAACTGTTCACAACCAGCACTCCTGAAGGACAGGAGTCACCACCCCACAGGCAGGACCCACACTGGAAATGCAGAATGGACAATGGGCACGGACCAGCTCAGACTGGGAGGTGCAAAACATGCCCAGGTCCTTGGGGGAAACCAGGGGAAGAGAAGGGATCTACCTCAGTGCAAACACAAAGAGGTTCTCACCTCCGCTCCTTGGCAGACAGATGCCTTCGCCCCTGGGACTTGCTGTCACTCTAGGAAGCAAAAGGCAGTTAGAGCACACCCTGTCCCACAGCAGCTCACACTGCTCTTTGCCAAACACCCGAGCTAGAGCCTTACCAGGTTGGGTTCTTCTTCCTCTTTGGGGGTGAATTTCTGCAGGGATCTGTGGGGAGATCAAAATGGAGCTCGTCAACAGATGTAGAGCAGCTCAACCATCACAGGTTATCCCAGAATTGTCAAGGGTTGGAAGGGACCTTCTAGAGACCATCCAGTCCAACTCCCCTGCCAAAGCAGGGCTGCCCAGAGCACATCACCCAGGCAGGGCTTGAAAATCTCCAGAGAAGGGCACTCCACACCCTCCCTGGGCAGCCTCTTCCAGGGCTCTGCCACCCTCACCTGAAAGAAGTTCTTCCTCAGATTTGAGTGGAACTTCCCATGTCCCAGCTTGTGCCCGTTGCCCACTGAGAAGAGTCTGGCTCCATCCTCTCTCAAACCATCCTTTAGGTACTTGGAAGCATTAATAAGGTCTCCCCTCAGCCTTCCCTTCTCCAGGCTAAACAGTCCCAGCTCTCTCAGCCTTTCCTCACAAGGGAGATGCTCCCATCCCTCAATCATCTTTGTTGCCCTGTGCCGAACTCTCTCCAGTAGTTCCCTGTCTATGGACCCCTCAATCATCTTCGCTGCCCTGCGCTGAACTCTCTCCAGTAGTTCCCTGTCTATGGAGGCATCTCCGCAGCCCAGAGATTGGTTGCACGGCTTTTGCCTTTCTAGTTCTTGAAAATCCCAGTTTTGATGAATGGATGATGAATGGAAAAGGGCAGCAATACTGGGATTCAGTTTACAAAACAAGTCGTGGGATCTCTGCCAGCTCGTCTCATGCACACACACAAACCAGTTTACAAAACAAGTCGTGGGATCCCTGCCAGCTCGTCTCATGCACACACACAAACAAGCCACCAAGACAGGCTGGGTACAGCACATGCCAAACAGGAACCCCCTGATGCTCCTGCTCGGCTCTGGTATTCCCTGCACAGCCCTCTGTTTCCACCCACTCCATCCCATCTCCTTGCACCCTCTTGGGAATGCCATTTCCAGGGGCAACGGGGAGATGAGCTCATCTCGCAGCCGCACGCGGAGCAGGAACTCGGCACCAGCTCCAGCAGAAACAACCCGTGACTCAAGTTTCTCAAGCCTGAACAGCTCTGAAAAGAAAAGGGGGGCAGCCACCTCCTGAGGAGCAGAATCAGCGCATGGAGCTCCAGGGAAGCTCAGGTCAAAGTAAGGAATAGCAGCGATGAAGGAGAGTGTGTGTCTAAGCGCCCACATTGCTGAGGAGCACAGCTGGTTCCTCACTTACCTCTGAGACTGAAGATGTGACAGGTCGATTGTTGTGTCTGGGTAGTTTACCTCTTCCTCCTTCACCTCGCTCTTTGACTCTGGATGGTCTGCTTCATCTTCAGATTCTCCATCCTCCTCTTCGGAGTCACCCTCTGGTGCAGGAGATGTGTTTCCTCTGCCCTGGTCAAGGTCAGCAACGCCCTCGTCATGATGACTCTCAGATGTGGCTTCCATGTCCTCTGGTGCTTCCTGACACTCCACTTTTTCTTCTTCGCTGCTGCTGTCTCCTCCTTCTGGGCCACACAGGGGAGGAAAACAGAGTTCACATGAGAACCACCAAACTGACCCGAAATGCCAAACCCCAAACAGTCCCGTCTGTCAGCGCCCCAGCCACATCCCCTGTACCTAACAGCTCCACTTCTTCAGCCACCAGTTCACTGGCACTGCTGGAAACCGTTTCCAGATCCTCATCCTGCACTTTGATCTTCCTTTCTTCTCGGTGTCTCCAGACGCAGCTTTCATCCACCTAACAAGAGGTGCCTCTATGTCAGGCCAGCAGCAGCTCCAGCCACGGTCGCTTGCCCATTCAGAAGATGGCCAGCTCAGCTTTATTCTTCCCCTTTGAACGCTTTGTTTTTGTCATTCAAAAGGCAAGAAAACTAAACCAGCGCATTTAAACCCACCCCAGCAGACTCCCCAGACACGCAGAGCCCTCAGACAGAGCTGGTGTAAAAATCCAGCAGGAGCAGTAACGTTCATGGTGTCTGTTTGACATGAAGAGAGCGCGAACTGGGGGAGAACGGAAACGAAAGCAGAGTCATTTGCAGCCAGGAGCATTTTATGGGATTTGTCCCAGTGGGAAAAGAAGTAATTGGGACTACACTGATAAGCAAGAACCAGAAAATAAGCCTCCTACAGCTCCAATCAAATTACAAAAGCCAGCGGGAGTTGCACGGAGGAAGCGGTACCTTAAACAAGAAGCTGAAGCCCATCATCAGATACGAAGGTGGAAGAAAATTCTTCTTCCCTGAAAAAACAAAGGCAGATTCTCAGAGGTTTAACAGCTACGTTGCAGGATGTATTTTCAAATTCCATTTTTATTAGAAGCTTTGGGCTACCAACAAATCACACTGGGGCTTGCTCTGTCTCTCAGGTGACAACAGGAGAAACTCAAAAGCAGTTTAGCTAATGATCTTCTGCCCAGGGCCTCAGCTAGAAATGCTGCTGCTGCTGCCTGATGTTCAGTCTAAACCCCCTCAGACCAGATTTTGGGGAGAAGAGGGGGATCTGTTGGCTGCCATGGTGAAGGGGCAGCTGAGGTCAGTGCAGGTCACACTGCAGGCCAGCACAGCATCTCCAGGGGAAAACACCCAACGTCACATTCACATTGTTCCTTTGCGTCTCACCTCGGATCATGAAGCTCCCAGTAGTGAGGTATTCTCCTGTAGGTGCAGTCTTAGAAACCTAAAAAAAAAAAAATCCCAACACACTATAAAGAGTATCTGTCACCGAAGGCCAGCATCATGTAATGACAGCACTAACAAATGCCCAAACAAGCTGCATTTTTAACCCATGGGAACAGTTTGCAGGAGGACTCTGTTTCCGAGGGATTCTTCCTCTCCTTTGTAGAGCATTTCCCTAAGAGATGTTTCAATTCAATCACGTTTTAGAAGTCCTGGGTGAAGAACTGGGTTATTGGGGAAATAAGAACACTAAAGGCACCGTGACTTTTCAGTTTAATGAAACCTCTCCACCCTGACACTTGAGCTGACTGGAAGCTCAGCGAGACTGCAGTTCATACACAAGATAGAAGCCCAACTGAAAAAAAATTATATTAAAACTTCATTTTCAACACAAGTTCTTCTCTTCTGTTAGTAAGAAGCTGAACCTGCAGCATTTCCTCCATCATCTGCATGTCATATGAGAGGTTACCCCTCCACCCCTGGCCCTAAAAGCAGCAGAGCCAGGGAGAATCCACAGGGAATGGTATCAGAGGACAAAGTTTCACCCACATCCATCAGTTCCCACACAGAGACACTCCATCTGCAGCCACACTCCAGCTCCTCCACACCTTCTCTCTGCAAAGCTCATGCATGAGGGTCCTTACCTGGTTGTGGGAGACCCACCAAGCACTGGTGACAACCCGGGCATCCCAGGCAGCGCTGTAACACAAGGCCATGGTGCCTGCCTCTGTCAGGGTTCGTGGAGGGATGGGTTCACCTACAAAGGAACGCCCAACACACCGGTGAACGCAATCCATGCACAACAGATTCAATTCTCCAACTTCCACGCTTGCCCTAATCCAGTATCTGAGCTCTCCAGGGACCCTGGGCAGAGAAAACAAGCTTGACTTCTGGCTAAGCTTGAAGGTGGGATGGACAGAGCAGAAGCAGCAACAGCAGATGTTCTTCACAGCCCTCCAACACAGGTTGAAACCAGCTGTGCTCTGCTCCTTCCACAGCTCAGCTCCTCAAGCGAGCAGTAACCGTGCTCCTCACAACACAAGGACAATGTCCACCACCTCCCAGGAAGGGGGACAGTCAGGGTTTGCCCAGCTGGTCTCCCATGAGAACCATCCCACTGCGTTAACAACTCTCTGCTGAGATCAGCACCCTCTGTCAGCACCCAAACTGCTCACACAATCATGGAAGTTGGAAGGGATCTTCAAATCATTGAGTCCAAACATTAACCTAACACTGAAAACCCACCACTAACCCATGTCCCTCAGCACCACGTCTGCCCAGCTTCTAAATCCCTCCAGGGATGGTGACACCACCACTGCCCTGGGCAGCCTCTTCCAATGTTTGATAACCCTTTAGGTGGAGCAATTTTTCCCAATATCCATCCTAAACCTCCCCTGGGGGAACTGAAGGCCATTTCCTCTTGTCCTACTGTTTGTATGCCACCGTTCAAAGCCTCAGGAGAACTCCAGTCCCTGTGGCCAGCAGCAAGCACTTGTCCCCCACCTCTGCCAGGGACTAACACTTGTCTCTGTGAACACATCGAGGTACCTGATGGGTTCTTGATGACACAGCTGGTGGCTCCATGGAGATCGGCGTGCACATATATGTCCCCTGGGAAAGAGGGAACTCGGATCAGTCACACACGTGGCAACTACACGGATCCCGGGAGTCCATCCAGCCTTCTCTTACCCCACAGTGCTGGAGGCTCCAGCCTCCCACCACAAACCCACCACCACTCCACAGACAACACACACACAGTTTCTAGGACCCACCATCATCAAAGTCCCTTTTTAACCAAGACAGAATCACAGAATCCTCTAGGTTGGAAGGGACCTTAAAGATCATCTTGTCCAACCGTCAACCCAACTGACAAAAATAGACACCCACACAACAAACAAGAAGCATCACCATCACTAAACCATACCTCCCAGCACTACATCAACCCGTCTTTTGAACACCTCCAGGGATGGTGCCTCAACCACCTCCCTGGGCAGCCCATTCCAATGCCTGATAACCCTTTCAGTGAAAAAATTTTTCCTAATATCCAGCCTGAACCTCCCCTGGTGCAACTTGAGGCCATTTCCTCTTGTCCTGTCGCCTGTGACTTGGGAGAAGAGACCGACCCCCACCTCTCTACACCCTCCTTTCAGGGAGTTGGAGAGAGCAATAAGGTCTCCCCTCAGCCTCCTCTTCTCCAGGCTGAATAACCCCAGCTCCCTCAGCCTCTCCTCATAAGACTTATTCTCCAGACCCCTCACCAGCTTTGTCGCTCTTCTCTGGACCCGCTCCAGCACCTCAGTGTCTTTTTTATGGTAGGGGGCCCAAAAACTGGACACGACTTAAGAAACCAGAGAGACCTTCCCATGTCATTCTTTTACATTTACAAAATTGGAAAATAAGAGAGAAACCAAAAAACTCCAGATTCTCACCTGGTTTAAGATACCGCTTTACAATCAGCTCGTTCTGCTGTTGATCTCTCCCAGCAATAATCAGGTAATTCTCGGAACTAATGAACCACAGGAACTTCTCAAACCTGCCAAATTACATCAATCCCTTGTGTGAAAAACACCTGGAACTAACAGAACGTTAGAAAGGTTGGTGTTTTTTTCTTTTTAATACCAAACTCTAAGAATATCCATCTTAACATCTACTCCTTAAAAAAGACCCTGCAAATAGTTTCACATCCATCCATATGCCTGAGGCATAAAAACAAGGCACGGTACAAATATAGCATCACTGCCAAGGATATTTTGAGATAAAAGAGATAAAGTATCATTACCGCAAAGTTCAATTGCCTCCCAATTATTTTTATTTTAATAATTCAGTTATTAGGCTATAAAAAAAAAAACTTTGGGGTTGTTTTTTTTTTTTCCCTTGCTTTTCTTAAATCTACTGTTTCACAGAGCTGCCAGAAAGTAACAGTGATTTTTTATTAAGCCCATATTCCTAGTCACGTTAAAAGCAAAAAAACTCTTTAAGTCCACATCCACCGAGAGGAACTTTCCCAGGCAGAGGCACTACCAGGATCAGGCCAGCACCTTTGAGGAGCAATTGGAAGAAGATTCATTGCAAAGTGTAGTGCTTAGAAATCGTAATGAGCTCCACTTCTCAGCTAATGAAAGCTCAGCCTGACGCAGTCGCTCTATATTTGTGCATGTTCACAAAGCATTAGGTAACAACAATGAAGCTGTACTTGCCAATAGACCTTCCTCGCCTTCTGAATGGTGGTCACTGTCTGAACCTCCCTCAACGTCTGCTTCGTCTTCTTCTCAGCCGATTTAAACGCCTGTTTAGACAGAAATCATGATCACAATCTGCACAAAGCTGGTAACTGAACAGGAGGAAAGTTGGCAGGAAATGTCTCCGAAGTTCTTCAGAGCGCAGGCTCCGCGTATCGCTCTTCACAGGCCAGGATGGACTTCCCCTCATGCACATGTGAGACACCCGACCTAAAATCTTCACAACTCTCCACCCTGGATAGCTGTTCCCTCTGAGGAGCTCTTTGACCGTGAGGATTTCCATTGATTTTCCACTCCTGCCTCCAAAAGCACCGGGCTGCCAATGTCTCCACCAAACACCTGTCTTAGGTGTTCACAAAGCTACTGGTGGCAACCAGACGATACACCTGGTATCAAGGTGTAAAGAATCAAAATAAAGAATTAAACAACCCTGGTTGTTTTTTACCTCTCATGTCTCATTAGGATTGCCTAGACCAAGTTAGGAATTTCCACTCATCAGTGACAGTGGATATCTTCTAAATATCTTCTAAAACCAAAGAAGAAATTACCTTTTCTGCAGCTTCTACCGTCTTCTGAGTCTTCTTGGCTGCATGTCTTTTGTGATCGTAGTACCTGCAAAACACAAGTTTGTTTGTATCTGAAACCACAGCAGATTCACTTATTTTTAGAATATACTTATTACAGCCCTCTACATTTGCCATTAACATTCAGTTTTGAGCTTTTTTTCTTCAGCAGAGATCTTTGGCTTAGTCTTCCCCTGAGAAGAGCAGCCAGAAGAAGTCCATCCTCTCCTCAGAGAGACAGAGCACCCCGTTTGGGTTCATGTACGGCAAAAGTAGTCATTTTGTTCCACGTGTCACTATGCAGAATTGCACTCAAAATTAAATTAACGTGATAGCCAGAGACTGGCTGCTCTGCAACAGCGAGATGCCACTCTTGGACCAAGATAATGCACATCCTAGAGCTCAGGGCAAGTTGTCCATTTCAATTTCTAACTTTTAACAAGATATACACGGAGCCCTTCCTCTGATGTTTTCACTAACAACAGCAAACATACAGAAACTTCTTCTACCAAACACACATTTACTGCAAACCTTACTTTTTGGCATTGGCGTATGCAGACAAACTGAGATCAACATCAACTAACGACGGTTTGTTTTTCTGAGGTTTCTTCAACTGTTTGCTTTTATTCTTTTTCTTTTTTCCCTTCAGTTCTTCAGTTTCTTCTTTCTCTAAATCAGCATCCTCCTCCTCCTCCTCTTCCTCTTCTGATAATATATATGGGTTCCTAAAAACACATGACATCATACGATTAAAAGAACTGGTTATTTTTCACCCTTAGTGCAATGCACTCTTACTTCTACTCTCTCATGAAGACTGGAAGTGGCCTAAGGAATCCTTAAACCCCTTTTTCACTGTGCAGCTGTGGGAAGGCCCCAGGATGCCCAGGAAGCCCATTTATATCCTGGAGTTGGCCAAAGCTTTGGGGAAAAAAAGAAAAAAGAAAACAAAAGCAGAAGATAAAGAGCCCAAATTTTCCAATCGAAGGGAGTGACATTTTCCAAGTTCATTTCTTCTGAAGACACACATCCATGCTATCAACCTAGAGAAAAACCTAGACTTAAAAATGAAGAATGGTTCCAAAGACCTACTTTCATTGAATAAAAGAAACACAAGACATCCCACGTGTGATTGCTGCACGGAAAGAGAACAGCTACACCATCACACTGACTCACTGAAGAGGAACAGCAATGTGCTGATTTAAAACCTCAAAAAATACCTGCTCCACTCTTTTCACAGAGGTACCCTGAGCACACACGAGCTACATTTGTATTTGCTTCTTGCCAGGATATTAAATCCTGCTTGATACAGCTGTACTAACTCCTGGGTAGCAAAAGCTGCTGGAGCAGCATAAAATAACGTCATTCATAAAGGAAAAAATCTATTTCCACAAAAATCTATTTTCTTCAGCCCTGGGTGGGCTGGCTGAGGGTGTTTGATCAGCGAGGTGTTCACTGCTCACTACTGAAACAAGGAGAGGAGAGGCTGATGGCACAGTTGCCAACACAGAAGTCACCCCTGAAAAGGAGTTTATTCCATGCACTAACATCTGTGAAAACGAGTAACTAAAAATTCATAAATTCACTTTGCCACATTACACCTTTCATACCAAAAGTTCTATCTACAAAAAAGAAATTCTCAGGTTTTCCTCTCCAGCATCCCGATACAGCGTCGGACAAGGATTTTAAAGACGCTCCAAACACTGCTTCACTGAGAGGTCTCTCACCACCACTTTTACAAGAACCAGCATCAACATTTGCAGCTCACCAGCTGCAAACTGGAACCATTAGCCTCTCACTGGTCTGCCATCAGCAGCATCAAAAGGGGTGGGATCTCACGTGAATTTTAGATCAAAGAAGTGTAAATCTGAGATAACTGCTGCCTGACAGACTGCAGCTTTGGACCTCTACTGCCTTAGGACACCTTCCAGCCATTTAGAATATAGTCAGGCTCTAAAAACACTAAAGCAAAAGGTATTACAGTAACCAAATTACTATTATTTTTGAAAGCAAAAAAGAAGGCATCCCTCTTTGCTCACAGAACTATGTTCTCTTCATGCTGCTGTACGAAAAACTGAATTAATTTAAATACCAAAGCATGAGCTAAATAAAAATACGCCTGTCTCCTGTGCAGCTCACACAGTACTTGCTTTTGTAGAGTGATCTACAACGTACTTACCTCAGCAGCATCGTGATATGATTTGTCTGAAGCTTTAACTCCTTGATTGCGTTTGCCACGGGGTCTCCCTGCGCTTGAGCTTCTTTAACGATGGCTCCGATCTCTGTCCAGTCGATCTGGTTGGCCAACGCGCTCCGCACCACCTGGATGGCTCGGTCCACCATCTCCAAGTTCATTTCTATAAGTTCTCCTTTTATCTTATCGGCTTCCTTAAAGAAAATTAAAAAAAAAAAAAAAGTTTATATCCATTGAAGCTAAACACACACCCAGCAATAATTTTTAAAAAATTAAATGTATTAATTAATATTGAGATGAAATCCAAGAATGTCCTTGGCTCAATTCAGTGCCAATGGCCAACTCAACTCCTGCAAGAAGAGCAGCACAAGAAAATTTTGGGGAGAGAGGTAGCTTGGAAGTCTGCAGAGCCCCACAGGGTCCCCGAGGGGCTGCAGGGTGCTCGGTGACAACACAAGGCTTTGTTTTGGGGTCTAATGCTGACCTAATGCAGATCAGCAGGTACGACTCTTCAAGAAACACTACCTATATTCTTAGTTAAAAAATCCAATCTCAGTCTTACCTGAGCTTGCTGAAGAGCTTCTAGTCTGTGCTCATGATCCCTACGGACGTTTTCCAGTTTCTTCAATGCTTGTTTTTCCTTTCAAAAATAAGAAAGATGGAAAAAATATATATACAAATGGCATCTTGTCACCTCATCACTGCAAGACATTCAATAGAGCGTTCCGGCACAGAAAAATACAGCAACGTAAGAGACGTAGAGTCTCCAAAATCACAGAATCACAGAATCTTCTAGGTTGGAAGGGACCTTAGAGATCATCTTGTCCAACCATCAACCTAACTCTGACAAAAATAGACACCCACACAACAAACAAGGAGCATCACCATCACTAAACCATACCTCCCAGCACCACATCAACCTGTCTTTTGAACACCTCCAGGGATGGTGCCTCAACCACCTCCCTGGGCAGCCCATTCCAATGCCTGAGAACCCTTTCAGTGAAAAAATTTTTCCTAATATCCAGCCTGAACCTCCCCTGGAGCAACTTGAGGCCATTTCCTCTTGTCCTGTTGCCTGTTCCTTGGGAGAAGAGACCGACCCCCACCTCTCTACACCCTCCTTTCAGGTAGTTGTAGAGAGCAATAAGGTCTCCCCTCAGCCTCCTCTTCTCCAGGCTGAATAACCCCAGCTCCCTCAGCCTCTCCTCATAAGACTTGTGCTCCAGTCCCCTCACCACACTGTTGTTCATGCTATTATTTGTATTCCAAGCAGAACCAACTGCTACATTCTACATCTTGGAATCCTGACCACCACTGACTCAGCGTTTCCATAGCAAAAATAAGGAATGACATCTCCTTTACCCCAGGCGATAAGAACTAATGAAGCATTTGAAGGTCAGAGAGCCTCCTCAGCTGCCCCACTCCTGCATGACAGCGTACCTGCTGCAGTGCTTTCAGATCGATTTTCTGTCCCTCTAGCTTGGAGTAGAACTCGTCTGCCGCCTGCAAGAGAAAAATCAGCTTTAAGAATCCCTAAGTTGCACTATTTTAGACCAGCAACGAGCAGGCAGAGGAGTTTCTGCTCCAGAAAGGTGGCTGCAAAGCATTAAAAAAAGAGACAGACACTAAAACAGGGTTCAGTAACTTCCTCTATTTTGCCTTCGCGTGAGATGAGTTCAGGAAGACACTCAAGGGGACTTCTCACTGCAAACCAGGGGCTACACACAGTAAATAAGAGGCCAAACTACAGCCCACGTTTCTTGCTAAGAAACAATGAAAAAGAAGCTGCTGTTTGAAACAGTGTGCTCTTCCAATAAAATGATTGCAATGATAGAACTGTCTGCCCTGAATTCCTGCTGCTTCAGTATGTCAGTTAAAAAAAAAACAACAAAAAACAACGACAAAAAAACCTAGAAAGTATGCCTGAGAACTGTTCCTGGTGTTCAAGATGTCAAACACTGTACTTAAAACAAAAGAAGAGGAAAGTTTTAGGCTGCTTAGATCATCAGAGCTGTGAAGGAGATGACACAAATTCAGCCAGGAAGCAGAGTAGGAAAGTGAACTGGGAATTCTGGAGATCAAGGTCAGGAACAACAGGCAGTTAACAATTTCAGATGTTGACGAGTCAAGGACCAGGAAGGACAACACTCGAGGAAATACTAAATCAGGTGCCTGAAGCTTTCAAAGTAGCAACAGGAAGAATATAAACACGATGACTGTGAGGACTGTTTGCCTCCAGTGACAACTCAGCGTCTGAACTCTCCACTACTGTGGGGGGTGAGGAATTGTGGCAGGTGTCCTTGCAGTGATGGGAAGGAATCCTTGGGAATGGTAAAACAACGTCCTTATATGGTGATGTGAAGGCAACAAAATAGATAGCAAGACAGCAAATCAATAACAATACCAAAACAAATAACAATGACTAATTAGCCTAGGCTAATACTTATATGTAGCTAATTGTATTGCTCACAACGGCGTGTGGACAGGCCCCCACAACCTGTCTGTGTAGAGAGCACAGCGTATGATCAAAAGAGAAAACTATATATGCTGTGAAAATAAAACATTAAACGTCTTCGCTTCACTATGTAGCGGAGTCTGTGCCTTTGCTGCCGCACACTACCAAATGTTTGACCAGGACTGATAACAGCCACCTTCTTTAGAGTTCAACACACACCTCTGCTCAGTGCCACATCCTCTATTTCAGCTACAGAATAGAACTGACTTCGTGAAATAAATACAACACTGTTCAGCAGCAGCCTAAAGGCCCTGGGTTAGCCGGCCTTTTCTGCATAAAACATTTATCGATAAAATTAATCATCTCTTACAAGGTCTATGTTTTCATTAGCAACTTCTGCACTGTATTTTAATTACTCTTTTTAGCATCAGTCAATTAAAGCACTTAAGTACAGTATCAGCAAAAGCACTGTACCTTATTGAATGAGTCAAATTCCAAGTACGGACATTTTGAATGTTGAGAAAACAAGAAAGGATGAAATTCCTCATATCTGTAAAATACACATTTGATATTATCACCTGAAAACTAATTTATGTTATTAGCAGACTAGTAGAAAAAGAAATAAATACTTCAAATATTTACGTGTAGATATCTTCTGCTGGCTTATCTGGTTCCAGACTTGGCTTTTTCTCCCTCTTCTGGATAATATAACCCTAAAAGAATACATAAATATGTCATCAGCATTTGTCTTTGGAAAGGATCCCCCTTATCTTGTCAAGGCAGCAAGCTCTGGGTGCCTCAGCACGAGACAGTAAATCATTCTAGCAGGGAAACCTCACGGTAGAAGCAAAGGGACTGAGTAAAGCCCTGACCCCTAGCTTGTCTTAACTCCAACTTCTTCCAGAAAAAAAAAGGTGAACTTCTCTTACAAACCTCAGGACTATCCTACAGCTTCTCACACAAACGCACAGTCTGCGTGCAGGGCACTGTTACCTGCTATCAAAGCACAAGGACAATTCTCACAGCACCTACATAATCTGCTTGCAAAGTATTTAATTGCCGCCCATCCAGTGCAAGGAAGCCATTTTTATTCCCCAAAATTACCTGGAGCTCAAGCTCACAGAATGAAATCTGTGGTTGGTAACATCAGGGACAAGCATGTGCTGAAAAATACCTGCCTTCCAGTTTAATTCTACAATTCCTGCATAACCAACAACCACCCCACCCGCTGAGACCCACCTTTCCACTGAAGTTGTCAGTTAGTGTCATATATTCTTCTGCTTTCTCTAAAGCAGCAAGCACTTTTTCAATATTTTCTAAAGAGAGAGGGGAGAGGAAAATTTTAAAACACCTAGAACAGAAAGATATGTTTATATAAACACAGCACAACAGCAGATCAACAAAAGGCCCAGGCAACTGCTCTTCCAATTTACTGCCTGAAGCAACAGGTCCAACCTAACCACGGTAAGTAGGATTCTAGCATGTCCCAGAAATAAAACAGCAGATATCCCTTACCCCTGGTGCTTCACCACAGCAAACACTGTTGGTTTTAAACAGGGGCCTCAGTATGCATTTGATATTTGGGAAATTTTTAATTAAAAAAAAAAATCTTTACAAGTAATTCTAAGACATAATTATTTGAGTTTCAGGAAAAAAAAAGACCACACAAATGCTAGCACTTTATAAAAATAAAACTACAGAGGCAAAGCATAAACCTGTAGCTGTGAGAAGTTATTTGTCTGATACAAAGTTGATTTATTACAGCACCATAATGCAGGAGGAAACAAAAAATCCTTATGATTTATGGAAAACATAATGCATATAAGAAAAAAAAAAAAAAAAGTAGAAAAATCTATTCTGACTTTACTACCCAAATCCATAATTTCCTAAAAAATGTAAAGCTGCTACTTTATCAAATTCCCACTGTGTTTGCTGTAGAAAAAGGAAGACCTTGACGCCAACTCTTCTATATGGGATTCTTGTAAAACATCTCTTTACACAGCCAGAATTCACCTATGTGTAAGGTGGTATCTCGTCGTAAAACCATTTAGCCTGTAAGAGGAATCTAATGTTTTTTTCTCCAATACGTGCTCAATTCAAGAGTTTTAATATGAACAAGGCTGGTCCCCAACCTATCAACTTTAAAACATATACCCATATGGTCAGAACTACAGGTTTAAGAATTAGTTGTCTCTTTGGAAAAAAATACTATATAGACATTAAAATTACTATATATATAGTACAGCCTTTAAAATGTTATTTCCTACCTACCTTTACTTTCCATGTGCTGATCTATTTTGACATAACCAGAAAATCCAGCTTCTATAAGGCAATGCTCAATGAGAGTGGCTCCATAAGCTGTTAAAAAAAAAAAAAAAGAAGGATCATCTGTAGAAAACAGTCACAACGAAATTTGTATTCACACTGAAATTATGAGGGCTGTGAAACTACAGCCCATCCTCAGAGAGGTTGGGGAGAGGGAGGGAGTTGTGGTCCCAAATTCAGGAGGCAGAGTCCAGGGAAGGCAAATGACCAGGACACTCCCATGGTGGCCCTCTCAGAAATGCTCACAGCTGGGTCTCAGCTCACAGGTCCCACATTCCTACAAACTTAAGGGTGCTTAGGGTCATCTGGAATTGGGAAAGGTCAAGGAGAGATTGAGGGTGTACAGGAAGGATGGCCAAAATGGAATGAAACCTTTACATTTAAAAGGGGGGAGGGAAAGTTTCTGAACTGCAGAATGTAGGAAACCCAACATGAGTGGCAAACTGCCTGCCTCGGGGTAAGCTATTACAAAGGGTGAAGCCATATAAACTCTGTAGCTCCAAATAAAGAACTAGGGAAAAGATGGCAAAGACAAATGTGACACATGAGTGACAAAAGAAACAGATGTGGCCCCATTTGAACAAGGTGCAGAGAAGAAGCAAATGAAAACAGATATATAGGCTCCTACAAAGATGCTTAACGACTAAGACACAAGATGGGGCCATGGAAAAACAGGTTTAATTTAGCACACTGAGAGCAAGCAAAGTAGAAACATGGAGGAAGGAAGACAACCACTGGGACAGTGCAGCATCAAGCTCAGAATGACATAGGTGACGTTAGAGTAGGTGAAGAGAAGTTAAGAGTCCAAACAAATTAACAAGATCGAAAAAAAAAAACCCACTGGAAAAAAACCACAACAGCACAATACCAGGGGAATGAAAACCCAGGCCTACATCTGGGACACGAGAGCTACAGTCTGAACTGCCTGAGCAGAGCTTCTGGTCACCTCAGCATGCAGAGGGACAGCCAGGAGACTGTGAAATCAGGACACAGAACAGCTAAATCAGGTTTTAATCGCCCACTCTGGCTGGGGAGATGTCACATCGTGGTACAAGGCTGACACTAAAATTTACCTGGATCCACACTAGCACAACAAAAGCCCAAGAAATCTCCTGCAGGCATTCGCAGCTCCAGAGGGAATATTACATAAAGCAAAGAAGCTTCTTAGAAGGAAGGAAATTAAGACAATCAATAAACAGCGATGTCTGCAAACAGCCTGCAGGATATGTCACAATGCTATTTTGGAAATTCACAACAAATGCTTATTGCTTACTAAACAGCGTTTCAGGAAAATCCACGGAAGGCTGGCATGACTGAACATTGGGTTAAGAGAAAGTGTTAAAAGCAAAAAGTTATCTGAAGCTGTGTCCCTTGTGGGAAATGGGAGACCAAACCCTGGCAGGTGAATGTAAAACACAGCAACACTGGTCAAAATTAATTTTGAGAAAAATCTGGGGGGAAAAAAAAAAAGCCCGTCAAGATTAAGAATAAAGCCTTTCCAGATACATCATAAGCAGGAAGCCTGCTAGAATCTGTAGGTTCAAGAAATGGTGAAGGTGCAAAACGAATACAGAAAAATTAAATTAATGTCTTCGAGTTTCATTCACAGCACAGGGCCACAGGGAAGCTCTGGCTGGAACATTTCTCTGCAGGCAGTACGTCTGAAAATCTGCCTCAAAGCCAGTTGTCAGAAGAGGTGATGGATCCAACAGACCAAACAAGCAGCAGTAAATCCTCGGGATCATGCACTACTCAGCCAGACATTTAAAAAAACTGGCTTTTAAATGCCAATTTAAAAGAATCCTTGAACAAGATGGAGATGCCAAACCTAAGGCCAAGGTTACCCAGATAACAGTATCAGAAATACCAAAGTTGGGTACGGATACAGAAAAACTGGGACCAATGGAGGAAAGTAATTAGTGGGTCGTTTATTTAGGAGGAAATCAGGGTGGGGAAAGAGAGGGACAAAGGTCTTGAAAAAGAGAATCAAGAAATGGGGAAATTAATGCTTATGTCCACAAATTATGTGATTTGAGCTGCTCAGGGCTACCTGCCAGTGCTTGACCAACACTGCCAAATCGGGAGGATAAACCACACTTGTTCTGACCATGGCACACAAGTCAAATTTGCTTCTGTGGTCAGGAAAATTGAGGCACGAGGTGCTTTGCCCGGCAACCAGAGAAGTTCTATCAGGACTGGCAGCACCGTCAGATTCCAACCACTTTCTAACCATATCCTTGCTCTGACTGTACACTTTTATCTCCTATTCAGCACCCCCAAAGCCAAGACCCTGGACAAAATGCATCAAGTCAGAGCTCCCACAGGGCTACTCTCAGGTCCTCATCACCACAGGATCACAGCTCAGCTCTCTCTGCAGGTGGCTCAGAATCAAAAAGCTCTACTCTGTTTTCAAAGGCTTAGGGCTTTTGTTGTTTTTCAAACATACATAACAGCAGACTGCCAGGAACAACATCCAAAAAAAAGTTGAAGTTGTTCTCATTTTCAGCATCATCTAAACATATCGTGTATCGACCCCACTGCATTTTTCTAATGAATCACAATTACTTACGAAGATGCGGGTTAAGAACCCTCTTCAGTTGTTCCCCTTTGGGTGCATTTGATATTATTTCAGTTAACCTACAAAAGATAAGGGAGAGCTGTCATTCCAAAGAACACTGGGGTTTAAGACTATACCATACTGCTTAGAAGCTACAAAACATTTTCAGTTTTAAAAAAAAGAAGTGCCAACTGGCCTGTAATATGTGACAACGTTACCCAAAGACATGCTGCCTTTCAGGGTTACGAGTAATTTGGGTTTATTCGAATATATACACCATCTGAAAGCAATTACCTTTCCAAGGTTGGCAGAGGTGCAGGCGCTTTCGCGCTGTCGACCGGGTACCGCTCCCGAACGGCGAACCTGACATCATCCGCTTCATCCGTGCGAAACCTCAGAATGTTTAAAATGACGTACTCGTAGTCTGTCAGGACGATGTTACCCTGTGAGCAGGGGACAGAGGACCATCAGCTCCCATGCCCTGCTTCCAGAGGACACGCCGGGAGCTTCGCACTCACCCTGTCGTACAGCTCAACGATCAGGTGATACGCAGCTTCGTCGCTTCCGAACTGGAAGTCCACGATCCTGTCTATGCCCAGCTGTTTGACACTGACGAGCCTTCTGGTCTTTAAATGCTTTCGGCACTGCGAATGACAGACAGAAGGTGTCTGTGAGATGATGCAAATGGACCCGCTACTGATATTTTATACTGAAATAAATTCTTAGCCCTCCCCTGACACTGATCGCTTCTTACTTAATACAGACACCGTAAGGGTAAAAATGCCGATCTTGGTAATACAGAGACAAGACAGCTCTTAGCAAAATAATACCTCAATATTTATAGTTAATGTAATTGTTCCAGCTTCTTAACCCTGAGCCATTTTTGCCATTAGAAACTGCTGCTTGTTTAGATCAACAAGTGAGCAACCAGACCTGGAAAGCCACCCTGGAGAATCTCTGCTGAGACACAGAATCATAGAATGGTTAGAGTTGGAAGGGACCTTAAAGATCATCCAGTTCCACCCCCCTGCCCTGGGCAGGGACACCTCCCACCAGCCCAGGTTGCTCCAAGCCCCCTCCAACCTGCCCTTGAACCCCTCCAGGGATGGGGCAGCCACAGCTTCTCTGGCCAACCTGGGCCAGGATCTCACCCACCCTCACAGCAAACAATTTCTTTCTAGTATCTAATCTAAATCTCCCCTCTTTCAATTTAAAACCATTACCCTTCATCCTATCACTACATTCCCTAATAAAGAGTCCCTTCCCATCTCTCCTATAGGCCCCCTTCAGGTACTGGAAGTCATCTCATTGCGGCCGCATCCAGAGGTGGTGGGCTAAGCAGACCCATGTGAGCCAGCACTAGGGCTGCATCCCTGGAGATCCACCTGCAGGAGCACAGCCCAACAGCTCACAGCAAGATCTGAGCCCTCAAAGCCCAGCAGAATGAACAGCGGGACTCTATTAACACAGGGTGCTGTGTCCAGGGGCTAAAAATTTGGATAATCCAACCGGAATGACGAGGACTTTGCCAGAGTAAAATTCCAAAAGGCCTGGGTGGCCCAGAAAATATCCAGCAGATTAACATTAGTCTTCATAAATTCTAATTTTCATTGTTTCAGGCACTGAACATCAATGACGTGACCCCCCATTTGCTCTTCCTGTGTCTTCAGTCACCCACTTGATCAGGATCCACCGGGAAAATCCTTCCACTATTTTCTTCTGTCTCAAATCCTTCCATTCCAAGGAGAGAACATTAACGTTGCTCTCTGACATCCAGCCAGCCACCTTACTAATAAGAAACTGTAGGTTAGTTTACCTTCATTGCAAAGCTCGATGGCATCATGTTTTTTGGCCACTCGAACTCTGTCGTGTGAATGCGGATACCGGATTCAAGCAGCAGCGTGGCCTTGCAGTCTGGTCTGGGGACAAAATAAAAGCTTACTGGCAAGCAATGGGGTTAAAAATTCCCCAACACAACTGGAAGCAAGCAGATGAGGCAAAGGTCCCTCTCAGACACCACTGGAGTGGGCAGGGTAGTGACAGGACACGAGCCCTACCTCCCACTTGGCCTGGGCACCAGAATCACTAAGTGTTGGGACTTCTTTCCTCCAACTCCTCTCTTCCCTCCCCACAAAAAACCCCACGATGACAATTGTGTGGTTTAACGCTAACATTTCTGGCCTTTTGCATATTTTCTGCAGGATTTCACACTTCACGTGCTATCTCCAAAGAACTTCCTGGGTAAAATTAGTGCAATTTATCAAAGAATAATAGAATTTCACTGAAAACCAGTCAGAAAAGCCACACACCTGTCAACAGAAATTACATACCTACAAAAAAAAAAATCTAGTTCTCATATGTACAGCGACAGCATAAAGAAATTTAAAGAAGTTCTTACTTTTGAAGGCGAATAAGATACGTCTTATTATCCACATCATAAACATTGTTTACTCTCATTCCCAGCAAGCTGTCAAAAAGAAAATACATGCTTTGGAGACTACGATATACAAATCACAAAAGTGGCCACAGAAATCCCTGTGATAATTAAAATATACAGAAGTGCAAGTTACGATAAATTGCCAAGCAGTAACCAAAGAGGCAGCAAAGGAAGATTAAGGGAATGAGCTGGAAACTGAGCAACCAAAAGATGGAGAAATTGCTATTAATGAATTAAGTGCAAAAAGCTAAACAAGCCCAGGTGGAAACAGATAGCTTCTGGATCTCCAGCACAGGATGGAGGCCAGGCCACCAGCTCCTTTTTACGGCAGGGATGCAAAATTTACTGGTTATACCAGAGCACTTTGCTCCTCCGGGCAAACTTCTGCATCACCCGGGGAGTCCTTTGCCAGCACGGGGCACCAGTATTCCCAGTACAAGCACAGAAATGGCCTGGGCAGGTCAGTTTCGTCAGTGTTTTGTCCAGATTGCCCTGGACACCTCAGAAGGGTATCAGAGCTCCACGGGGCATGGCTGTGAGGAGCATTTAGAGCTTTTCAACTGGGTGGGAGAGCAGACAACAGGCCACAGCACCTTCTCCATGTGAAGGGGAAAGGAAGAGCACTCAACTGTCCCCCAGGGAGTGAGGCTGTGGGACAGGAGGAGGACAGTGGGGGGGGACAGGGGCAGGACAGTGTTGGGGGGCAGGAGGAGGACAGTTGGGGGGACGGGGGACAGGAGCACCAGGCCTTCCCTGACGGTGTGACAGGCAATCTGTGGGGGCTGGGGGGTCACTCAGGCACCACCAGACAGGCCCTACGCTGCCCCACGCCGGAAAGGCGCCTCACAACCCGGCTACCGCCTCACGCAACCCCGGTGCCGCCGGCAGGGCCCGGGCCGGGCCAGGCCGGACCCCACGCTGAGGGGGAATAAGAGGCGCTACCGAGCGGGCCGGGCCGGACCCCCATCTCCTCGGGGGTGAGCAGCGGGCAGGGGTTGGAGCCCGCGTCTCGCTGGGTAGCCTAGCCCGGGCCTCGTCTACAGGCACCACCACCTTAAGGTGGGCGCGATCCCGCCGTCGGCCGACACGGGAGCCTCGACCCGGATGGGGCGTAATTCCTCTGAGGGACCCATTTCCACACATACTCAAACCCGCTCCGCATCGGGGGTCAACCCGGTCTCCCCTTAGCACCTCCCCGCGGCTCTGCCCCTCTCTCTCCTGGGGGTTGCCCTGGCCGCTGTGATGCCGGCTTCAGGCGCGGACGCCTGCTCTTAGTTAATGGCCGCACTGCAGCCGCGAACCCGGGTCTCCAGCGATCCAGCGGTCTCAGCCTCCCAACGTACTGGGACTACAGGCGTGCGCCACCACGCCCGGCAGGGGAAAACGTACCCTGCGGCCTGTAGGGCCCCTCAGGCCGGCCGGGGACTGGGCCTTTCCCTTTGCTTTATGGAGTCCTGGAGTTGTGGAGATTGGAAGGGACCTTTCCGATCACTGACTCCAAACATTAACCCAACACTGACAAAACCCACCACTGACCCATGTCCCTCACTGACCCATGTCCCTCAGCACCACCTCTGCCCGCCTTTTAAATCCCTCCAGGGATGGGGACTCCACCCCTGCCTTGGGCAGCCCATTCCAGTGCTTGACAACCTTTCTGGAGAAGAATTTTTTCCTAATATCCATCCTAAACCTCCCCTGGTGCAACTTGAGGCCGTTTCCTCTTGTCCCATCGCCTGTTCCTTGGGAGGTGACACCAACCTCCCCCTGGCTACACGCTCCTTTCAGGCAGTTGCAGAGAGCAAGAAGGTCTCCCCTCAGCCTCTTTTTCTCCAGGCTGAACACCCCCAGCTCCCTCAGCTGCTCCTCACAAGACTTGTGCTCCAGACCCTTCACCAGCTCCGTTGCCCTTCTCTGGATACAATCCAGCCCCTCAATGGCTCTTCTGTCGTGAGGGGCCCAAAACTGGACACAACTCTTGAGGTGGGGCCTCACCAGTGCCTCCTATTTTTCCCTTCTGCTCCTCACTCTCCCCCTGGAGAACCCCCTCTGGGAGGTGGGGTGGCTGCTCCTCTGCCCTGGCCAGGATTTCCCCGTTTCTCCGCACTGCCCATGCGTTAACAGACCCCCACAAAAGGAAAACTGGGTCCTGCTCTGTCACCCGGACGGTGCTACAAGGAGTGTTCACAGGCACCATCATACTGATCGGCCCAGGAGTTTTGACCTGCTCCGTCTCCAACCAGGGCTGGTTCACCCCACCTTAAGTGACCTGGTGGCCCCTGGCATCCCCAGGACCACCATATCGGTGCCAAAACTTAGCATAGATGCCTGCTCAGCACAGCTTGCTACAGCCCAGAACCCCTAGGCTCAAGCCGTCCGCCAGCCTCAGCCTCCCCAGTCCTTGGATTACAGGCACAAGCCACCGTTCCTGGCTGATTTTCACAGGCTTTTGCAGATTCCTCCACATCCATCCTGTGTGGGCTCAGCCTGGCCACAGTGGGGCACTGGGAGAGCATCCTGGGGCTGCCTGTATTTTATGTTCGAAAACAGGCAGATGGATAGACAGGAGAGACAGATTTCGGAGCATGAGGTGATTTAAGCAGCTCAGAAATCCCAGACTTCTCATTTTGAGCCAGAAGAGATACATCGTGATGCTCTATTTTCACTTTAAGACAAGTGAGGGGCATCAGGGAGCTCTACCTCCAGGAGAGCTCAGGACACTTCATTTACTGAAGAGCAGAAAAGAAATGTCCCAGTCCCCGCTTTGAAATACTCCTTCTAAGAATGGCTTCTTGATTCTCCAGTGTTTTCCTCAGGGTGTAAAGCTCAGAGCTGGGGACACAAATGAGCAGCGGCAGTAAATACCCGATGGAGCAGACTTAATGAGGCACTCCTGAGAGCCAGAGCCCCAGCTTGGGCTGCCGAAGCCAGCAGAGTTTGAGGGATAATTACTGACTCACGGGCGCGCAGGGTCTCTGAGCCAGAAACATGACAGGGAAACTCTGCTGCCTGTGATTTCCCATTTTGGCCAGTACATCTCTTGGGATCCCAAAGGTCTGGCTGTGTCCTTTCACCGCTGCAAGAAGTCACACCACCAAAACACAAGCACAACCGGAGTGAGCCCGGCTGGGACAGCATCTTCAGGTGGAACACCTGCAGGAGATGCTCGTGCCTTTCCCCAGGATCACTTGAGCCTTTTGTGATTGCTCCCCGGCACAGCCAGCTGATGATCCCAGAGTTGTTGCAGGGGGAAAAGACGCCAAAAGAGGCTGGGTCCCGCTCTCTCGCCCAGGCTGTGCTACAGGGACTGTTCACAGGCGCCATCCCGCTACTGACCAGCACGGGAGCTTTGACCTGCTCCGTCTCCGACCTGGGCCGGTTCACCCCTCCTTAAGCGACCTGGTAGCCCCCGGCTCCCCCAGGACCACCATATCGATGCCGGCCTTAGCGCGGACGCCCGCTCGGCACAGCTCGCTGCAGCCCAGAACCCCCGGGCTCAAGCCGTCCGCCAGCCTCAGCCTCCCCGGCGCTTGGATTACAGGCACAAGCCACCGTGCCCGGCTGGACGCAGCTCCCGCTGCCTCCGCTCTCTGGCACTCAGGAACCAGCTCCTGCCTCCAGCCTTGCCGTGGCAGCCAGGAACGCAGGCAGCGGGGATGCATTAATGCTCCAGCAACACAGCAGGGACACCGGGGAGAAGGAGCATCAAATGCAGGAAGGAAAATGTAGCTCCTGGAGTGAAGATTCAACACAACACCTTGCTGTAGAAAGGCCAAGTTAAGCTGTTGTAGGCCAAAAAATTAAGTTCATGGTCCTGCTCTAGGATATGCTTAGTGACGTGGTTTAGTGATGGTTTTTATCAGAGTTAGGTTGATGGTTGGACTAGATGATATGAAAGGTCCCTTCCAACTTAGACAATTCTTTGATTCTGTGCGTCCAGGGAGAGCTCAGAAGAGAGTCTGAGGCAACCTGTGAACACTTGCAGATGTAATGAAGTGTCTCAGTTCTCAGAGAAGGATATAAAAGTAACAAGAATGTGATGCAAGGAATAAAATGCAGGAGCCTCTTGCCTTTACCCATTTGCTGCTTCAATAGACTGCTGTCTAGAAACACTTTCACAGAGCATTTGAGATCTTCACTGTGTGTTTTGCCTTTCTTGGAGACCTGTCCAAGAGACCTCCCCCAGACACCCCCTGAGAGTAACTCTGCAGCTGGCTGGGGCTGGGGATGCTGCAGGCCCCTCACCTCTCACCAGCTCCTTGGAGACCTGGGGCTGCGAGGAAAGCTTGAAGCCAAGGTGCTCAGATAGCCCAGTCAGTCCAGAAGTGCAGGCTGCACTGCCCCTTTCCTAGAAGAGTGAGCCAAAGCTCATCCCAAACCAGGCACTGCCATTGCTAAAATGGCTGGTTTGGGGTTTTTTTCCCCATCTCCAGATACACATTACTTCTTCAGACACGCTGAGCACTGGCCTGGGGGATCTCTGGTGGCTGCGAACATGCACAATAGGAGGAGGAGTCCTCAGACGGTCATGTCTATCCGTGAAAGCCATGCAGACCACCTCTAAAGGTAGCAGCCATCCCTGACCCCACACCAGCCAGGAGGAGAGCGGAACCAGTTGCTGAGATCAAGAGAAGCACCAGCCCAGCCAGAGCCTCCTCCTGCTGCTGCCTCCACTTCCACAGACCCCCTCCAGGCTGTCCCCACCAATGATGCTGAGCACAGAGCAAGCCTCCAGCCAGCTCTGCCCTGATGAAAGGGCTAAAGACACTGACAGATGATGTCTTTGCATTGCATTTTTGGTCAGGTGTACCTCCTGCCCAAGCGCAGATGTGCCTCAGCTCCAGGCATGGCCATACATCCTCCTCAAGGCCCAGGCACACCTCCTGCCCAAGGCCAGACCCACCAGCAGCCACTCAGGAGGTATCTCAGCATTTCTTCCAGACTGCCTGACCCAAATTAGTGGAGCAAAGTCAAGGGCTAAAGTATACACGCCGCAATCCCATCTCAGAAAAGACAAACAACGTCTTCCCCAAGTGCAGCATGAGACTGAAGTCCTTAAGGGTGTCAGGGCTCCATGGGAGAGAGAGAGATCGATCTCATTCTGGGCTCCTATTATCTACTTAAGGAAGAGCTGTCAGTGACAGCTGGAGTTTTGGTTAAAGGCATTAGGATAATGGCTTCTGGGGTCATGGGCATGAGGAGATGCAGGCTTGACAGCCACAAATGGGGGAGAAAGGCAAGTCGTCTACTCAGAAATAACAGCGCAGAGCTGGGCGTCCCACTCACATCTCCTCCTCCCACCAGTAACATGGGGACTGTTTTTTCCTGCCACAGATACGCAAATTTTTCATCAGATGAAAAAAAAACAGAGCAGGAGTGAATCAAGGGCATGAAACGACCTGCTTTGCCTGAGAAAATGTGATGGGAAGCAGCTTGGCAGAGAGAGGAGAGACAAGGCACAGCCAGGACACAGAATCCCGAGAGCAGTGCCAGCTCACTAGCACAGAGGTGTGCCCTGGTGTGGCTCCTGACCACCGAAGCAACACTTGAAATAAAAAATGAGGACATTCAGAGCTGGGGAAACCTCTGCTCTGAGCTGAGGGGGAGCATCCGACAGCCGGTTGCTGCATCTCGCCCAGCAGGACCAGCTGCTCCGGGCTCCTGCTGAGCTCGGCTTTGTGTGAAGCCTTACGGGTAAGCTGGGCTCCAGCCGCACGAAGAACCAGCTTTGGGGTCCCACTGAGCTCCAAACCTCCACCCCTCGCAATCCTCGCCCTGTGTCTGTAACCAGAGACCCTTTGAGTGACAACTAAAACACAAATTACAGTAAAAAAGCACTTGGGAACTGAACTGTCTGCCAAAACCCCTCTGTGTTAGAGTGTGGATGCGGAATACAGCAGATTTCTGCTGCCCCACAGCACTGACTGCAAAGCATTCCCACCTGGAGCTTCTCGGGCATCCCTGTGTCACTGCCATGCTTCGCAGGACACCAGGATGGCTCAGAACATCTGGGCATCACCAATGGTCTGGCTTGGGATCCAAAAACTTTGGGGTGCAGGTCTCCGTGGGGTGAGCCAGGACATCCAGCTGAGTCCTGCAGGTCATCGGTGTACCTCCTGTTTTGTGGATGCTGAGAAATACAGGGTGCAAAAATGGAAAAAAAAAACAAGAGAGGGAAGGAAAAGCCTCACAAATTACTTTTACTGTTGTTAAGGCTTCATGATTCTTTAGGCTGATATTGCCATGGTAGTGATGCAGGATTTTGGCATATGGAAATTTGGTCCGGCAGCATCCCCCACCTACATTTCCTCTGTCTGGTCCTGAAAATAACCTGTGAAAGGAGATGCCAGCTTGTTTGCCAGTAGTAACTGCAAAGGTATTCCGATGTACTCTGGAGATACAACACAAACCCAAACAGCCTGGAGGGCAAACTGTTTTTCCTGCTGGGAGGCCACTTTGGAAGAGCCCTTCCCTACTCCCACAGGAGGCTGGGGGAATTCCAGGGAGAGCAGGAAGGGGCTTTCTGCTGAGGAGAAATGTGGGATTTCTAGCGATTCTTCAGGGTCCTCATGACACCGTTTCAGCACACACAGAGAAGCTAACAGAAACCTGCTGGAATCAGAATACTCTACAACACCCCCTTCCCACATCCATTCCTTCCCTAACACCGTTACGTTAACCTCACAGGAAGGGCCCGAGGACCTGTTTAATGCCACGCTGCGGGCGTTTGGAGACGTCGGGTTTAGTTTCCTGGCCAAGCCCAGCTGCGGTCGCGCAGACACAGACATGGCAGAATGGCAGGAAACAGGGCTGAGACTCCCCATGGCAGGGGACCATCTCCATCACTCCCCGCCTCCACAGCTCCTGGAGAAGTGCTTTGCCAACCCGACTTCACCCCAACTCGGCCCATTGTATCAGATATCTCGGCGATAAGAACCCTACCAGTGGAATGCAATTGTAGTATCAAGGATATAGTTTGTTTTCACAAGGGAAGAATTTATCTAACATAGATGCTACGCCCAAAGCGATATTATCGTTATTATATTCCCCTTTCCGTCCCAGGAAAGCCACAAAGGTCTCTGAAGGATCACTGCAACAGAATCTTTTCCCATCTCCCACTGCCAAAAGAGGAGAGAAAAGTAAGCAAGATGAGCTAAACCCTAATAAAAGAGGTATGGTCTGATCATCCAAACTCATTGGGAAGGTAGTTATATTCTAAGAGATAAAACCAGCGGGGGGGGGGGGTGGGGAGTGTATCGATCAATTTCCTTGAGGTTTGCTGATTACAATGCAAAGGCTATTTTGTAAAGTTGAAGGTGTATCGTTTTCCTTCCCCACTTTATTGCCACAGCCCTCGAATGGCTGGTGGAGGACAGAACATGCAAACACAGCCTTACAAAAGCGTGAAAATCAATAGATGCAAACCCTGGCACCTGCACCGCCCCCGAGTTCCTTACGGAGGAAGAAAAGACAAGGAGCAGGCTGCCCTGCAGCCAGGCCCAGCTGAGTTATCTCAAGGTCCTACAGATATTTGCTATCTTTTCCCCCAGGCTTTAACCCCTAATCGTTTTATAACCGTAATTGCTTTTAACTCCCCGGGCTGTAAATCCATACTGCCACACAACAGGCTCCCCATCCAGTGCCACGATCTCAGCCAGTGCTTACTTTTAAAATATTTAACTTCTGCAGGCTACCCAGTAACTCGCTGGGTGTTGCCAAGGTCCTGAGAAGGTTTTTAATTCTTAAGCAGGTACGTGAAACTGAACCTGTTCTAAGAGGTCACATTTTTTTTTTCAGGTAATCTAGAACGCATTCAGGTATTGTAAATGCTTTTGTTGAGTATTTGACCTTGAAAATCAACCAGCAACGTAAGAACCTAGGCTATATTGGGCATATATAGTGCTCAACCTGTACTTCTTTCCCTGGGGGTGGTTACAGGGTGAAGATTTGTATCAGCTTTCTGCAGGCTGAGCACTGAGATGAAAAGTCTGCTTTTCTCAGCCCATCACACTCCTTCATCTCCGGTGACACATCTCCATCCCACAGTTACTTAAGTCGCTATCTTAAAAATAAGAACCTGCCTTTCAAAACATCTCGCCCTGGGACCAATTCCCATTTTAAAGGCTCGTGAGACAGGCTGTGTTATCTCCTGCCTCTCCAAGGTAAAATGCGGTAACTCTGCAGGGACACAGCAGTGGGGGTTCCTCAGACAATGAAGCCTTTATTTGCTTTACTAAGTTATGCCATTTTTACATTCTGCTTCCTGTTTACTGGCCTTTCTCTTCATTTACGGAAACGAATACAACGGCACATAAAAATGTTTCAAAAGTAGGTGGTGCTCTCTTACCAGCTTCTCAGCCCTGCTCTGCGGGATTGGCAAACGAGAGCTACGAGGATTGACGTGCACGGAGTTTATTAGTGACTAATTTGAGATCTTTCTTAACTGTTGAAAGTGCTGAGTTCTCAAATGTCTTTTTGCTACATACCATCCTGAAGAGCAGTAATAATTACTTCAAAAGCACATGCCAAGCCATGTAAAATCTTGTCCTGCTGCACAGACCATACGGACAGAAAGCTCTCCTGAAGGGCAGGGAGGATCCTCACAAATAAAGCCCATCGCAGGTGAAAAAGCCTTTGCTTGCGTGGATCCTGTTTCTCTTTTACAGCATGTGGCCACGTCCCCAGACCTCAGTTAAGTTTGGATTTCCTGTGTGAAGCGGTGCAGCGTATCGCTTCTCTCTGTCAGGTTTTTTAGACTTGGATGGTGGCAAGATCAACAACTTTGGATGGTTTTGGACGGTCACATGGCAGGTGGCAGCTGGAGAATACAGCACCCTGCTCCAGCTCGGGGGTGGTCCAGGCACTGATCAGCAGCAGAGGAAGAGCCTCAGGGAAATGCTGGGTTGCCCGGACTGTCCCCTTCCAGCTGCTGAAGGTCAGGACACACAGCTGGTAAAAGGTCAGGGTGCTGGTGGATGAGAAGCTCAACGTGAACCAGCCCAAGAAGTCCCCTCCATCCTGGGCTGCATCCACAGCAGCGTGGCCAGAAGGGCGAGGGGGGGGATTCTGCCCCTCTGCTCCACTCTGGGGAGACCCCCCCACCCAGTGCTGCCTCCAGCTCTGGGGCCACCAACAGCAGAAGGACATGGAGCTGTTGGATGGGGCCAGAGGAGGCCACGGAGATGCTGGGAGAGCTGGAGCCCCTCTGCTGGGAGGACAGGCTGAGAGAGTTGGGGGGGTTCAGCCTGGAGAAGAGAAGGCTCCGGGGAGACCTTAGAGCCCCTTCCAGTCCCTCAAGGGGCTCCAGGAGAGATGGGGAGGGACTCTGGATCAGGGAGGGGAGCCATAGGACGAGGGGGAAGGGTTTGGCACTGAAAGAGGGGAGATGGAGATGAGATGTGGGGAAGAAATTGTTGACTGTGAGGGTGGTGAGAGCCTGGCCCAGGTTGCCCCGAGAAGCTGTGGCTGCCCCATCCCTGGAGGGGTTCAAGGGCAGGTTGGAGGGGGCTTGGAGCAACCTGGTGTGGTGGGAGGTGTCCCTGCCCAGGGCAGGGGGGTGGGACTGGATGATCTTTAAGGTCCCTTCCAACTCCAGCCATTCTGTGACCCTATGACCCGTGGGGCAAAGGCAGTTGAGCAGAAGCTGCTGACCACAGCCTGGAGCAGCGTGGCTCACCTCAGCCACAGGCCCACCCAGGGCAAGACACGCACCAGGAAAGGAGTGGGGCTCATGTGGAGCGGAGCACCCTCTCATTTGCCGGTATCAAGCAGGGGCAGGCAGGAACCCCGCGGGGAGAGGAGCAGCTCAGGAAGCGGCACTGCTGCTGAGTCAGCGGAAGGCCCCATTGCGTGGAGATCGGCTCCTCAACGGCTCCGGTGCAAGAGCTGCTGCCACCTTCCCGAAAGCAACTCCCCGCCTTGGCACGCACACAGGTATCTCACAGGTCCCATCACTACCAGCTCACCAGGAGGGGAAGGAGAGACGAAGCTCAGGAAAAAACAGGAGAGCCCAGCTGTTTGCCAGGTGAAATGGGCAAAACCAAAGCTGGCCAAGCCCCATCTGCAGACAGTACCCAAGGACGGGGGACAATGTAAGTCACCAACAAACCTAGAAATGCCACAATTCAAGTGCAGAGACCCAAGGAACAGTACGTCTGGGTCCAAAACAGAGGGAGAAAGTGTCAGAAAAGGCAATTCCCCACTCTGCAGTGACTCATTGTGGTCGGTGCCTGGTGGTACCCACTAGTGGGTGACACGGTGCCACAGCACAACCATCCCCATCCACAGCCCAGACAGACCAGCGTCCCAGACACCACTTGGTCTTCCACTGGCTGTGCTGGCTGCTGGGTGCTACATGCTTAGAGTTGTAGAATCGTGGAAAGGTTTGGGTTGGAAGGGACCTTAAAGACCATCCAGTCCCACCCCCCTGCCCTGGGCAGGGACACCTCCCACCACACCAGGTGGCTCCAAGCCCCATCCAACCTGGCCTTGAACCCCTCCAGGGATGGGGCAGCCACAGCTTCTCTGGACAACCTGGGCCAGGCTCTCACCACCCTCACAGCAAAGAAGTTCTTCCTGAGATTTCCTCTCAATCTCCCCTCTTTCAGGGTCAAACCCTTCCCCCTCCTGCTATGGCTCCCCTCCCTGATTCAGAGTCCCTCCCCATCTCTCCTGGAGCCCCTTGAGGGACTGGAAGGGGCTCCAAGGTCTCCCTGGAGCCTTCTCTTCTCCAGGCTGAACCCCCCCAACTTTCTCAGCCTGTCCTCCCAGCAGAGGGGCTCCAGCCCTCCCAGCATCTCCGGGGCCTCCTCTGGCCCC
>NW_015090795.1:2777601-2803240 GCF_001431845.1 Calidris pugnax
CTCCCCCGACTCCTCACCCCCCCCATCCCCGGAGGCGCCGGGCCCCTTGGATGCCGCCGAGATGGGCAAGGTGCTGTCCAAGATCTTCGGCAACAAGGAGATGCGGATCCTGATGCTGGGTCTGGACGCGGCCGGTAAGACCACAATCCTGTACAAACTGAAGCTGGGCCAGTCCGTCACCACCATCCCCACCGTGGGCTTCAACGTGGAGACGGTTACTTACAAAAACGTCAAGTTCAACGTGTGGGATGTCGGGGGCCAGGACAAGATCCGTCCCCTCTGGAGGCACTACTACACGGGCACGCAAGGGTTGATTTTTGTGGTGGACTGCGCCGATCGCGACCGCATCGACGAGGCCCGCCAGGAGCTCCACCGCATCATCAACGACAGGGAGATGCGGGACGCCATCATCCTCATCTTCGCCAACAAGCAGGACCTGCCTGATGCCATGAAACCCCATGAAATCCAGGAGAAACTGGGCCTGACCCGAATCAGGGATAGGAATTGGTACGTGCAGCCCTCCTGTGCTACTACAGGGGATGGACTCTATGAAGGGCTGACATGGTTAACATCCAATTATAAATCCTAATGAGAGAATAACTATTTAGTCTACAAAGAATTAAAGAAAAAAAATTAAAAAATAACCCACATGGCTTTCCAGAAGAATGATTCTCTACTGAAAAGTAAAACAAAAAGCATCCATAGGATTATGATCACCTTTCTCCAGTTCTCCACCCTTTCCTTCTGCAACACTTGACTGGATTCCTGTTTTAACTCTTCTTGCTTGGCGTTAGGATGCTCTAATCTCCGAATGTGACATGAACACAAGCACTAGATGCTATGGCAGACTTCCAGCAAACAGGGGAAAGACACATTGTAGACTTGCTAAGTAACTTTTTTTTTTTTTTTCTCTCTCTTGATAGCCCTTAAGATGGTTTGATTATTTTGGGGGATGGTTGGGGGAGGGGTACCGTTTTCAGTGTATGCTTTCTGGTTCTACTTTTTTGATTATATATTATTTTTTTTTTCTTCTATCACTTGCTGTAGATTGCTACTTTTTTGCATTCATGCAGAATATGTTGATAGGTCGATTTCATCTAGTAAACTGAAAATTATTGCTTAAAATCAAACTGCAGTCTGTCTTTTTATATTAAGGACTTTTTTTTTTTTTTGACCAAAAAAAAAAAAAGTTCTGTTAATCTGTAACTAAGTAGTGACTCTCGGTCTGTCTTCATATCTCAGACTAATAGTGAAACGAATTCTTGCCCAGAGTGGCAGGTAGTGAGAATACCATTGTAACGCGTTCAAAGTGCATATCAGGCATAATGTTAACTAGGTAATGTTAAGAACTTGCTTTGAAATGTCAGCTGTGAAGTTCTGAACCATACATCATGCATGAGAAGGGATGCAAATGAGTTCCCCATACCACATAGCAACCATATAGCAAATAAGACATGAATGATGTAACAGTTCCAGGGTAGATACTGTGGAGTTTTTTGTCTCGCATTGCCGACTTAAATGATGTTTTAGCTGCAGTTTTTACTGCTGGTGTCAGTCTCCGATTTCAGTGCAGGATAGTTTTCCTTCCAGAAAACCCAGCAATAAGGTGGAAGCATCGCAACAAGTTTGACTTCCAGTCGCAGCTGTTTAGGCAAAAATCTTAGCACTGACTTTCCTGTCTTGCAATGGAGACAAGTTGCTTTCATCTCAAGGCAGTTGCAGACATCCAGATCTTAAAAGGATTTCTGATTCTTTCTGACACGCATGGAGTGGAGAAAGGAAAAAATCTTTTTAATTTTTTTTTTCCATTTTGTAGACTTCCGTAGCTAGAGTTGAGCTCGGTAGTTCTGACATCTGACTAATAGCCATTTTGAGGAAAAAATCACTCATTTTGCTTTAGTTTTCCAAGACTGAACTCCCACATGTAGTTGTTGCTGTCGTCCTGCAGGAAGGGAACTGTGTTGGATGTCTGAAGCCCATTGAGGAACTACTAATGAGAGCAGGGAGGAGAGAGAGAGGGGGAGAGAGAGAGAGTATATGAGAGAGAGAGAGTATACGACTATGAATGTAAACTTCCATAATTAGTTCTTAAAGGGCAAGCAGCTCATTTGCCGTGTCACAGCTCACAGATGTGACTGGCGAAAAGAAAAGTAAAAAAACCCCACCCAGAAGAAGTATTAGTATAAAAACTCAATCAAGTATTAATGCTGGGTGCAAAAAAAAAAAAAACATTCAAGCAGCTGGTTCTTATTCAGCCTTAAGGATTAACTTCAGATTTCCTCAAGGAGTTAAACTCCATTGGGGAATTCTAGGAATGTATGCTACAAAACCAGAAGAAAATGGCTTGGTTTTTTTTTTTTCCTTTTTTTTTTCTTTTTTTCTTTTCCAAGGCTATGAGTTTTACATGAAATGGGGGGCATTACACTACATTTCTGCAGTGTTGACTCTGCGCGCTAAGTACATTGTATATGGAGCTCTTACCAAAGATGTAGGGGAAGATAAAAATACTGGATTCGCTTCGGGAATGGAATGCTTTGGACCACTTAAAAGTTCCTTTAGGATATGGTTCCAAAAGACTTACCTGGATGTGGGTGGCAAATGGGACTCAATGGGATCTTGATGCCAGAAGATAGAGCATTGATTGACTCTGCGCCTTCCTAACTTAAAAGAGAGTCTGCAAAAGCTTAATGTAGAATAACTCTTAAATCTCAGCTCTAAAGACGAAGAGGTGAGTTGGTTTGTTTTATTTTCACTCAAGGCTTTTTGCCACTGGAATATCATTGCTCTATTTTCTAGCTTTTTTTTTTTTTACTATTATTATTATTTTATTTCTCTCTGTTGATGTAACTTAACGAATAGTGTGGTGGTATAAAGACTAAAAATTACAAGAACATGGTTACTGTTTTCTTCTGGAGCATAAATAAAATAGCCAAGCACAAAGTAAATGCCTAAACTGGAAAACTTGAAGCTCTCTTAATGGTTCTTGAACTTTCTTAAATCTATTCTCAGTCAACATGAAAACTTCAATAACTTCATTTTTCGTCTAAGTTGATTTACTCTGTTTTCAAGTGCTGGGGCAGACTTCTTTGCTAGACTCTGCGTTAAGTTGAATTCACAATTTTGTATTTCCTTAGTAACTTTGTTATTCTGTTTTTGTAGGTGAAAGGAAACTTGATTATGCTTCTGAAATTTTTTTTTAATGTCTTTTTTTGGGGGGGTGGGGGGCAGGGGGAGGGAAAAAGTTACTGAAACATGTGGCAGCGACTTCAAAAATAAATGGCCATCGCTACTGAACAAAATATAAAAGGTTTCACTTTCAACATGTCCTTTATAGGTTGTAGTTGAACCTCACCACGATCCAGTGGCTATCAGGCAGCAAACGAAGCCTGTAGGATAAAGTGGCAATCTGTAAGAAATCCTATGATTTTTTTTTTTTTTTTTAAAAAAAACAAACAGAAAAACAAACAACCTAATCTGGAGTTTTGAAGTGCATCGATTTGTGTTCATGTGAATTTATGGAGTAAGTTTTGAATGGCGTTAATCGTGTCTGATAAGTGAATGAGTCTGTAGACTGTGATCTCCCTGACTAAAGTAACCAGGAATTTTGTGTTCTCAATATGGCTGTAGTGTTGGTAAAGAACTAATAAGCAGAAAATAAAGCAATTATACAGCGGAGCTCTCCTGGTATGTTACTTATATTTAACGATGAGAGAAACAGAAAGGGGCAATATGGTGCTGCAGTGGAGCGTTCTGCCGGCATAAAGAGGGCTCTGTTCTGTATTTCCCGGCTTGGGCAGCCTGTCTGTGCTTCCTTTGGGACTGAGATTAGCCACTATTTTTATAAGTGGGAAGGATGATACTCCTTTAATACTCCCACTCTTGCAGTTAACCATCTCCAGCAAACTTTTTGGAGCATCAAATTTACGCTGCCCGGGGGGGCTGGTTCCCCGGAGCTTGGGGAGGTGACTGGAGGGTCCCGTGTTTCACGCAAGAAGTGACTTGGTTGGAAAGGGAAGATTTTGGGCCAGTGCAGAAAACGCAGCCGTGGCCGACGGGGGCCGATGAGTGGACAGGGGTGGCTCTTGGAGTGACAGAGTCCCCCCGGGGGACGTCTGTGGTGCCTGTGGCGTGGAGGGCCCCAAGGGTCACCAAGGGCTGAGGGGCTCCTTGGGCAGGGGCTTGCGCTGATGGTGGGGATGGTTGGAGGTTCCAAGGTTGCTCCCAGCAGCCGCAGGTGTGAGGCTGGGTGTTGGATTCCTAAAGCTTTCGGGAATGGCCAGGAAAACCATGACTCAGGCAGGTGGGAGTAGCTGTGATCCTCCCGAAGCCTTTTTTCTGGATGGGTGTCGAGGCCGGGCTCTGTCCTCCTTGCGTGACAGTTGAGGGTGTGGCTGTGCAAACGAACTTACTCCGACTTATAATTAATTAAACTCCTCGGAGTTCGGAGACGAGGCTGCGGCGGAGTCACCTCCCGTGGCTCCTCTCGTTGTAGTAGTTCAGTCAGGTTTTTTTTTTCAGAGCATCAGGACTTACCGTTCCCGCTCGGAGCTTCCTTAGGGCAGTGGTTAGTGTGACTCTCCACAAGTTGTGCCGTGACTCACACTCACTTTTCCCAGTCACAGGGATGCGGTCCTCGTGGATGGGGCTTGGAAAAAAATGTGCCTGCCATCCCTACTTGGAAATTAACCCCGCTGATACGATAGTCCTCCCAGAGGAATGTGTCGGGGGTTAAAAAAACCATTTAGTTTCATCCTCAAAACAGCTGGATGAAAGATCTGTGATGGCCGGTCGCTTCGCTGGTGGAACTGAGCGTTGGTTGTTTCCCTTGTGGCTGGGAATGGGAAAAGTGGGAAAAATCCTCTGGGAGTGGGGAACTGGCTCTGGAGAAGGGGACCCTCCAGGAGCAGGGAACTCACTCCAGAGCTGTGAGCTTCCAGGAGTGGGGAACTTGCTCCAGAGGAAGGGGACCCTCTGGGAGAGGGGAACTTGCTCCAGAGCTGTGACCTTCCAGGAGTGGGGAACTTGCTCCAGAGCTGGGACCTTCCAGGAGTGGGGAACTGGCTCCAGAGGAAGGGGACCCTCTGGGAGTGGGGAACTCACTCTGGAGCAGGGACCTTCTGGGAGCAGGGAACTCTGGAGCATGGAAGGAGCCGTGGGCACCGTGGCTCAGGCTTCCCGCTACTTCCCAGTTGTGCTTTTTATCTTGGATTTTATTTCTCGGATCCCACCTACTGAAGGGCTCAGTGTGTGGAATCTAAAATCACTTTGGCTTTGGCACTTTTTTGGGGGGGGAGGAAAAAAAGAAAGGTTTCCCCTCACCTTGGCAGGGGGAGAGCCTCAGCTTTCAAGGGTGAGTTGGTGGCATCATCCCTTCCTAACTCAGTTCCTCTTCTGGTGTCCCCAGCACGGCGCCGCTCAGGTCCCTAAATTTCAGAATGAGGTCCAAGCAGCTGTTCTGGGGACTTCAGGCTGAGGTGGGCGACTCGAGCCCTGCAGTCTGTCCCCCTTTGGTAAACGGGGCGCGGGGGGAAGAGCAGGGTAATTCCAGCCCCGCCGTTGGTTTTCCGACGGGGCGAGGCGGCTGAGTCACAGCCCCGCGGTGCCGGCAGCGAGGGCCGCGTCCCCGCCGGCCGCCCCGAGCCTCTGTGAGAGAAAAAGGCGGCTTTTTACGGGCGTCACACTGGGTATTGGCCAGGAAGTCGCTCTGCTCTTGCTTAAGAACAGGTATCTCTGGCCTCCTTCGACGTAAAAAAAGAGAGAGGAGGGAAAAAAAAAAAAAAAAAGTCAAGATGTGAGTCATCTGCGGAGTCCTCCGGCCTCAGAGTGAGTCTCGCAGCGGTTTAACAGGCTCAGGCCCTTGCTTCGCCTCCAGAGAAATGCTCTTTGCCTTCCGGAGGATGCGCCTCGCTCCTCTGGGGCTGGTTCCCTTCACCGGATCCTTTAGGAGAGCGTTATTTAGGAAAAAACACTCCATCACCATCCCTGGCTGTGTTTAAGGGCCGTTTAGATGCAGTGCTAAGGGACATGGTGTAGGGGAGGACTTTGTAGAGTAGGGTAGATGGTTGGACTCGATGATCCCAAGGGTCTCTTCCAACCTAGACCATTCTATGATTCTATGATCGGGATTCAATGGGTGTGTGTTTTGCGAGAGGTGGAAATTGATAACGCTTGGAAATTGATAAGGCTTGAAACACTCTTTTTTTTTTGCCATAGATGAGCGCAGCCTCGAGGGGAACCACCAGCAGCGCCGGGCTCAGCGTAGGTGCCCCTTGTGGCCCCCTCCAGACCTGGGGGGGGGAAAAACCTCCCTCAAAGAGGAGGCAGGCGAGGTGTAGGTCACCAGCTTGAACTCCTGAACTTGGTTCCTGTGTCTGTGCCTAGAATGGATTCCTTGTGTGAAGTATAATGGGGGTAACGCTGCCATTTGGCTGTTTTATGGGAGTGTGCTCTCGTTTCACATCTGTTTTTTAAGGGGGGGGGAGTGAAAGACCTCGGGGCAGCTCATGGTCTATTCGGCTCGGCCCCTGGGGTTGCAGGAGGGCAGCATGGAGAGGATGGGCAGACCTCAGTAGGGAGGGAAGCACCTTCCCAGGCTTAACTAGGAGTGTTTGAGAAGATTCTGCTGCTCTTCACCCACCTGAGCTGCAGCGACGCTTGTCCCCAAGCCCACAAGGGTCCATCAGAGGACGGGACATCGTGGAGAAAGGGGCAGGTGGCCAGCACCTGCCTGGATCATCGCTTCTGGGGATGGAGAAGAGTGGAGGAAAGCATCCGGGGCCGACACCAGCTCCAAAGTACCTCCAGCCTCCCTTTGTAGCTGGTATTGGAAGAAGGAACTCGTTAGGTGCAGGTTTGCTGCCCTGGGAGAAGGCTGTGAGGTGGAACCGACACCGGTCCCGGTGCTGCTGGTCTGGGGACCGGGGAGTCCCGTTGGCTTGGCATCCCTTCTCCGGAGGAGACTTTGCATGCATGGAACAGGGGGGTTGCTTGTCCCCAAGCCCACAAGGGTCCATCAGAGGACGGGACATCGTGGAGAAAGGGGCAGGTGGCCAGCACCTGCCTGGATCATCGCTTCTGGGGATGGAGAAGAGTGGAGGAAAGCATCCGGGGCCGACACCAGCTCCAAAGTACCTCCAGCCTCCCTTTGTAGCTGGTATTGGAAGAAGGAACTCGTTAGGTGCAGGTTTGCTGCCCTGGGAGAAGGCTGTGAGGTGGAACCGACACCGGTCCCGGTGCTGCTGGTCTGGGGACCGGGGAGTCCTGTTGGCTTGGCATCCCTTCTCCGGAGGAGACTTTGCATGCATGGAACAGGGGGGTTGCTTAGTCCTCACACTGTTAAAAATATTTGCTATTTTTACCCCGAGGAGCTTTCTACGTTTCCCTTTTGAAAGCAGGGCTGGGGTGGGGGCTGCGGGGGAGCCGGCGCTGCCCCCGTGGCTGTTAACTTTCGGCGGAGCGAGGCGCGCCGGTGCAGTTATCCCATTAGCTTAACATATGCCAGAACGCCCTTTCCCCACGGGGGCTGGATTAGGCTGGAAGCCACCCAGCTCTCCAGGGAAGCTTTGGGTTTTTTTCTTGGTGTTTTTTTTTTGTTCCTATCACGTCCCGGTGCCTTTCAATCCGCTGCTGTAACCAAACCCCGTGCCCGTCTCGCGCCGCGGAGCAGGGGGATCTGCAGGCGGAGCAGTGATTTGGCTCTCGCTTTCCCTCCCAAAGGGAACCTGCCCGCTCGAGTCTTCAAATTGCGCCGTGTTTAGATGGTCAAATTACACCTCGTGTATCACGGAAGATCTTCATCTTTGGATGGAAAGGCTTGTTTGGGCTGCGAGGACCAGCCCAGCGCTGCTTTTCACCTGGGCACCGAAAACAAAAGCGTTTGGAGGGGTGGGATGAGGGGCAGCAGCAGGGTGGGCGCTGCTGCTGGGCTGGATTTTGCTCTTGCTGCCCCGTGCAAAGGTTGGGGGGTGGCTGCCCCGGCCCCTGCAGCTGGAAGAGGAGCCCAGCCCAGCCCCATGGAAAGCGCCTGGCGTCCGGCCCCTGCATTGTGGAAGGCGTTGAATCGCTGCCAACCGGCCGTCCCTGGATCTCGCTCCGGCTCATCTTACAACCTTGGGCTGGATTATGAAGGCAAAGTCCTCCAGCCTTAACCTCCTGGGTGTCTTGAGTCTGTGGCCCCCATGAGCCAGGGTCACCGTGGGCCCAGCTGGGACGCTGGTGATGCTCCTTGGCTGCTCCCCCTGCGGCTGCAAAGGCACCTTCCTCCCCTGGACCCGCTTCTGGCCACCTTATCTGCAGCTTTGTGGCCCTCTTTAGGGAGGGACGGGGTTGTTCCAGACCAGGGCAGTGACACATTCTCCCTTAAGTAATGCTGTCTGCAGCCGCAATCTCAGGATCTCACTCCTGCATTACCTGTTTGGCTGATACACCTAACGAAGGAACGAACTGCATTTTTCCCCTTGGTGGAAGGTTACACTCTCAAGCACAGTACCAAAGCTTCCCAGCTTTCCTTTTCCACTGTGGACCCTGTTAATGATTTATGGAGGTGGGGGGGGTTGCATCTCCCCTCAGGGACAAGCTACAGCTTTTCACCTTGTTTGAAGCTGGAGATGGGTTTCCTTCAACCAAGACCTCCAGGTCACAGCCTGAAACTCCTTGCTCCATCGCCATCCTTGCTTTTGCTCGTGGTTGCCTCTTCACTGTGTCGGTGTCCCCCCCAGCCCCACCATGCCACAGGGGGAGAAGGGGCCACACAACTTCTCCTTCCCCACTTCCAGGCTCTCCAGCAGCTCCGGGTCCTCCCGGAAACGCTCCGAGTAGTGAAACTGGTTAATCCCGTTGAGGCTGGAGGAGCGCTGGCATCCGAGCCAGCGGGATCTGTGGATTAACTCGTTCTGCCCGGTGTTTGCCAACTTCCCGGCAGCACGATGCATTATTCAGCGGCCGGGGCTGCTTTGGGGCCTTTGGAGAAAAAAAAAACACAACAACTGGAGCTTCCCATCACTTTGAGGGCTTCATGATTTGACGTCTCTCCTCTGAAGCTTGTGGCTCCCTCCTCTCTCAGGTTGCTAATGAACTATGGGCTGCTTAATGAGGAGACCTAGAGTATCTTTGTGGTGGAGACTGGCTGGAGAGCAGCTCTCTGAGGAGAAGGACTTGGGAGTGCTTATGGACGAGAAGCTCAACACGAGCCGGCAGTGCGCGCTGGCAGCCCAGAGAGCCAACCGTGTCCTGGGCTGCATCAGGAGAAGTGTGGCCAGCAGGTCTCGGGGGGTGATTCTGCCCCTCTGCTCTGCACTCGTGAGACCCCACCTGGAGCTCTGTGTCCAGCTTTGGAGTCCTCAACACAGAAAGGACATGGACCGGCTGGAACAGGTGCAGCAGAGGCCACGAAGATGATCAGAGGGATGGAGCACCTCTGCTATGGAGACAGGCTGAGGGAGCTGGGGTTGTTCAGCCTGGAGAAGAGAAGGCTCCGGGGAGACCTAATAGCGACCTTTCAATATCTGAAGGGTGCCTATAGAAGAGCTGGGGAGGGACTCTTTGCCAGGAAGGGTAATGATAGGACAAGGGGAAACGGTTTTAAATTGGAAGAAAAAAGATTCAGATTAGATCCAGTTCCTGTAGTCCAGAGAGGAGGCTTATAGCAAGGAGGCTTAGACCTGAGCTCTGACCCACCTCCCCACCTCTGCCTTTAAAAAAAAAGAAGGCACTATTTAAGGCATCAGATCGGCGCACCTGTTTTAACATCTGCCGACCCCCCGGCGTCCCCAGGTTGCCAAAAATATGGTGGTGGGGGGGTGGTTGTGGGGAAGGCTCCGGGGCGGCCGTGCCGTGGCTGCGTGGGTACGAGCTCCCAAACCTGCAGTTCAAGCCGGGGCGCCTGCGGATGACAGATAGGGAGGGTGAGGTGACTCATGAAGAATAAGCATCCTGTTGCACCCTCCTCGTAGGCAGCGGTGTCTCAACACGCCGGTGGCAGACACGGGGAGGTGGTGACAGGGGGGACACACACACCACAGCCAGCTCCATCAGCCCTGCTTTTAATTTTGCCTCCCGGCGTAGGGGAAAATGGGGAAAAGCAGAAGGTGGGATGCTCCTGGGGGAGGCAGGGGGTGGGGGAGAAGGTGGAGGTGACAGGTACCGGGGAGGGAGGCAGAGCAGTGCCCTGGGGAGAGGGGGGGGCTCACTCTTCCTCAAATATTATTTATTTCCACTGGTTTCAATGGCAAACCCTGGATTGCTGTGTCCTTTCCCGTACCGCAGCGACACCCCGGAGTTCCTGCCAGGAGAAGGCATTTGCAGGGCCGGCGGGGCCGAGATAGATAACAATTTTTTTTCCCATCTTCTCTGATTTTTTCAAGGTGCTGCAGAGTTGCTGTTGTCAGAGCCTGTTCCCCGTTTTGGAAACATAATTGAAATTATGCAAATGCTGGTGCAGCGCCGGTGAGCGACTGATGCGCTCCAGGCCCCGGTGCAGCACCGCTCCGGGGTGAAGCTGTTGTAGCACCAAAGCCCAGTGCCGGGCAGGGGGGAGGATGGGGGGCTCAGCCCCACTCCTGCCACCCCTCCTGGTCCCACCTGTGGCTGGTCCTGCTTTGATGACTCTCAGAGCCCCAGCACTTGGAGCAGTGACACTTGCTTGGGCACCCTGGTGTTGCCAAAAGCCGTGGTGGTCGGGTCCAGGGCTGTGTTGGGGGCACGGGGTGGCTGAGCTTGGGCTGTGCCAACCTGGGGGGGCTGCTCAGTGGGGCTGGGGAGTGGAAGCTGGAGCAGGAGGCTTGAGGGACCAGAGCAAAACTCTCCCCACGAGGCTCCTTTTTGGGTTGCAAACCTGCTGCCCCTCAGGACCTCCCCTGCCCCGGCGTATGGTGGGGTACGCTCATGGGGAGGGTGCTTGGAGCTGGTTATGGTTGAGATTCAGCCCCGGGATGAGGTTTGGGCATTGTCCTGCTGACCTGGCCCGGGGAGGGAGCGAACCCCAGTGGGGTGAGATGCTCTCAGACACTCTGGGCGGCTCCAAAGCTTTGCAGCCCAGCCACGATGGGAGAGGCTTCGAGTAATGAAGCTGGGACTCATGGGAGAAGCTTGGTGGCATCTCCGTGGTGCTCCTGGAGCAGGATCCTGGGAGGGGCTGCGATGCAAAGGCGGAAAGCGAGGAGCTCCTCGTGGAGCACAGAGCCCTTCTGCTGCGATTTGCAAGGAGGAGGAGGAGGATTTTGCCAAAATAAAAACTTCCCCTCCCACCGCCCACCTTCTCCCCCCCCCATCTAGGTCTTTCCAACCCCGTGTGCCTTAACGCTTCCTCTTTTAGCGCTGCGCCTCCTAAAAAAAAAAAAAAAATAATAAAAAAATAAAGTGTTGCCTGCAGCTTTTCTGGAGGCTGCAGCTCTCTTGCCTCGGAGAAGGCAGAGCTTTTCCCCGGCCCCCTTCCCGCTGCGGCTCCGGGGCTGAAGGCAATGTTTTCCGGAGTGATCGCACGGCCAAGGAATGTGTGTGCACACGCAGGCTGTGCCTGGGCTCCGCTCGGCGCCAAGAGCCTTCGGCGAGAGGGACGGAGGAGAGGAAAAAAGAAGTGATGCCCGAGTTTGCTGCTTCCCCAGTTCCCTTTGGATTCGGGGCCGTGGCTCCCTCCCAGCCTCGGCGAGTGCACGGCGGCGATTCCCGCCTCTCCACGGTCAATAAAATCTTCACCAGCTGGAACAAAAATATTAAATCCCATCGGTTTGGAAGGTAAAGCTGGGTAATGAATAAACGGGGTTGGGGAAAAAAAAAAAAAACAAACAAAACCCAAAAACCCAACCCAACCCCAAGAGCCGGGTGATCCAGCGTGGCAAACAAGTGTGTCATTCAGCGCTCCCTGCGAGACACCATGGGAGGGTGACGATAGTAATTAAGAAAGCAATTAATGCTGGACGTGAAGCTGCCTCCTAAAAAAGACACAAGGAAACCCAGACTACAGCTGTGCTGGCATCGCTGCTCCTGGCAAAGACCCTGCCTGGAAGGATGGAGAGGGGGGAGCTGCACGTGGCGGGTTCATTCGCAGGCTCCTGCTCCGTATTCCAGGAGAAGGACCAGCTCGGGGGCTCGGCATCTCCCAGTGGGGCCAAAACCTCCATCAGCCTTTGGTGGAGGCTCCCTCCCACCCCAACGTGGCTGGAAAATGCCAGCCAGGGTGGAGGACAGGGAGGACCAGCAGCTGCCAGGACCGGGTGATCCAGCGCGGCGGCGTGAGCCTCCCTGAGCATCTTCCCAAGCCAACTGCTCCGTCAGCTTGGAGAGCTTGGAAAAAAAAGAAAAAAAAAAAGGAAAAAAAGAGCAAGTTGATGGTTCTGTAGCAGAGCCAACGTCTAACGCGCTCCATCGGCTTGGCTGCGGGCCGTGGTCAGGCACTGGATGCAGAAATGCCTTTAAATGTTGATGTAAATTAGAGCTAAATCTAATTCTCACCCACCCCCTGCTCCGCGCTGCTGGCGGTGGAACATCACGCTGCTGGAACATCACTTCTGCCAAAAAAAAGCATGTCGGGGGAAAAAAGGCTGGGGGGGGGTTCTCCGTGCATCCCCAACCCAGTCCCAAACTGGGGGAGAGCAGCTGGGAAAGCAATGGCAGGGCAGCAGAAAGGGGGAGAGATGGAAGAGGGGGGACACACAACACTTTACACACCCACTCCCGCCCCTGGGCATCCAGCTGGTTTTTATAGTCACATCTCCCAACTTAATGGCCCACTGGCAACAACATGGAAAAGGGAAAGCTGCCCAGATGCTGCTTTCTGCCTTGGCGGAAGTGGAGAAAAACTCCAGTGACTGCTCCTAGTTTAAATTGCAAAGGTTTACATATAAAAAAAAATTTAAAAAAAAAATAAAATAAAATTGTAAGGATTTATCTGTATTGGTGTTTGATGGATCCCCAGCTAAAAGCATCCCCTTCTTGGGCTGCTTAACCAGGGTCTGCAGGAAGGATGGTACCACCTAAAACCCTGAAGAAGATGGGAATGGTGGTGAGCCTGACCTCCTCCTGCATGGATTTCCCAAACCTGACGCCTGTTTGGAGCCAGCGTTTTACTCCGAGTCAAAACCTTCGCACTCAAACCACAGAAACCCCTTCTTTGCTTAAGGTAAAGCCCCTTTGTGCTGCTTGATGGCTACTGGCTACTTGGGGGGTGGGCATGGCAAGGAAAAGGGGCTCTGCCGCGGCTCCTGGGGCTGTGGGGTGGGTTTTTTGGGGCAGACACACCATCCTGGCTTGGTTTGTGGGAGGCTCAAGGGCTGGATGTGGGAGCTTCTGGCCTTTCTTTACACCAGTGTGAAGCCTTGGGAGCAACCCCTCCACCTCAGCAGCCCTGTCTTCCTGGCACCAGCCCCCGGCTTCCCAAAATATCCCCTCCACAAAGCTCTCACAGCTCCGACTGCCCCGGCAGCATTCGCAGGGCGTTGCCTGCGGGCCTTTCCACTGAATTATATATAACACTTGGGTTTGGGTTGGTGTTTCTTTTTTTTTTTTTTTTTTTTTGGGGGGGAAGGAAATCTGTTGCCAAGCAATAGAGCTGTGGCCCTGCTTTCTCCTCCCAAACCAAGACCTAAAAGCACATGTTTGGCTGCAAAGATCTGAGATGTCTGAAGGTGGGTCGCAGGAGGCAGGAGCACAGGTGGAAAAAGCCACTGGTGGGGTTGGGAGAAGGTTTCCCTTTTGTTTTCCAGAGGCTGCAAAGTCAGAATCACAGAATCACAAAATCTTCTAGGTTGGAAGGGACCTTAAAGATCATTTTGTCCAACCGTCAACGGAACTTCGACAAAAATAGACACCCACACAACAAACAAGAAGCAACACCATCACTAAACCATACCTCCCAGCACTACATCAACCCGTCTTTTGAACACCTCCAGGGATGCTGTTTGATCCCAGAGGCTGCAAGAGTTATGGGGGGTTCTGAGAAACCCTAAGGGGTCCCATGGGGAGGCCAGCCGTGAGCTCTCCCCGTGGTTTTACACAGCGTCTCCTGCGCAGCAAGTTGGGTAAAAACACTGGGTTTTTTTCCCCAAAACGAAGGTGCTGGGACGCGTGGGGCAGCCCCGGCACGGAGCTGTTGGGAGGGTCAAATCTCAGCGCCGCAAAGCCGGAGAGCAAACACCGGCGCCGGCAATCGCTCCTCAACCCGGGGTGTCAATATTGACCCATGTCCCACGCCCGGCTGGCGGTGCCCGGTCTCCTCCTCGGGAAAGCTACAGTGGGAACGACGGCACCGACCCCGGGATTGACTTTGGCCCCGGTGCCGACATCCCTGCCCGGCATCCTCCCTGCCACAGTCTGGGTCGGGGGGGACAGAGGGACCACGGCTTTGCCCCAGGCACAGGCAGGCTGACACCCCGAAATCAAACAGCGGGAGGGTTTCTCCTCCCAGCAAAAACCAGAGGAATACTGAGTTTTCCTGATTTTTTCCCCAGCTGCTCAGCTTCGGCGGGGGGGGAAATCACAGCGGCGTGCCGGCCCCGGTGCCACCACCCCTGCCCGGCATCCTCCCTGCCGCAGTCTGGGTCGGGGGGGGGATGGAGGAACCACGGCTTTGCCCCAGGCACAGGCAGGCTGACACCCCGAAATCAAACAGCGGGAGGGTTTCTCCTCCCAGCAAAAACCAGAGGAATACTGAGTTTTCCTGATTTTTTCCCCAGCTGCTCAGCTTCGGCGGGGGGGGAAATCACAGCGGCGTGCTTTCCTCATTAACCACCCTCAGATTTTCCAGGCTCAGCCTCAATGTCCGACGCTGTAAATCACATTTATTCCCCTTTCTCAGCTGAGGCTGCTTGAGGAGTTTTGATTTAACGGGGTTCCAGTGAGCCCCCCTTCCCACCCTGAGCCTGCAGAGGCACCGGGACACTTCTCCCCCAGCTGCCACCTGTGTCCCCCCAGCCTTTCTTTTATCTCTCCAGTGTGTCTTACACGTGACACGCAGCCAAAACGAAAGCAGGAAGGTGGGCAGGAGGGATGTGGCTCTGAAAACTCCTCGTAGCACCTCATATCAGGGGAGCAGAAAGCTGCTTGAACCCAGGAGCAAACCCCGATTTGGGCTCAAGGATGGGCCAAGGGTTTCTCCCGCCCGGGTGTGTGCGCGAAGGCAGGCGGTGATTTGCATCCCCAGATCACAAGTTGCTTTTAAAGGATGTGACCTAATTAAGTTTCAGCTCTTCTCGAGATGATTTTCATACTCACACGGCTTTTTTTTTTTTTTTTTTTTCCCTGTGTAACCAGCTGTCCCGGTGAGGATGTTCCGGGCTTGGAAGTGGAAGAGGAGAAAAACATCTAAATTCCTCCTGGGAGCGGCTGCGGAGGCGAATCCCAGTCTTTCTCCTAAGTCCCTCTCTGCCACCAAATTTCACTCCCTTTTGTGCAGGCGATGGGCTCACAGGGCTCTCCCCATCCCCTGCAAAACAGCTGGCGAGGGGGATGGCAGCAAGTGCTTTTCTCCCCCAAAACCAGCTAATTTCTGCAGAAGTTTGCTTCGCAGTAGGGATTTTAGGCTGGGGACACCTGGAGCGTCCCATGAAATGAAACATCAATCGGGAAAATTCCACGTGTTGTGGCAGGGACAGGGGTCAAATCCTGGGGAGCCAGGTGAGACCGTGTTGCCCATCACCCCTTTTCTCCGAGGGGCACCTTCTCCCACCACGGAATCATGGAATCACAGAATCATCAGGGTTGGAAGGATCCTCTAGAGATCATCCAGTCCAACTCCCTGGCCAAAGCAGGGTTGCCCAGAGCACATCCAGGTGGGTCTTGAAGACCTCCAGAGAAGGGGACTCCACACCCTCCCAGGGCAGCCTTTTCCAGGGCTCTGCCACCCTCACAGGAAAGAAGTTCTTCCTCAGATTTGAGTGGAACTTCCCATGTTCCAGCTTGTGCCCATTGCCCCTCGTCCTCTCACTGGGACCACTGAAAAGAGTCCGGCTCCATCATCCTTCAACCCTCCCTTGAGATACTTGGAAGCATTAATAATGTCTTCCCTCAGCCTTCTCTTCTCCAGGCTAAAGAGTCCCAGCTCTCTCAGCCTTTTCTCATCAGGGAGATGTTCCAATCCCTCACCTTCCCACCAGGAAGGTCCTCCCATATTTATTTTGGGGGACTGGAGACAGAGCATGGATTGTCCTTGCTTCCACCGTCCCGCTGCCTGGGGTGGCACAGCCACTGCCGACGGGAGAAGCAGCAGACAACACGCTGGCCCTGCATGCCCCAAATTGGGCTTGGGGGGGGTGGGTGGAGTGGTGGGGGTGGCCCAGGGAGCCGCTGGGGCCATCCTGAGCCACGCAGGGCAAGTTGGAGCAGCCCAGGAACAGGTAATACCTGCCGCACCTCATGGTGGGGATCACGGGCGTAGCCACCGGGGCGTGCACCAGGCGGGAGCACCGGCAAAACCTCGCGGCCGAGCTCCCAGCCAGCTCCAGCCATGGAAAAAACCAGGAGGCCAAGCAGCAGAGAGGGTCAGGAGGGAGTGGAGGTGCCCATCATACCCACCACTGGTGCATGGCGCCGTCAGGCCTGGGGATGGCCAGGAAGCTTCAAAAATAAATTCTCCTTTTCCATCTAAATCCCCATTACAGAATCACATGGGGTTGGAAGGGACCTCTGGAGATCATCTAATCCAACCCCCTGCCAGAGCAGGTCCACCCAGAGCAGGTCCCACAGGAATGTGTCCAGGTGGGGTTTGAATGTCTCCAGAGAAGGAGACTCCACCACCTCCTTGGGCAGCCTCTTCCAGGGCTCTGCCACCCTCACAGGAAAGAAGTTCCTCCTCATGTTTAGATGGAACTTCTTACATTCAAGTTTGTGCCCATTTCCTCTTGTCCTGTCCCTGGGCACCACTGAAAAAAGACTGGCCCCATCCTCCTGACACCCACCCTTTCAGTATTTATAGGCGTTGATCAGATCCCCCCTCAGCCTTCTCTTCTCCAGACTAAAGACACCCAAGTCCCTCAGCCTTTCTTTTTAAGAGAGACATTCCAGGCCCCTCATCATCTCTGTAGCCCTCTGCTGTCCCCTCTCCAGCAGTTCCCTGTCCTTCTGGAACTGGGGAGCCCAGAACTGGTCCCAGTGCTCCAGATGGGGCCTCCCCAGGGCAGAGCAGAGGGGGAGGATGACCTCCCTCCACCTGCTGGTCACGCTCTTCCTGATGCCCCCCAGGATGCCATTGGCCTTCTTGGCCACAAGGGCACATTGCTGGCTCATGGGCATCCTGTTGTCCACCAGGACTCCCAGGTCTTTCTCCTCAGAGCTGCTCTCCAGCAGGTCATCCCCAACCTGTCCCGGTGCAGAGGGTTATATCTCCCCAGGTACAACACCCTACACTTGCCTTTTATTGAAGTTCATCACGTTCCTCTCTGCCCAGCTCTCCAGCCTGTCCAGGTCTCGCTGGATGGCAGCACAGCCCTCCATCGTGCCAACCACCCCTCCCAGTTTTTTAACGTCAGCAAACTTTCTGAGGGTACACTCATCCCCTCATCCAGGTCATTGATGAGTGTATTGAAGAAGACTGGACCCATTTCACAGCCATACCCCAACGTCAGGTTGGGCTTTGGTGAACCACACGAAGCCCAGAGGGAGACTCACCGTTGGCAAAAGCGGGCGCTGCCATCGGGGCCAGACGCCGGTGGGCACCGAGCACCAGGGCTGGGGGCTGCCTCCAGCCCCACAAGTGCCTTTTGTCCACAGGTTTTTCGACCGTGCGGAAGCGCGGGAGAGCGGCACAGTTTTACACTGATGGAAAGCGGCGGCTCGGCATCAACCGTGCAGGAGTTAATTGGTTTTCTTTATGCTAATTGCAAGGGGAAGTGAAGAATGGCCTTAATTGCAGGGCAAATCAGCCGTGCAGAACGGGCTCGATTTACCAACCCATGCACAGAAATCCCAGCTCTCACCCTTGCCATAGCAACAGGGAAATGCAGGATTTTCTGCTCATCCAGCCAAAAAACCACCCAGGATGTCCTCCCCGGGGACATGCATTACCCTCACCAGCAAACAGGCCCTCCCCGGACAGCCCTAGAGGGAAAATGAAGTAGCAAAGCAATATTTACAAGGGTTTAAAAGGCCCTGGGGAGGTTGCAAGGGGTGGTTGGCTTTGCCTTAGGCTTAGGAGCCCTGATGAGGTCATGGGGTCTGATGGGATCCGTCTTGGCTGGAGGCATAGAATTGTAGAATCATCGACTAGTTTGGGTGGGAAGGGACCTTTAAAGGCCATCTACTCCACCCCCCTGCCCTGGGCAGGGACACCTCCCACCACACCAGGTTGCTCCAAGCCCTCTCCAACCTGGCCTCGAACCCCTCCAGGGATGGGGCAGCCACAGCTTCTCGGGGCAACCTGGGCCAGGCTCTCACCACCCTCACAGTCAACAATTTCTTCCCCAGATCTCATCTCAATCTCCCCTCTTTCAGTGTCAAACCCTTCCCCCTCCTCCTAGGGCTCCCCTCCCTGACCCAGAGTCCCTCCCCATCTCTCCTGGAGCCCCTTGAGGGACTGGAAGGGGCTCCAAGGTCTCCCTGGAGCCTTCTCTTCTCCAGGCTGAACCCCCCCAACTCTCTCAGCCCCCCCTCCCAGCAGAGGGGCTCCAGCCCTCCCAGCATCTCCGTGGCCTCCTCTGGCCCCGCTCCAACAGCTCCATGTCCTTCTGCTGGTGGTGGCCCCAGAGCTGGAGGCAGCACCGCAGAGGGGGGGTAGTACATCCTTCATCCCCAACACTGAGCCTGAGCAGAGCCTGGAGGTTTGTCCATGGAGGGGTGAACCCCCCGCCCCCGAGGGCCACCCATGACGCTGCGACAAGCGATTACACCGACGGTTCCTTAACACGACACCAAGCCCTGTCCATCAGCCCCCACCAATAATCCCCCAGGACAAAAGACCCCGGGAGCAGCTCCCGCCCCCGCTGGTAATTCCTCTCCTGCTCCCTAATCCCCAGCCCTTCTGTCGCAGCGGCCAAATCCAATTAACCGTGCAACGATCGCGCTCCACCCTCCCGGCCCCCGGCGGGTCTTCAAACAGTGCTGGCAACACGGCCACCAGGCGTGAGGAAGGGGTCCCTCGAGGATGGGTGCTGTGGGCTGGAGAGGAGCCAGCCCTGCCCTTTAGTGGGGTTTATTCCCCAAAAAAAGGACTTTCTGGTAGCCGGGAGGTGGGTCCGGGCAAGGTGGATGAGGGAGGGGAGGAGGTCTGGGACTCATGGCTTTTGCTCCACATGGAGTAACTCTTTTTTTCCCCATTTTCCCCATTGGCTTGGCCACAGCACCAGCTTCCAAGGTGCTACTCACGGCAGCTGTACATCAGCCGTTGCACCCACACCAATTCCACCTCCAAGACCCAAGATGTGCTTGACACAAGCCTCCTAGCTCCAGTCCACATGTCTGGTAGCAGAAGAAGATGCTGTGGTCCTCCACTAACCTGGCACAGGGGATGGCTGGAGGTGACATGGATGTTGTCCCACCTGGCCACGCTTCCAAGGCCACCAACGGCTTTTTCCATGATCTGATTTGATAAAAAAAAGAAAAAAAAGAAGTGATGAAGGTACCCCAAATGCAGGATGCCCCTGATGAAAACCCACCAGGAACAGGCTGCAGCCAAAATGTTTGTATTTGCAGCCTTTGCTGGGGCAGCGACGCAGTTGAACCTGACCTACAAGATCAGGAGGTGAAATCAGGTATTTTTGGGATGGCAGAAACTCATGGGGCTGAAAGGAGGAGCGGTGCAAGGGGAATCAGAGGGTGCAAAGGCATTGAGGCGCTGGGAGAGGGAGTTTGGTGGGGACCACCAGGGATGTGCCACTGGGACACGTTGCCTTTCCGGGTAGAAATTAGGAGAAAAAAGTACATAAATGATGGTTGGCCCCACAGAACTGCCTCTAATCAGGTGGAGGTGGAGGCTGAGTCCAAGGGACTCAAAGAGACCAAGGTTCAACCCGGCCAGGGGACAGGCTGAGCGCGGCCGTCAGCAGCTGCCCCAGGACCTGAGCTAATGTTTAGCTTTGGACTTTGCCAAGTTGTCCAAGGGGCACAGGAGGACGGATGGGGGCAGGAGACCAGCGCAAGGAGGAGGGTGGCTACGAGCCAGCGCGGTGGCCCAGGGCTCTGCCTGCCTGGTCAGGGCTCCTGCACCAGCTCCACCTGGGAGGGGTGCGATTTCTGGGTGTAATTTCTACCGGCTTGGTCCCGCTTCAGCAGGAGGACATTTGCTGAGGAGGCCTTGCTGAGCTCCCCTTCCTGATTGATTTCATTCCCAGCACGCCGGGCTCCGGAGGAGTTTTTGTAAGGGCTGCTCTATGGGGACATCATCGTGGAAAGGGTGGAGGAACCCGGTGGCATCGCCGACAAGGCTGCAGAAGCGTCCCCAGCACTGGCAGAGGACTGAGCACGTCCCACTGGCCTGGATAACCCTCCTCAGCTCTATTTAAACCCCCCTCTCCTGGGATGCTATTAAGGACGCCTCTATTAAATTGCTCTGTGTCACTTCGCCATGGCTCGTCCCCATCACCACCCACGCTCCCCAGGCAGCTCGGGGTTGGCCGCCGCCACGTGGTTCCTCTCCATCCCCACCACCTTTACCCTCCAGCATCCCAAGCTTTCACATCCTAAGTTTTGCCTCGTGGGGCAATTTTGGCACAATTAACATTTTTTCTTTTTTTTTTCTTCCAATCCCAGATTATTCTAATGGCACCGCCCAGGGAGCTAAAAAAAGGAGAAAGGCATTTTCTGCTTCTCCCCCCACCAGCCGCTGCCGGGAGCACGGGGACGGCGCCGGAGCCTCCGAGGTGTTTGCGGAGAGCGTTTGGAGAGGATCACACCTCCCCTTTCCTCTCCCAGCCCCGGATCTTTAAATATCTGGCCCAAATCCACGCGAGCCTGTGGCTGCTTAACTCCTTCTTTCCACTTAAACCAAAAGGAAACTGGGCACCTCGATGGGGGTGGCTGAGGAAACGGGGACCCCCCCAGCTCCCGTGGGGTGCACGGTGATCACCTGCCTCATTCCCACCCAGCTTCTTCTCCTGTCACAGCCCTTGGGAGGTCCCCAGGTCCTGTGTGGGGTGGAAAAGGCCGTGAGCCAAGGCAGGAGAGCAACCCCTGAACCCACGCTGCTCTCCCAAAAATGGTGAGCTCCCCCCAAAAAAGTGATGCACCCCCCTATCCCCCCAAAAAAAACCCAGCAGTGTTGGGTTTAGCACCTGAACACGCTGGGCAGGGTGCAGCAGCAGCCCTGGGACACCTCCACCACGGATGTCACCACCAGGAGGGGTTGGGGGGGCACATGGAAGGGGGTGGGTGTGCAGGGACATGCCGCTTCCCCAAATGTGGCTTTTTGGAGCTTCTTCCTCCCTGCCACGTGCCCGGCTGCCAGAGCTACCTCTTCCTCATGGCCTCTCCCTCCTCAGCTCGTGACTCTGCCCGTTTGGGAGCGGTGGATGAACTGGTGTCAGTGGGGAGGCAGAGCCTGAAGCCCCCCCCCTGCCCCAGGACATCCCACCAGCCACAAAGCCTTTCTTCCACCCACGATTTTCTTATCAGGGCAGCACATGCTGGATTATTTTTCTGTTTTACCTTAAGGCATCTTATGGGATCCTGCACCCACCAAGGGTGGGCCAGAGCTTGGGAATCTACAGGGATCTTGGGACATTGTGCCTCTGTATGGCCTCACTGGCCCTTGGAGGCCACCACACGGCGGCTAGGTCAAGCCCACACTGCCAGCCCATGCAGGGGGAGCAAAATGTGCAGCTGCTGCCAAATCACGAGCCAAAACCAGTCGCTTAACCACTTCAGACTGGATTCCTGGGAAAAGATCTGTGCATCACCCTAGGCATGAAAACTGGTCCCAGCACAGAATCACGGAATGGTTTGGATTGGAAGGGACCTTTAAAGGCCATCTACTCCACCCCCCTGCCCTGGGCAGGGACACCTCCCACCACACCAGGTTGCTCCAAGCCCCCTCCAACCTGGCCTTGAACCCCTCCAGGGATGGGGCAGCCACAGCTTCTCTGGCCAACCTGGGCCAGGCTCTCACCACCATCACAATCGAGAATTTCTTCCCCAGATCTCATCTCAATCTCCCCTCTTTCAGTGTCAAACCCTTCCCCCTCATCCTATGGCTCCCCTCCCTGATCCAGAGTCCCTCCCCATCTCTCCTGGAGCCCCTTGAGGGACTGGAAGGGGCTCCAAGGTCTCCCTGGAGCCTTCTCTTCTCCAGGCTGAACCCCCCCAACTCTCTCAGCCCCCCCTCCCAGCAGAGGGGCTCCAGCCCTCCCAGCATCTCCGGGGCCTCCTCTGGCCCCGCTCCAACAGCTCCATGTCCTTCTGCTGTTGGTGGCCCCAGAGCTGGAGGCAGCACTGGGGGGGGGTTTCCCCAGAGCAGAGGGACAGAATCCTCCCCCCCGGCCCACAGCAGGCAGAGAAGGATGTGTACAGTGAGGTGGGGAGCAGCCAGCCCTTCTGGGGACATCTCCATCCCCTCAGGGACAACACCACAGGGCAGGTCCTGACCGGAGGAGGATTAAATCCTGCACCAAGGCTGGGATTCAGCTGGAGCTGAACGGCAGGAGGGCTGGGCTTCGGAGACTGGTCAGAGCGGGAGGAGAAGTGGCCGATTGCGGCCACCGCAGAGGGGAAGAGAAAAGCCAAAAGGCCGGGGAGGAGGTGGCCACCCCTCCGCCGGGGATGGCTCTGGAGAGGAGCAGCTCAGCCCTGGCCACGAGACGGATGAGTCAGAGATTTGAGGCACAATGGGAAGCGCAGGCTCAGCAGGGACAGGGACGTGCTGGGATGGGACATGGAGGTCACCAGGCGCAGCATCACCACGAGCAAAATCTCCTCCAGGATGCAGGAGTGGCAGGAAAAAAAAAAGTGGTTGTTGCCTGCCTGGTTGTGGCGAGAGGAAGGGAACGGGTGAAGTCTGGGCAGCGTGGGGAGAGGGCTGTGCCACGTGTCCTCCTGGCTGTGGGACTGCCACCGGCACGGGGCTGCTGGCACTTCCCAGTCAGAGCTACAGGGAACCACAGCCCAGCCCTGCAAGAGCCATCTCCAGCCTGGCCGCTTCCCCAAGGCGTCCCCACCTCCCCCCCACCCGCTGCTGTCTTCTCCCTGCCCAGCCTTCGCCTTTTTTAAAAGAAAAAAAGCAGCAAAGCCAACCAAACCCAGAAGTGCATGAGGAATAAGAACATCACCAAGCCAAAGGAGGAGCCCTGCGTTGCCACCCGCTCCGACTCACCCCGACAAGCCCTCAGCTGCCCCCACATCCCACACGAGCAGAAATAATTGGCACACACTAATTACAGGCGTGAAGATGGAGGTGATGCTCGCTGGCACTCAGGTCCCACAGCACAGAGCGATGGGAGAAACCTCCCAAACCCAGGCTGGACTCAGCCGTCCATCCCAAGGGGCAGCAGGAAGCATCCTCCAGAAACATCCCCGAAAGCCAAAAAAACAGTTGCCAGAATTGCACCCATCACTTCCTGCTCTCCTCAGCATCTCCCATTCCAGCATGGACCATCTGCACCATCACCCTGCCGAGGTCCTGGGTGACTCTGCCGGGCTGGGAGCACCCCAACACTCCCACTCAGGGCTGCGGTTGCCCACCAGCGTAGGAGCAGGAACTCGGGTTTTGGGTTCTTTACAAAAAAAAACAAACCACCCAAACCCTCACCGTTTGCTCAGCAGCAGAAAGCAAACTTTCTTTTTCATTTCTTTCAGGATGTGAAAGGAGAGAACTGCTGGACTGCGAGATGCAGGTCCCACAGCTTCCCTACGGCAGGGACCACAGGGCACTGCGTGGGCACCCTCCCTGCCAGCATCACCATCACCCACTGGTGACACACCAGCCCTGCCCAGCCCTTTTACAGACAAAACTGCTACAGTTTGGGGTGTTTTCTTTCCAGGCAGGGCCTGTGCAAACGGGTACCCTGTGCTGATCATCCCTCCTTCAGCTGGGGACAGCCCACAAGGCAGAAGAGCAGCTGGGGACAGGAGTCCCCGTGTCACGGCATCTCTGTGACACTGGTGGCAGTTCCTCGGCTGCAGCTCAGGAAATGGCACAACGGCAGGGACCAGCCGCAGGCTCGGGGGCATCTGCTCCCTCTAAATGAAGCAGAAACACCGTTTAACGGAGCCATTTGCCCATTTCCAAGGACCCGCTGCCGCCGCTGGGAGCAGGAGCAGATCCGCCGTAATAAAAAGCCTTTTCTAACACTTATCTCTTAACGCCGCAGGCAAGAACTATCATTCCCTAAGAGGAAAATCCATTTGTCCAGGATTACACGCCACAGAAAATGATTATACAGCTGCAGAGGACAGACTTTCCCAAGCGAAGCCACCACCCCTGTGGGACGCGTCCTGCTCCGACACGATCCCGGGGGGATGCACAGGAATCGCTCATGGACAGCTGGATCCGGACACCAGCGCGCCCTGTGACAGCTGCCCCGTGTCCCCTGCTCTTCCTAGCAAGGAAAAAAAACCCTAAAACAGAGCACCAAGGGTGGATCCTCCAAGGTCCCGCAGGTTTCTGAGCTGTGTCGTGACACGTATCGTGACAAGAAGCAATCAGTGATTTCTGTGGCTGGTGCTGAGCGGGCACAGAAGGCTCTGCTCCATCCCTGGCCGCATCCAGTCGCTCTAAGTGTAAAGTGAAAAGCCACTCCGGCCATCACAGCAAAGAGTATGGAGTCCAGGAAAGCCCCAGCCTGATGGCACTGCCATCGGTGTCACCGAGCCGGAGGGACCAAGGCTGTGGTCTGACCCGGCACACGAGCATCAAGGCTCTCCCGTGGAAATCACCCACAACCTCCGCCCCCGCGTTTTCCCATCGTTTGGGCTGGTGTTGAAATTATTCCAGAAAATTATCCACTATTTAAGCGTAACGTCTGGCAAACACCCTGCTCTCCTGAACTTCTCCGCCTGTGACCGGCAGCACCCAACCGGCTCGGCGGGGAGTTCTGCCGGTCTCTCCTGCGAGGCTGTAAATCACATTTTTGGCACGACGAGGAAGAGGATGGGAGTTGTTTTTGGGAGCGGCTGCTCTGCCCCAGGCAGCGGGCAGAGCCCCACACCGCCAAAGCCATGTGCAGGCACCACGCCACGACCAAACCCTGCCAGAGACACTCCTCCATCATGGGAGCGGCACTGACACACGCTCTCCCAGAGGGGACAGAACCGGGACAAAAAGCCAAGGGGGTGAAACAGAATCATAGAATGGTTTGGGTTGGAAGGGACCTCAAGGATCATCTAGTTCCAACCCCCTGCCCTGGGCAGGAACACCTCCCACCAGAGCAGGTTGCTCAAATAGCCATCCAGCCTGGCCTTGAACCCCTCCAGTGATGGGGCATCCACAACTTCCCTGGGCAACCTGGGCCAGTGTCTCACCACGCTCATAGTAAAAAATTTCTTCCTGAGATCTAATCTGAATCTTTTTTCTTCCAATTTAAAACCGTTTCCCCTTGTCCTATCATTACCCTTCCTGGCAAAGAGTCCCCCCCCAGCTCTTCTATAGGCACCCTTCAGGTATTGAAAGGCCGCTATAAGGTCTCCCCGGAGCCTTCTCTTCTCCAGGCTGAACAATCCCAGCTCCCTCAGCCTGTCTTCATAGGAGAGGTGCTCCATCCCTCTGATCATCTTCATGGCCCTCCGCTGC
>NW_015090795.1:2804079-2834047 GCF_001431845.1 Calidris pugnax
CTCATAGTAAAAAATTTCTTCCTGAGATCTAATCTGAATCTTTTTTCTTCCAATTTAAAACCGTTTCCCCTTGTCCTATCATTACCCTTCCTGGCAAAGAGTCCCCCCCCAGCTCTTCTATAGGCACCCTTCAGGTATTGAAAGGCCGCTATAAGGTCTCCCCGGAGCCTTCTCTTCTCCAGGCTGAACAATCCCAGCTCCCTCAGCCTGTCTTCATAGGAGAGGTGCTCCATCCCTCTGATCATCTTCATGGCCCTCCGCTGCACCCGTTCCAGCCGGTCCATGTCCTTTCTGTGTTGAGGACTCCAAAGCTGTACAGAGGACAGGTGAGGGAGCGGCAAGGCCAGCAAGAAACAGGACAGCACCTCCCTCCCACCCCATTTCCCATGAGGGTCCCGCAACTGCCCCTGGTTAAGAGGGGTAGCCACTGCCGAAGGATCCCGACCCGCTTTCCAAAAGCTTTTTCCTCTCCCCCGCCTAAAAATGCTGCCGTTTCATCTGGTGGCCCCAGGGACGTGGCGCAGAGAGGCGGCAGCACGTGATGCTGTCTCCCCAACCCGCCCTGCTCGGCGGCGGTTTCCTCTTCGCAGCCAGCAGCCGTTGGGCTCGACATCCCCCCATCGCAGCGGGGGCCACCAGGGAGGTGGCACAGGGGGTGACAGGACCCACTGTCCCTCCCCGCAAGGTCCCTCTGGCCTGACGACGTCCACAACTCGAGTGATGTTCACAACTGGAAGCGTTACACAGCAGCAGTGAGGGCAGGGAGGAGCAGCCGGCGGCAGCACGTCGGGGAAGAGAAGAGCATGACTTCCTCCCTTTTTTTTTTTTTTCCCCCTTCTCAAAGAGAGATCTGAGCCTGTATATAAAAGGAAGTGCTGAAATCACACGCCCTGTAGATAAAACACAATTATTCCGTCAGCACCAAACCCCTGAGAAACGCTGCTCCCCCCCTCCTGGGGGTCTGCAGCCAGCGAGGAAGCCGTGTCTGCTGGGAGATGCCACCAGAGAACGGGTGGCACGGGTCCCACAGTGTCCTTTGGACAACTCCTCTGAGGAGCTTCCACCAGGGAAGTCCTGCTGGCACAAACACCCCGGTAAATCTCTTCCTGCAGGCCACTGGTTAATTAAGGAGCTCTTTTCATAACAACTTAACAAATAATGCATGCGGTTACGACAAATTACCTTCTCGCTTTGCCGCGCATTCGTTAATCGTCGCTGCTGTGCTTTGCAAGCCAGGGCAGCGCTTTGCAGAGTGTGAACTTTGCAAGGAACACTCTTCCCGGAGATAAAGTGAGCCCGAGCTCAGGGCAGGTCCCAAAAGCACCCAGGTACCCATGAACAAAACTCCCCAAACCCCAATGGCTGAGCTTTTGAGAAAAATCAGTGGATTTAGCTTAAATATTTAGGTTTCTGAAGCAGGGACCACTCATGCTGGGCACAGGGTGAGTGGGGATGCTCAGGCTGTTACAATTCACGTGGAGCAGCACCTCTGTGGCTGCAGACCTGCTGTCACCGCACGGCGCCGGCAGCCACGGCCGCTCCCACCACGCAGCGGAAGCGATTTCCTCTGAACTACAATCTCAAAGTCATCACGGCGCAACAAGGAGAGGCAGCGTGGTGAGGAACACCACCAGCAACAACGAAACCTGCTCACCAGAATCAGCTGAAGGTGTTAAATCTTTAGATCCTTACACCAGAAAAGCACAAGGGGAATTAAAAGAATAATGTGGTGCAGGTGGGGGACTGTGTGTTGTATCTGTGCACCTACCACCAGGACAGACCCTGCTCCTGGAAGGAGACTCCCAGGACCTCTGCAACGCAGGACCCCAACTGCAAACCCCAGGCTGAAAAGAAGCCCACCATCCAAGACTTATCTCAAGTGGAGATGTTTTATTGCCTGGCCACCTGGGGCTGTGTGACTGAGCCCACTCGCTGAGTTTTCTCCTTGCAGAAAGCCTTCGGTGGGGTGCCCTCAAGATCTCAGAGCACTCAGCCAACCGCCCGCTGCTCCAACAAGGAGGTGACCAGAACACGTGAAGCGCTGGTTCCGTTTTCTGCCTTCCCCAGCCTGCAGCCATCGGCAGCGCACGTCTGTCCTCCGGGAAGGCATTATCAGTGGATCTGGTCTAACGAGCCCACTTCTTCTGGTGCCCCATGCCAAGTCCACCATCGAGAAGCCGTTTTCCACAAATGAGTCACAAACCACACCGGAGACAGTCCCTTTGTGGTGTTATTCTATACCCTCTCCCTCTTCTCCAGAGCTCTACCAGCTGCCAGAGGACAGTTCATGTGGTCAGAGATCTCACGATGGAAAATTCTGCAGAGAGATTTAAAAAAAAAAACCCAAAAAACCAAAAAAAAAGTAGATTTTAAAGTGGGCCGGTTTTATTTAAACAGCGGGCCCACATGTTGAGTCAGCACAATATGCAAAAGACTTTCTACACACTCCTAACTGTCTGCTCTGTCAATTAACCAAAAAAATGATCTAATGAACCCTGACAGGCACTAAGTACCACCTCTAGAGTCTGATTTTGGGGAGAGGGCTGTTCAGCAGAGCACACAGTATTAACAGCAGCAGTGGGCATATTATTACTTTGGTGCCCCGAAAACTCCAGTTTTGGGATCCCACTGTGCTCCAGAGGGGGAAGCAGAAGAGAAAGTCGGAGTGCAGCTCAAAGATGGTCCCGCTGGAGACAAAGGTTGGACGGTTGGACAAGATGCTCTTTAAAGTCCCTTCCAACCTAGAAGATTCTGTGATTCTGTGAAAGGCTGGCACCTGGCAGAGCGACGGGTTTTGGGACAAGGCGGCTCCTTCGTACGACACGGTTCTGGGTCTGCAGTTTCATGGGGTCCCTAAAGGTACCTCACACTCAGTCCTGAGCATCACCCCTGGAACGCCCCCGCTTTGCCCAGCCAACAGCAGCTCTCTGAACCCCTGGCAGCGTTCGCGGCGCCGGTTAAAATTAACCTACCGTCCGTTTCCTGTGGATAGTCAGGATATGAATGTCTTCGCTGCGATACTCCTCGTCGTGCTTATCCAGGGGAATTTTTTCCAGCTCGAAGTCCACCTGAAGCAGCTGGTTATCAGAGAACACAGCAGAACAATTCACATGACGCCGCCCTTTGAACCCCGCACATTCCTTTAAAAAGGTCCCACAATATCCTGCACGAGGGCAAGAAGCCTCCGGAGGCTGGAACCTCCACGCTCAGACCATTCCACTAAGGGCCTCTGCAAAAACACAAGCCATTTTTCCACCCCAATGCAGCACATTTACCCTCGTTTTAACTACTCCAGCACCAAATCCAAGATACAGACACCTCCCAGTGTTTAAGAAAAATCTAAAAGCCTGTGATAGAATATTTTGCTTCCTCCCATCTCCGAAGCGCTAAGCCTCTGTCTGCCAACCTACTCAACCAGAGCAAAGGGGGGAAAAAAGGGCTAAAAACACCCCCAGCATCAGCTCTACAACATGCTCAGAAGATTAACTTGGCTGAACCCGGGCAAGGTAAGGAAGGAAATAAATTACAAGAAAGCAGAAATCATCCAGAAACACCTACACCTACTGTGTTTATTGTGGGAGCGGCACCTCGTCAGAGCCGATCTCAATTAGAGCAACCCTCCCCACGCTCAGGTCCCCACAAGAGTTCGAGGCAAGGCTAATTATCAAAGAGGTGTTTTTATTCACACGCACAAATCGCCCTGGAATTCTCACCCTTCCCCCTTTTTGTAGTATTATTATTGCACATAATCCACTACTCGAGCACAAGGGCTGCTTTTCAGCAGACTTCACAGGTGCAGAGTCAAAACCTGCATGGACCAACATCCCCACAACTTTAGGAGGGATTCAGCTGTTACCTGTGTTCCTTCTCTTTACCTGCTCAGAAGACACAGCTGGACTATTTAGTTATATCACCTATTAATGCTCTCTCAGTGGAGCAGGGGAAATTTTTTGCAAAAGCATCTACATCACGTAACGGAGAGTCTTGAGTTCCTGAGCTACTCTGGAAAACTCTACCTGTGTTTTCCCTCCGCCTTCAATGGAACACACTAGAAGAAAGTAAAATTTCACTCCCAATAGCCTCTGGTAAGAAGAAGACAATCACTTGCTCCTACAAAAACAATAGTTTTGATTTTGGCAGGTATTTCCCCACGTATAATGGCCCTTCTGCAAATCTGGACGGTATCACAAGCCAGGGCAGCTTTTAAAAAGAAAGGTTAGTTTGACCTTTTATGGGAAGGAAAGCTCAGTAAGTATCCAGAAAGTCTCTCTACTGCTAAGTTGGACAATAACTTCAAGTCACCATCCAAATTTTCTGCCCCATCTAAAGACAAATGTGGTTCTCCTGCTACAAACTTCCACTTCGTGCAGTCAACCTGAATTGGTACCCGTAGCAACAGCTGATCCAACAACAAAGGCCTCCTGTATCCAAGCTATTTCCCGCTGATTCTCAGCTGATCCAATAACAAAGGCCTCCTGTATCCAAGCTATTTCCCAGTGTTCAAAAAGCAGACGTTAAAAACACTTACCTCAAAGTATTTTCTCTCAATTTCAGGATTCTTCCCCATAGTCCTCTGTTCGTAACAGCACAAGACACACGTATCGGGGCCGGTAAGGTCTTTCAGTGTCTTCAGTAGTGGCTCTAATGACTGCCCAAAAGAGGTTAAGTATTTCCCACTTAGATTTCAAGTTAATTTTACTGGTACGATCCCCTCTAACTAGAGAAAGTCTTCACCCAAGAGAGAAGTTTCTAGTTTTGCTTTTCAGGGAGTTATTTTTAGTACTTTATCTAGGACAAAAAGAACATGGGGGCAAGCTGGAAAGCAGAGGAGAAAGGGAGATTGCAGAGGAGAACGAGTTTCACAGACCAAGAAAACCGACACAACATCAAAGCCCAAAACATCCCACGCTGCTGAGTGGGCATTTCCTTAAGGCACACAACAATGACTATTTCTTGACACGTTTCAAAGGCGTGAGTTTTCTCAACCATTCTTGATACGTGGCTCGGATCCAGACCACTACGTATGGGAACAGGACCAACATGCAGGGAACCAAGGCAAGGGGCCAGTAGGACCACTGAAAGGGCACTGGGACATGGGGTTCTTCAGGTCATTTCCCCTCTCTTGCAACTCTGAGCAATCTACGCACATCCCACAGAGCTCCAGCTGAGGAGATGGGGCAGACTACAGCGACTGCTTGGCTGGAGCAGGATTTCTCCTTCTGCCTTCCCAAGGGAAGCGTGAGGAGAACCCAAACAGTGGTAAATTTCGTTTACCAACGCACTGAACCATTCACAGCTATCAGTCACAATGCTTTACTACACACTTCATGCCCAATGAGAAACAAACAAAAAGGGGGGGGGAGGGACACAAATGTTAAGTTTAGGGTTTTTTTAAATACATAAAAGTCTCTGGTTGAATCTCAAATGGCCTTCAATCTGTTAAACATGCCTTTTCCAGTCTTGTTCTACGTATTCCTCTAAACCCTGGGGACCTAGATACAAGCACAAGGTTTATTTGAACACTTCTCACACCAAACCCAGGCCCTTCCCAGTGAAGCTCTCTCCAAGGGGTTTCCCCAAGTCCTCATTTACCTCCTCGTAGTAAATGCAATCGGCCATTAGTATATAATCGGGGGGAGGCTGAAACTCTGTCACATCTTCACCCCTAAAAAAGAAGCACAGAAAAGGTGAAAGCAAGCTTTAGTTACAGCACAACACACACACCACAGAAGGCCTGAGAATGAAGTTAAGGGCTGTGTTCTTATACTGATGCTGCCTTTTACGGCAGCATCTCCCAGTTTACCTAGCAACTGAGCAAAGTGAGAGCCCCGGTAAAGCTGAAGGGAAACATTAAAGGCTCATACAAACCATTTCAGTACCTTGGCTCGGACTGACCCTGTCACCAGGTGTCTGTTCTTCTCGATATTGACCAGCAGCAGCTCCTGCAGCTCCTCCAGGTCAGTGACCGTCACGTCTGCCCTGTAACACGCACCGGGGGTTAGGGCCTTGCCCCTCGCACAAAATACGTGCTTTTTGAGAGGATTTTAAAAATTTAATGAAGAGAAACGGGCAGCGGGGATCGGATGAGAGCGGAGCGGCCCCGTCCGCCCGCAGCCCCCGGCGGCATCACTCACCCCAGCGTGGCCGCCATGATGCCGACGGCGCCGGTACCGGCTCCCAGCTCCAGGACGTGGCGGCGGGCGAGGGGACAAGCACCGGTCTCCAGGAATTTGGCGAGCACCAAGGCGGCGTCCCACACCACGCAGCCCACGCCGCCCGCCGCCCGCTGCTCCAGCCGCAGGGCCGGCCCCCCGCGTCGCTCCAGCTCCCGCACGAAGCACGCCATGGCGGTGGACACAGCGGCGGCGCGGCCCCTCCTCCTCCTCCCGGCGCCGCCCCGGCCGGGGTGGAAATGGTGTCCCGTTCCTTCACCACGGCGGCGTCCGGGGACTGCCCGGTGCCGCTGTCGCTGTCGTCCCTTCCTCCCTCCATCCCCGCGGGCGGTAGCGCCTCAGCCCCGGGGCTCCCCTGAGGTAGCGCGAGCCCCCTCGGGCTCCCCTGAGGTAGCGCGAGCTATTCTCTCGGGCTCCATGTTAACCGCGTCCCGACCCCTCCTGAAAGTTGACTGTGAATTAAATGAAAACATGTTCTGGGCCGCACTTGCTTGACAGAAAAGCATATTTTTACTTGTTTTTAGTCCTTGCCGGAGCACAGGAGAGAACGTAAAGCTGCCGTGGCTGGCTGGGTTGCTGCCGTTTCTCACTGGGCACTGCAGCCCTGTCAGGCTTCCCTCTGAGGTGAGGAACCTCCATGTGGAGGCCACAGGCTGGAGCTGGCCCGGCGGTAACTCCCACCTGCCTGATTTAACCCGTCAGGCTAAAAAAGACATTAAAAACCAGCCAGAGGAAAGGCAGCCCTGAAGAGAACATTCCACGGGTGTAAACGGCTGAAAGTGACCACTCAGCTTCGTAAGTTTCTCGGTGCAGCCTGTATGCACTTGTGGACATGCAGTCCCACGTAAAGCTGGAAATCCCGGGTGTTGTACACCCGCATCCAACATTTAAACTTACAAAAAGGTGTTTAAAAAAAGCAGCTGAATATCACAGCATTGCAGAATGGCTTGAGTTGGAAGGGTCCTTAAAGATCGTCTCGTTCCAACCCCCCCCACTGTGAATACGAGTTGACTGCATCCACGTTTTTTAAGAGCAAAGGGTTTTTTTTTTTTCCTTAGACATAGGGAAGAAAGTTATTACTTTATTTCCTAGTGTTTCTTACTAACGTTCACTCCCTTCCCCAGGGAGGAGTTACTGCATTTGCTAGGGAGTCCAAATAGTATATTCAGACTTGTGGTGTATTTTTGACAATTGGAGTGAATAGGTTGGGGGGGGGAAGCCCAAAAGGTGGTTCCTTTTGTCCTTTCTTGGTTTTGATCTGCTATAGCAATGTCAAAGCACCCATGGAAGTTATTGGGGCTCCAGAGCAGGGGGAAATGCTGAAACTCAGGGACTCAAAACGGGATCACTGAAAACAAGAAGAAAGATGTTTCTTTTGCTCTTAGCTGCCTTCACATTCCATCTGTTTATCTGCACTTTTCTGAGGGAACTGCCTCTTCCCACACGAGCCAACTTCAAACCCAGCAATTTCACATTTTTCCCCTCTAGCATTTATTTTTTGGGGGGAGGAGGGGTGCCCTCTTTTTATCTATCCCTCTAATTACGGAGTAACTGAAAAGTTAATTTATTGTTATCTTGGCATTCCCTCCAACTGCACTGGTGGGAAGCCGACCGCTGTTGACCACTTCCACGGCCCAAAGAGTTCCTTGGGGAACGTGTGTTGCTGTGCCCACCATCCTTGCTGCTGCCCTGCCTTGGAAGGGCTCTTGGGTTGGGTTGCCTTTTTTTTTTTTTTTCTGTATTTTCCAGCTCCTGTTATGCGTGGAGGCCAGTTTAATTGTGCGGTAAGTTCTCCATTTTCTGAATCATGCTGTGATTTATGGACTTCAGGTTAACTCCAGAACTGGCCCTGCAAAGGCAAGTGATGTTTCCCGCATGGGAGATAACACCTGGGAACGTTGTTTAACTCCTGCCTTCCAGTATCTCGTGTTTCCACGTTATTTCCCCTGCTGGGAGATCTGATCGAAGAGGTGCCTGCTCTCCTCTCCCCTCCTCGTCCCGGAGCTTTGCTGGTGATCAGCTGTGGGTGGTGATGCTTTAAGCTCAACCTGAAAAAAGAAGTCCCACAGGAGACTTTTTTAAATTGCATCATCGCTGTTTGTCCTAATTAAACCACTCTGGGACCCCGCTGAAAGTTACGCATTTCTTTTTCTCTGGCTTCCAGCGTGGAACTTAGAACTGCTGCCCAAACCCACTCTTCTTTCACAATCAGGTTTAAGAGTTAAACAAAGGGTTGTGTTTCACAGCCCCCCCCCGGGTGTTTTTGTACAAAACATAAGGGGTAAATTGGCATTTAAAAAGGGCTGCTCTGAGAATGGGACCCCTGAGCAGCATCAAGGTGAGCTCTAACAACTCCTGCTTCAACGTGTTTAAACTCTCCTCCGAGTCCCCCACAAACCAAACCCTCACAAAGCTCTCGATGGAGGGAAATACTTTGATACTTATGGAGGCCATTTCTAATCACCAGGCACTCAGCTTAAAATGAGTTTTGCCGAGTCAGGACCTATATATATATAAATATTCTATATTTTAATATGGGATATTGACAATGGCATTTGTACAGGAGGTACTAAGCTGGCAGCTCTATATTCTAAAATTTGGGAGAGTCGCCCTGCAGCGACACACAAAATGTGGAAGTCTGAAAAAATATGACTCGCCTTTCGGCAAGAGCTGCTGGGGAGGGCTACAAAAGTTAAAACAAGGAACTAAATATAAAGTTTCACTTGTTGAGCTTATCCCGCAGATGACTGGAATGGTGATACCTGACAGCCTGCCTTTTCCACGCAGAGGGCATGAGAGGAGTACTGCACCGAGCAGGATTTCACCACCAGACACTGACAGAATTCTTCCCAAACTTACAAAGAGGTATGAGCTGGTGGTGGTTTTTTTTACCGCAGAGGAAAACAACACAATGAAGGCATCATCCCTTTCCTGCCTGCACTCCCAGTTCGTGCATCTCAAATTTATTAGCACTCCAAGCACATCGCCTCTCCTTTTCCAGAGGGAACGCCGAGCTGGTGGGAGCAATACAGGCAGGTGATGACAGGTGAGTTGCAAGTCCCAGCACAGTGCTCTTCCTGCAGAATGGAGCCTGAAAAATCGGGAACTGCTTCTCCATCTATAGGGGCCGAGGCATCTGATGGGTTTGGAGGTGGAGGGAAGGGTTACGCTCCCAGGGGGCTGTCACAAATCAGGTCTAACCACAGACTGAAGGACAACCAAAGCTGAGAACGGCAGAGCATGGAAAATGGGGGCGTTTTGTGCTGCCAAAATGCAATTCCCAACCTCGTCCTCGCAAGGAACACGCACCGCTCAAAGCTCTTAAAAATTAAGACTGGGGTGATTTATTAATCTTGTTAAGAACTCTGATACAAAGCACAGTAAAAGGCCACAGACCAGTAAATAAAATGTGGCTTCTGGCCACTTTATAAATGCTGCTACAGTACTACCAGTAAAACAGACTCACTCTCACACCAGTTCAAACAAGTAGTTCGACTGGCAAATAAAAGTTCCATTCGCTTATCAGTTTAAAAAAGTTTAATAAAGCTTTAAGTGTTTGCTGGTTTAAATGCTACCGATTTCCCAAATGGATTCACGATTAAGTTAAGTGAGATCTAGAGAAAGTTATTAGGTTTGGAAGGCAAGGCTGTTCCTAAGCCAGAGGAAACAACTTCTGACCGGATAAGGTTGCGAGAGCAGCAGACTGTATTATAGGCCTCGAGTCACTTAAATTTATACAGGTTATTAGCATTATCTGTAAATATACAATATAAACAATTGTACATACACGGCATATAGCTTTGTTCTCCAGAACAGTAGACAACTCTTTTATAGCTTAAGACATCTTCGCCCACCAAAACAAAAAAGGCACATCTGAACAAGACGCATGCTAAGTACTGGGCATCCTTTCCAACATCCGCAGCGGGTCCTTGGTCACCCTTTATTAAAATAATCAAGACCAACCGAGTATTTTGGTGTTTAGATTTCAACCTCTTTTTCTTTTTTTTTTTTTTTGTCTTCAGCAGCAAATCAATGGCAATTAAGACACGGCATTAAAATATTCGAGAACAGTAGCTGTCACTCACGGACCTCCGAGCTCACACCACGTTAGAAGGCAAGTGGCCAGAGGTTTAAAATCAGTAACACTCTACGTCCCCGTGGTGTGAATCATCCCGTTGTTCTTTTGTTTTTAATAATAATAATTAAAAAAAAAGGCCACTAGTGCTCAAATTCGAAAAAATTCCACAGACGCACCTTTTTTTTTGGCTCAGTGCAATTAAAGGATGTCAGTTTAAATTCATTTAGTGTAGTTTACAGTGCAAAAGGTCTATTTTTGTGTGTGTGTGTGTGTGTGTGTACTGGCATAAGTGTCGGCACTGAGGATGTGAGACAAGGCAATGCTGCTGATCACCTGAGGGTAATGCTGTCGAGCAGACGCAGGCCAGAGTGTGTGGAGTCTTATTTTTCCAATTTAAACTTTTTTTTTTTTTTTTTTTTCCTGTTTTCGATCAGCAGCACTTTTAAGAGCATAATTTGTGAAAGTACTAAAATACACTGCCTTTTTTTTTTTTTTTGAATAAATAAAAAAAAAAAGAAAAAAAAAAAGGAACTTTACAAATACTATTCCAGTGTCAATGACTACTATGGCTACGGTCATTGAGGAGTTTCTGCATTTTCTAGCAAAGAGAGTCTGTGCAAAGGAGGGTGGGAGAGCTCCCTTTTGTAAGTCTTTGGTGGCAGTTTTGGTAACTGAGGGCTCGAATTGTTCCGGGGCGGGACGGGGGGCGCAGGAGGGTGGCCCGGGCTGTTGTGAGCGGCGCTGATCACGCAGCAGCGACGCAGTAGCCGGGGCGAGGGCGTGCTGGGAGGAGTGCTGGGAGAACTGGGACCTGTGCTCGCCTCCCTCAGCCGCTCGGGATCTCTGTGAAGGCGTCCCACCGGCGGCGGCTGGAGGTTGAGAGGGCAGTTGATGAAGTGTTCGGGCGGCCGGAGGGGAACCGGGGGTGGAGTATCGGGAAGAGGGTCCCGGGGGGGCGGAGGAGGGGGGCTGTGCAGCGGCTGGTCGAAGGGGGTGGTGTAAGAGGGAGCGCGGGGCTGGATCTTTGGAGGCGGCGGCTGCCGGGGGGGAATCGCTGGAGGATCGTCGTCCGACTTTAGACTTCCCTACAAGAGCAGAGAGGAGACAACGCTGTAAGAAAGGTGGATGTTTAGATAAAGAGTGTTTTTTTCTGACAGACACAGAATTCTCTCGACGTCTGCTACTGAAGCTGTCAGACGTGATACTGGAAGGGTCCTGTCTTTGATGTGAATATGACCACTGTGTTCCTAAAGTAGCCAGCAGAGTTTGGACATCAGGAACCTGAAACTTCAAAAGGACAACCAGAGCACTGCACTTGGAAGTCTTTTAGACTAAGGAAGTCCTGCTTGGCTGGGTGGTTGGACTCCATGATCCGAAAGGCCTTTTCCAACCTAAACAATTCTACCATACTAGATGTTCCCTGATTTGTTATCGAAGTTATTCAACGTAGGACAGAACTACCTTAGCGTTAGAAGCCTCCTGATCCATCTTCTTTCGTGGAGGAAGTGGAGGAGGGTTTTGAGGCTCATCACTTAGTTTGGGAAAGCTGCCCCAGGAGCTGAAGAAAGTCTCTGAAGAGAGAAAAACGGGTATTTTACAAATCTTGTGCAACACCTGAGGAACATACCCTAGAATATGAAACTGAACTGGAAGCAACTCAAATAAGCAGATCTTTGTGCTCAACAGCGACATGAACCATTAACTTCGGTTGTATGAAGTTCTCATTCGTTTCTTTAATCAGATAAACTGCTCACAAAATGCTCTCCTATTCCCGGTACCAAAGATAGGCATCAACAATTAACAGGTGCTGCTAAAGGACAGAAAAATAAAGTCAACTCGAGCAATAGTAACCCCCTCTGCAACCCTTTCTATATTGCAGAAGGTACCCCGCTTGCCACAGCGCCCGCAGTTCGCCCACGTGCCTTGATTACACTTTGGAGTAGAAGTTTTTTCTCTCGGCCAAGTGGGTACACGATGAAATTCAGAAATTTAGAGGATTCTTAACCGGTTTGCAGCACAATGATACACCGAACAGAAGAGATATTAACTCTCACAGTATTTTAGGACATTTCTAGTCCTTCCTTTTTACAGAGGGGGGAAAAAAAAAATAAATCCTCGAAGTTAATCTGAATCTGTGACTTTTGTCACACTTTGCATCGTCTCTCAGAAGAGCACAGAGCTCTATATCAAACCAGTAGGCACCTGCACTCCCCAGTTTGAAATTTTAATCATATTATGGAAAAGTGTATGTGCCTGGGTCATAAGGGAGTAAAAAGAGAAGCTGAAAACCCAGATGAACACAGGAGATCCCTCGCAGCTGCGGTACAAAAAGTACCTCCTCTTTCCCAGAAACAGAACAGTTATTTTCACTCGGTGGCAATACAGAATTATCAAGTTGCTTCATTAGTAGCATTAGTCAAACAAAATAATCATCAAGGACATTCAAAATAGAAGCAAAATCCTGCCAGAGCCTGGGGCAAAAAAAATCCCAAACCAAAACAAAAACAGAGTTTTTAGACTTTACATTCTTTACTGGAAATTTGATCCAAGACCTGTACAAAAACTCCTCTCAGGACCCACGAAAATGCAGCCCACGTTTTCACCCCAGATTTCAGATTTTAATTCCCATTCAGCTCTCCTGAAACCGGGGAAGGCAGAGTTAAATGAAACATTTAACAACGTTTCGGTACTCACTCGACTGTGGCAAATTGACGGGAGCGAAGATGCTGTTGTTACCTGTTAAATGGAACAAATGGATTAAAGACTTTCCAGACAGAACAACCGCGCTACAGCACGTAACGTACGACGCTTGGGAGCGACCTCAAAGATCACCACAATCTCCAAGTTTATCTACTGCTAAGAATGAATTAACCTTTCCTGTGTAAAACATTCCTCAGCTGGAGATTTTAAGTTATGGCATCTGAACTAACATCATCTTTTTTTTAAACGAAGACTGGGTTTTGGAGAGTGTGCCCTGACCATCCCCACTGCTGCCACCTCTGTTCATGTCTCAAAGCCTGCAGACAGGATTCCCTTCAAAGGAAATTAAACCAGAACCCCCACCAGAGGGTGTCCAGTCCACAGGACCACTCCAGACACATGCCAGGTCCTTGGCACCTCTTCTCTCTGCAGACGTGATGCCCCCTTCACGGAGACACCTCCCGTAACAGATCACCTCAGCTCCAGTGGGCAAAAAGACTAGAAATATGCTATTTATTGACACAAGAACTTCAGAGTCCACAACTAAATCTTACACCCTCCTTTTTTCAAAAGGCTGGCGCACACACCGATGTATTTTGGAAGCCTGAGGGACAGTAACAACAATTAGGGAAACATATTTTACATTTACCATAAGAGCTGTTGAGATCAATGTCTAAAAACACGCTGAACTCGGAAGAAGCGGACACCGGCGGCGTAGAGGGTGTGTTCGGTGAAGTCGGTGCCGACACCGTGGATTCGTGCTCTGCCTCGGTGATTCTACTGAAACTTATCTTACTTGGCTCCTTTTCGAGAGGCAACGGATGACTCCGCAAGGTGCCAGAGGTGGAGCCGTGTCTGCCCGTATTGGGCCTTATCCCGGGAGATTTCAGGGGATACGTTGTTTTTCTGGGCTGGAGAAAGTGAAGCTGGTCAGTACCGCAAGCGGCAAAACTGCCAAGTCTCTAGCAGATATTTTTCAAAGTACTTGTCAAATACGCTTTAAACAGTGTTAGAGCCTTTCTACAATCAACTTGAGGCACAGTCTGCTGCTATTTATAAAGTAGGAGTTGACTGAAAAGTTTGGATAGAATCATAGAATCATCTAGGTTGGAAGGGACCTTCAAGATCATCTAGTCCAACCACTCCAGGCACTCAAACCATGTCCGCCAGCACCATGTCAACCCATCTTTTGAACCCCTCCAGGGATGGTGCCTCAACCGCTTCCCTGGGCAGCCCATTCCAATGCCTGATAACCCTTTCAGTGTAAAAATTCTTCCTAATATCCAACCTGAACCTCCTCCCCTGGCGCAACTTGAGGCCGTTTCTTCTAGTCCTGTCACCTCTGTTTTCCTCATAACAGCACCCTTGGACACACTTTGTGCTGCTATCACCAGCGGTCACCCCACCGAAGGTCCCTACACACGGTCCAAGATCAAGGACTCCCTCAGACGCACGTTGTGTACGTCCTCTGGGTCAGTCTGTTGCTGGCACCATGTCAACCCATCTTTTGAACCCCTCCAGGGATGGTGCCTCAACCGCTTCCCTGGGCAGCCCATTCCAATGCCTGATAACCCTTTCAGTGTAAAAATTCTTCCTAATATCCAACCTGAACCTCCTCCCCTGGTGCAACTTGAGGCCGTTTCTTCTAGTCCTGTCACCTCTGTTTTCCTCATAACAGCACCCTTGGACACACTTTGTGCTGCTATCACCAGCGGTCACCCCACCGAAGGTCCCTACACACGGTCCAAGATCAAGGACTCCCTCAGACGCACGTTGTGTACGTCCTCTGGGTCAGTCTGTCCAAAATTCTTATGCACACACGTCACTGGTGTGAAGGAAACGAGCCTCGTTAGATGCAGGTGTAACACGACACAGATCAAAGCCCCTTCTCTGAAGATGAATTTCATTCCCATCCTATGCACGACTCCACCACGTTACAGCACCCAGAACTGGACTTTCCGGAAATTCCAATAAGGATGTCTCATTTGGAAATCATGAACTGGAAAGAATTCATGCCCAGCTGACTGAGACTATTTTATATTTCTATTTTTAGGAAGTATTTTAGAGAAATTACTGTAAGTGGCATTTTTGCAGCAGTCATTTCTGTCATTTTCTTGTCCTATTTGTAATATCATCTCGCTCATTCCTCTAACAAGAGACTGTTAAAACAATTTATAGCTCTCCCCAAAATTAGAGATGTCTCCAGCTACTTAGGAGTACAATTACAACATATCAAAACCCAAGCATTCTAGGGAGCAACCTTTCTGCTTAAAAAAGAGCTCTGGGCTCCAGGAGCTATTTTCTTTAAGAAAAAAAAAAAAGATTGCTACTCCTTTAAATCGAACTCTGTTTTGTTCAAGAAGAAAGTTGCACCTCATTAATTCTATGGCGTACTTCAATTTTTGGAACAACGCAAAACTCTTAAGACAAAAGAAAAATAAAAATTAACTCCCACTTAAAGAAAACTTAAAAACATGAATTATGCATAAAATTAATATTTAAATAATTAACATTTTATAAGATCTTTGATACTGTGAAATGAAAAATGTTATTCTGTAGTCTGTCAATGACTACATGCTAAGAACCCCAAATTTAAACTGTAATAATTTAGGGTTTTGGGCGGGGAAAGTTCATTCTAAAATAAGCAAAAGTAGTATGTTTTAGTAGCAACAAACGCCTGAAATAAAAGCATTTAAAATCATCTCATGATACAGAATTCTAAAGGAAATGTATCTATAGCTTATTGAGTTAACGACGTATTCTATTCCGTAGTAGCCAGTAGATTTTAGGTGTTTAATTTGCAGGACAAGACTTACAAATCTAGGTGGTTGCTTGCAGTTTCGAGGTTCAATTTCTAACGACTTGTTGAACAGATAATCTGTAAACTCTTTTTCTGGTATCTTCCCCATAGGATTGAGATTTTCAAAGAATTTCTAAACGAAACAAGCATCAATAATAATTAAAAAATAAGCATATGCACAGAGTTTTAATGAAATGCTTGGAATTCACTGATTAAAAATCTACCTTTTCACTATTGTGAATTTTCTAGGAAAACAGGAATTCAATAACACTTTGGATGTGATCAATGAAGTGGGAGGAACAGGAAGGGAGGGAGGAGGAGAGCAGGGAGGGCAGAGGTGGTGACAGGGGAGGGCACAAGGGACGGCAGGGACAGGACTGGCAGTGTTATTCCCCTTTTAATTCCTCGTGTAACCAGCTTCTTTCTTGCTTCCTGCCCGCCGTGTTCACTGGCCCACACTGGGACTGCCAGCCACGCCACTTGTTTTTGGGAAAAATTACAATTTTGTGTCATCAGGAAGACCCAGAACTTGGAACCCAAGCAAGTAAATCCCTGCTTCTGACTAGGCCTGTGCTGTGGTACCCTGTTGGCCACCAGCTCTGACCCCCATCTTCTGTTCAGACAAGATTAGGTCTAGTAATCTTCTAGCTAGAAGATTATTTGGCAATTTTTTGTTGTGTACATTCTTTTCCCTCTTCTATCCCCAAACCCAACATTTAATGTTTGATTACCCGAATTTCTGGCTCTATCCGTAAACAGTAAGGCTGGTTTTGGTACTGCTGAATCTCTCCTGTAATTTCAGCCACTTTTCTCCTCTTGCTGAAGTTAATTAATTCTTTCCCTTGTCTTTTAAGGAAGTCAGGATTCCCTTCTTCTGTCTTCAAAATATTTGTTAGGTATATTCCTGATAAAAAGAGAAGTGTTTTTTAAAGTTCACTTTCATCCCAAGAGCTGATTTCATTCTTTCTAATGAATAATAAAAAAGTTTGAGCATGGGCAGGCCATTCCCTTTAATGGTCCAACAGTTGATTAGCTGGCAAAAATTAATCAAGTCTGCATTTTTACATAGGAACAATACATTATTGAAATAAGATGTTTTATTTGCTTGACAACACATGAGATCCTGAGTTAGAAAATAACAATTTTCAGGTCATGACCATAATCAGATCAGCAATATGGAGGCAGTGTTAAACCAAGTAAGGTAATATTCATACCAATATAATACCAGCATCTGTATAGTAAGCTAGAAAAATTAATTTATATAAAAGACACTAAGTCTAAAACAGTTACAAACCTAGGAAGTCAAAGTCAAACGTTATATTAAAAAGACTTTAAAGCTGAACACACACCTCAACACTTTAAGCAATATTAAAACATCTGCATTCAACTCAACTCAAGGCTGACAATACACACACTATGAGCCTGCTCCGGTGTTACTTACCAAAGAAAGGCACACAGGGTGGATTAATTGACTTGAGCTTAGCTAGGTATTTTTTAAAATGATCTTGACTTAATTCTACAGCTTCATCCAAAACTCTTTTTTTTCTTTCCTGCAGTGCCTAAGTTGTCAAAAAAAAAATATATAGTTAGGGATGCAAATCTTCTCAGTAGCAGGGTTAGTAAAACCAAAGCAATTCCCGAGCTCTCTCAGCAAAACTTAGGGACTGAAATTCAGATTTGAAAGAAGCTCCTGTGTAAAGGGTTTGCCCTGGACTACAGCACCATCAGTCAGTTTAGCCACGTGAATCATGAGGCTACTGTAAACAGGCTATTCTTGTGTCTGTCAACTTACAAGCATAATCCTGGTCTTTAAATTTAATAACAACCCAACATTTAATTTGGAATTTAACTTAAAGGCCCTGTACTACCTTTTAAAGACATACAAAACTCAAACCATTTTATTCATGCTTCTTTTTCTGTTTTGGTCCAGGCAGGTTTTGCTGCCAAATCCTGGGCATTGCTTGTCCTTGGCAAGTGAAAAAAGAAATCAGTATTTGTTCAGCAGCCTCTCTTCCTACTGTCCATCTAAGCCATCTCAGCAGGTATTTATTTCTGCCTCTGACAATCTGAATTTTCTGAGATGTTTCTCTCCCCGTGTTTCCCTCGCAGGTAGGAAATGCTGCCATTCAAGTATTCCAGAGACCAGGGTTCTTGGCCCTGGGATCCTCCTCTTCCATATCCATAAAATGCTGGACTGAAGGGACAGGTTCATTTCAGACAGGTTAACGAACCACAGTTGAATGGCCACGACATTTCCCCCTTTTTGGGCTGAATACAGGTGAGAAAACATCTGCTGAAAAGCTCCACTTCCCACTGGGGACCCCTTTGAGAGGCCCAGCCCAGCTCCTGTGTTTTCTCATCAATAATTTCATGTTTCACACTTGTTTTCTTCCCTGAAAGCGAGTGTGATGTGGCTACCGTGGATTTCACTTCAGAAGTGTGTGAGATACACTTCTGGATTCTAATTATTTTCCCCCAAGAGCAATTAGCAAAATTTACCTCAAACGTGTGATCCAGCCTGTACACGGAGACAGAGTTCATGGCACTGACGATCTCCAAAACACCATTGAAATTATTCAGATCTTGAAAAACCTGCAGGATTTCTATAATCCTGCTCAGCACAGCCACTCGCTCTTCAAAGTTCTCCGTTTCCACTATGCACCTGATCAAATGAAATAATTCGAGAAACGCCGATAAATAAACCCTGACATTTTGCTGGCTCCTAAATCCAGATTTTCCCAGCAAAACCTGTGGGAGTCGTAGGAGTTACTCCTGCTGCACTATCACCTCCTGGACTTACTTTTCAAACCAAAGAGTCAGATTTGTAGTATGACGGATCATTTTCAAGAGATTTGGGGAGTTAATTTCCTTATCTTCTTTAGTCCACACGCTGCCCACGAGTTCAGAAGGCTGCACCGCCCTGATAACGACAAAGCAAGATGCAGAAGAACGCTCAGCGCGAATAATAATTCTGTGTTTGCATTAAAAGATTATTTCTGCCCTTAATCACAACTTGGTATTTCACAAATCCAGTCCAATCTCATCTGCTGCAAAACAGTTACTCAGAGTAACTTTTTGAGGAGTATTTGGCTATAGAAGGAAATACATTTTTATCTTAATTGAAAGCGGCATTTTTGAATGAGCACTTTCAGGTAAGAAAATCACAAAAGAGTAATTTTAATTTCCTGAAAGCATAAGAAAGCATCTTAAGAGACAGATACAATTTTTTAAAAAATAGGAAGCTGAACTACTTTGAGCAACAAAAGTATTTTGTCGCCGAAGCACAAAAGAATGCTTCACCTCAGAGTTCTTTTAAGATCTTAAAGAATTTTTACACAGCAAAGCCTGGCTCTTGCATCAAGGGTAGATCTATTTATCACAGGTGACAACAGAGGGAAGAAACAGCGGGGTACTTACAGTACCAGACCAAAAAAACTCCTCAGAATTAGATTAAAGGCCCTTGACGTACCAGTGATACAATTACATGCATAGAACACATGGGTCAAGGGGGTGGTTTTGAACAATTTTACGAATTAGAGCTCTTTCTTGCTCAAATAAGCTAAAAAAAGCCACGTATGAGCTCAATCCCTACCTATAAAGGTCAGACTCGAGGAGCGTCAGCTGCCGGGCGATCTCGATGGGGTGCAGAGTCATGAGGTCCAGGGTCTCGCTGTGCCCCACGCGCCAGATGTGCCACTCGATGGGGGGCGGCGGGCTCTCGAAGGTGATGTTGTGGCTAATGCCATTGGCCTGAGCTTTCTTCCTCTTGATGATTTTAGCAATCGATTCCACCCACTTCTTCATGGATTTTCCTGCAAAGCGGAAACCATTAAAAAAACCACCCTTTTTTACTACCATCTTAACCGACTTCTGATCATTTAATTCCGCCCCCCCCCCCAATTTGTACACTCAAAATTCTGCATTTCTACATTGAAAATTAATTAGGTTTGTAATTCCCTATTTATTTTTTTTTCTTGCACCTGTATCAGTTGGCAAATACAGACAGATGTGAACAAACTTTTGGATGCCCAGTGGCGTTTAACCACGTTTACTGACAGTTTCACCTACTTAGAGGAGAACTAAAAACCAACAAGCTTCAAAAGTGAGATCTTTGCAGGATGCTGTACTAATGCACTAATGCAGAATAAAAAGATTAGAGAAATACGTGTTTATAAAATCAGTCCAATATTTACAGTACACAAAACAGTGGACAAGATGGGAAGCACCTTCGGCAGTTCATGAAAAATACCTTTTAAGACTAACCAAAATTGAATTATTCCTCCCTGCTCTGCAATAAGTAGCATGGAGACCTCTGCAAAAGATAAACCACGCTTCTTTAAGTTTGCCTCAGAATTATATTGCCCAACGTAAGGCCTGGCAATCCAAAAAGTAAAGTCAAGTCTAGAATTGCCAGGATAATGATTGAAATTGACACGTCAACACTGTTCCCTCCACATAAACTGCCAAAATATCTGCTCTTTCCTGAGGGATCGCTCCAGAGGAAACGATACCAAATGGGGCAAGTATCCTCTCCCAAAAGGATAATGATTTTCAGCTGGAATCTTCAATAAATAGGAAAAGAACAAGATGGAAAAACTGGACTCAGTTCTACATGGAAGGCATTTTCTATGGATACAACCCAGGGAGGAGGAAGGCGACAGCCTGAATTCTAACGAGTCTGTTGTAACGTCACTGTCCAGGAGTAAACACGCTTAATTAAATATCATAACGCTTGAAGTAATTTTTGGTAGCTGTTTAGGCTCCAGGCCAGAGCTTGCTCATGGAAAGGAGAGTCTCATAAACAGCTCAATTAAAGGCATTAAAATTACTCATGCGTGTAAAGATATTCTCATGCCTCAAACCTGTCGGGATGAGACCAACAGGTTGCACCAAAATGTGGAAGGACAACAGAACCCACCACCAACCGTACCTCTCACGCTGGAAATAAACGTCTCCAGTCTCTCCAGCAACTCCAGATCTCTTTCAAAATCGTAAAAGTGGTGCTCTACCCAGTGGCGAAAAACATTTAATATTCTGGGGAAGGAGAGAAAAAAAATAAAATAAAAATATGTTTTGTTTTTTTTTTTTACAGACTTCCAAGGCTCATCCCGTGTAACCGCTCAACAAAACACAATTCTACAAATGCTGTTACAGATTCATGTAGCTGATGATTATCAAAGTACACAAGGAAAAAGGGGCAGAACAAAGACTAAAAGCACTGTACCAGTGACCACAGAAGTCCCCAGGTAGTTAAAACCTAATTTTCCAGTATATGTAGCATATATAGTATATAGCATACATATAGTTTGGTGTTTTTTTTAAATCTTATATAAAGAATGCTAGCGTTGAGGTGGTTTCAGAAGAGGAAAAATCTTAGCAAAATCAGATAAAACCAGCATTTCTAATGTAATTTTCTAATTATTTTTTTTTTAAAAGCTCATTAGGATCTCCCATTTGGTAAGAAATAAATTTGAAATTGTTTCTTTCCTATATACAAATTTCAGCTCAGAAGTTGTTGCAAGTGTACTGCCCTACTTTCACAACTTTTTAATGACACAAATGGCTGTACCAGATCCAGTACTTCCTTTAAGAGTAGCACTAAGCTTTCTCTTGATTTTTCCCTACACTTTCTTAAACAGACCACTAATAAACAAGCCTCTAAAAGTGACCTACACCTGCCCTTAGGATGTATCAGAATAAAAAAGTGTTTTGCTTCTTCATGTAAACAAGTTAAGCTCGTATCTCAAAAATTTGATTTATTAGGGTGTATCCTATCACCTTACCTAAAGAGTGAGCAAAAATCTCCTACATCAATTAGTACAATGGATTTTCCTTGTGCCAATTCAACTGGTGGGATGGGACGATGTGGTTAACGGAGAGTCCACTGCCCCAGACTGGGAGGAGGAGATGGGTATGGGGTAAGGTGTGGTTACTCCTGCCCCATCGCCTCTGCGGAAGCTGCTCAACTCCCCCCAGCTCAGGATATTAAGGTAAATTAGTGCTAATTGTGCATCAGGCTGCTTCTTTTGGTGGTAAGAACATCTGAGAGGAACCGGGCAGGCAACTGCTTGGAATCTGTGGGTCTGTGAGTCAGAGCACCAGAGAAGTTGGCTGGTTTTGCTTGGTCAAATGAAGGCTCCACGTGAATACATGGAGAATTAAGTAGTTCTCTTCTCAGTGTGTAAGTTAAAGAATAAGGTTCATGACATGAAAGAATGGCTGGAACATCATTTAGGCTGGAAATTAATGACAGCTTCTAACTTGTCAAAGGAGTGATGTTTTGAAACCATTTCCCAATAACAGCAATACAGGATCTTATCTAATCAGTCTTTGCCTGTGAGATACCACGGCAGGAATACTGAAAAAGCAAGAAAGATTGCCCAGTTCTGCTGACTGTGTTTCCAGCTTAGCACCTCCTCCTTCTCATGACCTCACATGCCTTTAATCTCATTTCCACGCCTGTGCACTACTCAGCATCTCTAGGGCATTTTCTACAAGATGGGGAGTAAGCGCTGGGCAAGGAGGGAGGGATGAGCATCTTCACATTTTCCACCTTCTTCCCAAATCTCCCCAAATCTCAGATCCCTCTGAAGTAAAGGTCAATACTATTAACAATACCAGAATATACAAAGTGCTGGGTGTATCAACCAAACAGCTCAAATTCAGATACTTGTTTTTAACTGTAACACAGTTAAGAGTTTCCTGTGGTGTCTCCTAAATTCAAAGATTAACTATAAGCCACAGAAGGATGTGTGTTAAACAGCAGCTTTAAACCCCACCTCTCATCGAGCAGGCACCTGTAGATGGACTCAGCAGAAATTAAGCACCAAAGAGTAGCCCTCACGATAAGAGGTATCCTGATTTCTCAAACAAGGAAAGAAACTGACACCAAAGACCCTGGAAACTTTGGAACAGGGCACAGGTTTCGAACAGCTCAAACATAACAGAAGTGCTAAATTGATTTTGAAATTAACAGCAAGAAACATGGTTAATTGCTGCCTCAAACTTTCCTACAGGTTCCAGTTCAGTGGTGACCTCTTGTCCTGCTGGGCTGTGGCAGCCAGCAGGGCTGCAGGAAGATGACTTTGTACCATGGCAAGGGGCACTGCCAGGAGGTCCCCAAGCCCATTCAGGAGGCTATAAAAAATAGCAACGAAAGCAATACGACAATATTTGAACTCTTGAGCCAGTTATGTCACAAAAGCCCATTCTGTGTGAGTCTCCATGAAGGGGCTCCATAGGCCCCATGCTGATGGACGCAGAAAGAGTTACCAGCAAAGAGCAAGCTGAAATCAGGAAAAATACCCACCGGGAGGCCGTGTGTGAAGCTCGCCCAAGAACTGATAACTCTGGAGACTCACAGTCCTGCTCAACCCACAGGAGCTGATACGGCGAGAACACCAAGGGCCTGATAAAGCCGTACAATGCCACGGGCACATTCAAGTATGAAGGTTACACTGAGGTTGTGTCACTTGGACTACACCCAAGAAGGTGGAGGTGGCCATATATCGATGAACAGTACAGTATTATATACATATTACATTTTTTTATAAAAAAACGGGACCTTGAAGTGACTTTCTGAACACCTTCCTTGAAGGTACTGGCATGTCATTATGAGTTTTCACTTTGATTCAATTGCTGCTGCTACAAACAAGTAACAGGACAAGAGGTAACGAGCACAAACTTGAACATTGGAAATTCCATCTAAACATGAGAAGGAACTTCTTTCCTGTGAGGGTGGCAGAGCCCTGGAAAAGGCTGCCCAGAGAGGTGGTGGAGTCTCCTTCTCTGGAGACATTCAAACCCACCTGGACACGTTCCTGTGCAACCTGCTCTGGGTGGACCTGCTCTAGCAGGGGGTTGGACTAGATGATCTCCAGAGGTTCCAACCCCATACCATTCTGTGCATCTGTCAACCGAGGGCACCCTGCACACAGTTATCTATCATTAATAGTAACATCTTGGTGCCACTAGCACAAACAGTTTAATGAATAAAAGTCACTCTAGCAAATATTGGTTGTGATCTCTGTCTCCTCCTGACTTTACCCCCTATCAGGGAAACAATTAGCTTCATTCATGCTAGAAACACTTTAATTGTTTCCCAAGTACAGCTTGGTCAGCACGACCTTGAAGATTCCCTGCAGCCCGCTGGGACGTGCAACACAGACAAGAGCCTCCCTGTCTGTGGGCAAAGACGGCGACGGGGCTGGGAAAGGGAGTAAAATATCCTCCCCCCCCCAAAAAAGGAAAACAGAGAAACTATCTTCACAGGGGCCCGTTAACAAGGAATCCATTCAAAACGCAGGCAGAAAACACTTGGGGTTGTGCATCTCTCACCCACACCCACGTCACGCAGCGGCCGTAGAGCGCTCTGGTGGGTGGCTGGTGGCAGCTGCGAGCGGCAGAGAACCAAAGTACAGTAACAACACCACCAGCAGCCAGCGTGACTAATGAGAACAGCCTTTGGGGTATCAGTCTGGTTGCAGACAGCGCTAAGTCCCTGCCTGACAGCACAGCAGTCTCCAACGAGAGATTACTGTCTCCGGGATCACCGTATAAATCGGTGAACTAAAATCTGGCTTGAAGAGAAACAGAAAATCTCAAAGGTAAATCCACCTGAGTTGTACGGGCTGGACGTATTCCTTGCGAAAGCGCTTGAGGTCTGCGCTGATGGGCTGCTCCCCTTTCTCGATTGCCAGCCTGTCTGCTTCCGTAGGCTCCGGCTCCGGGATTTCAAACCTATGAATAAAAGTACCAAAAAAAAAAAAAACCCCGATGGCAATTAAGATAAAACACAAACCCTTTACGTAGGGCACGAAGAGCAATCGCGTTTAAAAAAATAATAATGTGGCACGGTGAAACTCCGAACACTCATCTAATATCCAGTCTGCCTGGAACTGCCTCCTCCCCTGGCGACGTCCTGTAACACACCCAGCTCTCGCCCTGATAATTCCCTGCTCCTCTGCTCATCACAAGACGTCTAGACTGGGATAGAATGGTTTTTAACTACCTGCTCGCTTGATTAAGGGAAGATTAGAAGAAAGCTTAAGAGCGGCTTTATCACCCTGTATTAAAACGCTGTTTACACCGAGGCTGCACCTTTCAAAGCAAGTGCTTAGAACATTTCCCTTCTTGCGTGCAGGGAGACCTGGGCACGCTCAAACACACTCATCATCAAATTAAGCAGCTCAAAATATTACCCCCCCTCCCCAGCCGAGGTGCACCGAGCACTCCAGCTAATACTTAATTCAGGTCACTCATTTAACAGACTGGGAAAACGAAGCTTGTATTAAAAACCTGCATCGCTGGTTCCTGTTTCAGAAGTTACTGATTTATGAGTTTCACTAAAACAAAGCAAAGCCTCTCAGTGCCTTCTGAAAGGGTGACAGCAGCTCACCTTTCGATCAGTAAACTCAGCAGCTCCTGGGGTTTGCAAAAGGAGCGGTAGGTGGTAAGGAAGGTACGTACAAAATTAGGATCTGTAAAGACAGAATAAGAAAATTACGCGTTTTTTTTTAATCCAATTGCAAAATATCAGAAATAAAATACACATAGACTCAGAGGAGAAGGTTAAAGTATGGAAAATACACTGTTTAGCACTGGAATTTGAAAAATACCAGAAACGATACTGCTTGTGAAACTGTCGTTTAGTTCTTGGATTCATTTCCCCTGTAAAAGTCTGCAACTGCACAATCTTATGTTCTCTCAAAAACTGCGCCTCAGCCTTGGCGTGCGGAACGGCCACCCTCCCTGGACACACCAGAAGAAGGTTAAAGTGTGGAAAATACACTGTTAAGCACTGGAATTTGAAAAATACCAGAAACGATACTGCTTGTGAAACTGTCGTTTAGTTCTTGGATTCATTTCCCCTGTAAAAGTCTGCAACTGCACAATCTTATGTTCTCTCAAAAACTGCGCCTCAGCCTTGGCGTGCGGAACGGCCACCCTCCCTGGACACACAGCTATTCCAAGGTTTCACACAGACGAAGAAAACACGGTAGAACTCGGCTGTCTACTCTCTTGACATCAAAAGCACCTAAACCACCCCAAAAGAACTTTGTCTTACCTGTTCTTAAAAGCTCTCCGGCCACCCCACTGCAGTACCTGCTGCCCTGGGCAGAGCAGCCGCCGGGGACAACAGGAGACGCTGCAGAGGCCCTTACAAAGCAAATACCTGCAGTGGTTGGAGACACCTGCATCTCCACAAGCCACCACACCTCCCTCCTGCTGCTCCTCACCCCTGCTGGAGGTGTGTTACCATGGGACGTGCCTATCCGCAAGCTGCCGCGCGTTTTATTGGGCCCACTCTGCTATTTTACAACTGTTAAAGGAAAAATATTATTCCTTTAAGCTCTCTTAGTCCCACTGTCTGCTACAGAGTTTCTTAGACCATGCATAAGCAAAATGGTAACTTTACTGTGAGCCACGAAGAGTCATCATCTGGTCCCACTCCCTCACAGCCCAGAAAGCCCCCCATATCCTGGGCTGCATCCCCAGCAGCGTGGCCAACAGGGTGAGGGGGGAAATCTGCCCCTCTGCTCTGCTCTGGGGAGACTCCCCCAGTGCTGCCTCCAGCTCTGGGGCCACCACCAGCAGAAGGACATGGAGCTGTTGGAGCGGGGCCAGAGGAGGCCCCAGAGATGCTGGGAGGGCTGGAGCCCCTCTGCTGGGAGGACAGGCTGAGAGAGTTGGGGGGGTTCAGCCTGGAGAAGAGAAGGCTCCAGGGAGACCTTGGAGCCCCTTCCAGTCCCTCAAGGGGCTCCAGGAGAGATGGGGAGGGACTCTGGATCAGGGAGGGGAGCCATAGGACAAGGGGGCACGGTTTTAAACTGAAAGAGGGGAGATGGAGATGAGATCTGTGGAAGAACTTCTTTGCTGTGAGGGTGGTGAGAGCCTGGCCCAGGTTGCCCAGAGAAGCTGTGGCTGCCCCATCCCTGGAGGGGTTCAAGGCCAGGTTGGAGGGGGCTTGGAGCAACCTGGTCTGGTGGGAGGTGTCCCTGCCCAGGGCAAAGGGGTGGGACTGGATGGTCTTTAAGGTCCCTTCCAACCCAAACTATGTCATGATTCTGTGATCATCAACCCTCTCACAAGGGTAAGAAGCTGCTACTCTGTGGTACCCAGTAGCTTGCAGCGCTGCCTGGCAGCAAATGAATTCTGAAATACAGGAAAACCAGGTCTAGACCAAACTAGACCACATGCCCACTCAGAAGGGTGGATTTTGGGTTGCTGGGAGTTTCCTTTTTCTTGCTGTTCTCTAAATAGTCTGGAACCTGTCAGCATTCGGTGCAGGTTGCTCACACCAGCAGCCTCCAACACTTGGATTTCTTCCAATAAGCCCACAAAAGATTAAGACAAACACTGCTTTTAAGGCGGCTTAAATTCTCTGCTGAGCACTGCTCAACATTTTCAAGGGGTCCATATATAGGAACATGCTTGCAAGCTACAAGTAACGGTGCTCTCATTCTGTGATAATGCTGCTGAGTTTGCACCCGTGTCCTGCACTGGCCTGTTCTGCTTCCACATCACATTTACATTCACTCTTCAGTAATATTTATGATATTTTGAAAGCAAATCTCCCTCTTAGCGCTGACCAGGCAGGTGGTATCTCCGCTCTGGAGGCAAGATCTGTAATTCTTTTAAAGTGGGGGCTGCTACTCTGCTCTCTAAGGTTCTTTGGTAGGTATCTATAGGTCTCTAAGGTAGGTTCTTTTATATTATTTTTAAAATTATTTATTTTTGTAAATGATGTTCTCAATAAAATGTAAAATACAAGCAATGTGCTAATAATAGTGGCTTGTGATTTAAATTCAAGAGTTATTAACACTGCATCTGCTACCTCCCGTGGTATCCCAGTATCAACTGGGGACTCATGGCTTTGCTGTGGCAGAGCTCATTCTGGGAATGCAGAATCCTGCTTCCCACAAATCTGAAACTAACGCAAGCCTATGATAAACCAACAGTTTAAAGAAAAAAAAAATCATATCTTGACCTAAATGCAAAAAAAGCACCCCTGAGATGTGGTGAGATTCCCTCCATGTGCTGTTAGCCATCGAAATGCCCTTGTGGAGGCTGAGGGAGAGGATTTTGTTAGCCTTGGCTCCAAAACCTGCTTGGAAAATGCACACTGAAACCCAAGAGGCAACGCTTTCACTGGAGATTCCCAAGGCCAAAGCAGCAGGTACCTGGGCTATAAAAACTGAAGTTCCACGGGCAAATGAATACTCAAGTGCAGCAGTTCAGCCAGGGAAAGAGCTGAGTTTACAGGTCCCTGAAACCCATCAGTTTTAGAAAGAGATGAGTTAGGACTCACAGACAACACAACTACGGATTACTTGCACACCAATGAGTTGCATCAATATTGAGCTTCAGTGTGGGAAATGCCTTAGTTTGTGATTTGCATCCTTTTCTACTGAGGGGCCTCACAATGTGGCAGGCTGAAGTATAATAAATATAACCTCCAACCTTTATCTTCCTCCACAGCCACACAGTCTCTAACAGCACCATGGCTTTAACCACGATGGGCTCAGGAAAGGCACTGGTGGCTCCCATTAGACACTGATACCTTTTTTGGGGGGGAGGGAGGATGGGGGAACTTTCATACAAAAAATTTTCTTACAGCTTTGTCAGCAAAGCCAGTTGATTTAATAACAGATACGGGTTTGGTTTTTTGTTTTTTGTTTTTTTTTTTCTGCAAATATTAGAAGAATCACAGAATTGTCCAGGTTGGAAATCTTAGAAGAATCACAGAATTGTCCAGGTTGGAAGGGACCTTTAAGATCAGTCCAACCATCAATCTAACTCTGATAAAAAACCATCACTAAACCATGTCTCTAAGCACTATGTCAACCCAACTTTTAAATCGCTCCGGGGATGGTGCCTCAACCACTTCCCTGGGCAGCCCATTCCAAGGATCAATAACCCTTTCCATGTAAACGTTTTTCCTAATCTCCAATCTGAACCTCCCCTGGTGCAACTTGAGGCTGTTTCCTCTTGTCCCATCTCCTGTTCCTTGGGAGAAGAGACCGACCCCCCCTGGCTACACCCTCCTTTCAGGGAGTTGGAGAGAGTGAGAAGGTCTCCCCTCAGCCTCCTTTTCTCCAGGTTGAACACCCCCAGCTCCCTCAGCCTCTCCTCACAAGACTTGTGCTCCAGACCCCTCACCAGCTCCATTGCCCTTCTCTGGACCCGCTCCAGCCCCTCGATGTCTTTTTGTGGTGAGGGGACCAGAACTGGACACAGTAAAAAACCCAATGAACAAAAAAATAGAAGGATTACTTTCATCCATAAGCGTTTTCTTAAAAACTTACATATAACAAAATGTACAGGGTACCTGCATACATGTGGTACGTCAACCTCTCGATTAACTTCACAACCGTCCCTCCTTTGATGATAGGAATGCCGTTCCTGCTTTGCAAGTTGTCTTCAAAAACGATGTTGTCCTCTGAGTCTTCCACCACGAACCGATACACGCTCGGGCTGGGCAACCTCAGCGGCTGCTCGTTTTCTTCTTGGAGTAAGACCGAATCCAGCATCCTGTCCAGGGTGCTGCGATACTGGAGGGAAATCAGAGCCGCCATCCAGTTGCTCTTCTCTTCAGCGGACTTGGCAGCAAAGAGGATACTGTTCTCATCTTTAGACACCAGTTCGAAAGCGTGTTTGTACTCGGCCGTGTCGTCTTTATCAATAATCTGTATTTTCCTCATGATGATTTTTTCCTTCAGTCTATACTCAGCGTTGCTGTAGCCGGGAAGCCGCGACTGACCGTGGTTGGTTTTACAGCTGATCATTAAGCCGTCGAAGAGGAAGATGTGGCGTTCGTGTTTGGCTCCTATTTTTGTCAAGCCGCCTTCCATTATGAACTCGTTGCAGCACTGCCCAATATCTTTGCCTTCCCAGCCGTCAATATTTTTCTGGATTTCATTCATTTTCTTGATGGCCAAGTGCTTGCTTCTTATTTGCCGGTTATAGAAACGATACACCGGCTCCCTTGAATGAATAAAAGAAAAAGTCACGATGGGCACAATGCACATTTGCTATCCCAAGAGACCAGAAAAAATTCAACTAAATTAATTGTTTATATCATTATTTCTTTGCTCTAAATATGTCCTGTTCCAAATAAATTACATGCACTGCTTTAGCAAGGGCAAGAGTAAGATATTGACAGAATCCCAGAATGCTATGGGGTTGGAAGGGACCTCTGGAGATCATCTAATCCAA
>NW_015090795.1:2834258-2867532 GCF_001431845.1 Calidris pugnax
GTTGGTCAGATCCCCCCTCAGCCTTCTCTTCTCCAGACTAAAAAGACCCAAGTCCCTCAGCCTTTCCTCATAAGTGAGATGCTCCAGGCCCCTCATGATCTCTGTAGCCCTCTGCTGTCCCTTCTCCAGCAGTTCCCTGTCCTTCTGGAACTGGGGAGCCCAGAACTGGTCCCAGTGCTCCAGATGGGGCCTCCCCAGGGCAGAGCAGAGGGGCAGGATGACCTCCCTCCACCTGCTGGTCACACTCTTCCTGATGCCCCCCAGGATGCCATTGGCCTTCTTGGCCACAAGGGCCCATTGCTGGCTCATGGGCAACTTGTTGTCCACCAGGACTCTTAGGTCTTTTTCCTCAGAACTGCTCTCCAGCAGGTCAGCCCCGACCTGTACTGATGATCTTATTCATAGATGTTATTCATATTGATGTTATTCATAGACATGGGCTGTGAAGGTTTTGGGCTGCTGCTCCATTTACAATGAAAACTGGCTTGAAAAGGAAGTATACACATTATCTTACAAGAAAAAAAAGAAAATAATTCCTTCCATATCATTTATTTCCCTCTCTGCCCCCCTGGGAAAGTGGGACAGCTCTGCAGAGCATTACCCAGGCCGACGTCTCGGGGAGTGTTTGCTGTAGATGCGCTCCATGCTGCACTGCAGGTTGAGAAGGGCAGTGATGGCTTGTTTTAAGCACTCCCGATCTTCCTCATCCTCGCTGCATTCCTGCAATTGCTGTGACAAAATAAAACAAGGAACAAGTTTTCTTTCAGGTTTGTCTAATTTCTAGAAGGGCAGGAAGACCGACAAACACTCTCACGCTGCGTTATCTACAGGACTCAGGGAAGTCGGTGTTTTCAAGTCCATGAGTTATTACTAGAAACACACTCAAAAACTTGCTCTCTGTGTAAAACCACTCACTAAAAACATTGGTGGGATATTCAGAAGCCAGTAGATACTCAACAGGAGAGAGCAGGAGGGCGTTTAGAAAGCTAACCCATTACCCTTTCACCGAGAGCCAAGGCTAATGGTCAGATACTGGTTCCCCCGTTATCTTTTGAACGATGTCCTGTTTCACAACTGATTTTATTAAATAGTTCAGAGGCTTGAAATAGCTGAGAATTAAACGCTGTTTTATGTATAGTATCCCTTCAATGAGTCAATTAATCTCATCATTTCAGAGCAGATTTAAAAGAGAGCGACCAAGATTCTCTCTTTGCTTCTTACCTAAATCCAGCCATTTTCAGCAAACTCATACATTTCAAAAAGAAATGTCAATTTTGCACAGTGCAAGCATAGTAAAAAAAAAAAAAAAGTCTGAAATTCAATATTTGCTACTAATAACAAAATGTAAAGACAGTGAGAATCAGCAAATTTCCTTATAAAGACTTGACCCATCTATACCACTAGGCAGCAACTTCTTGAATTAGGAAATTCAACAGAGTTTTATATCATGTCCTTACACTTGGCAGCAACGTGCTCTGAGCAAAGCCTATTCACAGAGTTCCTCTTTTTGGGTCTTTAAGGTGATCACTCCTAAAATACTACTGATAGAAGTACGAGATTTTTTTTTTCAACCCCTTCCATCTTCAAGATTGTATGAAAATTCAAGTAAATAAATTGCTGGGCAAAAATCAAGCCAATATGCCAGGCAGTTTTGGATAAACTCTGCTTTACCTAAGTACTTTAAGAGAAATCTTACTTACAATCACTCAGCATGGCAGAAGCCTTCTTTTCCTTTCCCCACTACGTTCCCTCAGCAAGGATATGTAGCTTCCTCTAAAAGTAATCGAGAGAACAGGATTTGACCAGATTGGTCCACTCTCTGTAATTTAAATTACTATAATTTTTTATTTTTCACATGCCCAAACAACCTCCATCTTGCATATTAGAGAAATGAAAGTTTCATGGCCACAAATTGCCGGGAAGTTTATGAGCTGAGGAACAGTACAGGGAAGGGAAAAATCTCTACCTCTGCGGAAACCCTTCTTTTCCTTACGATCAGCCACAGAAATGCAAAGAACATAAAAATGGTGTGAAAAGATGGCAAGTGCAAAATGCTAAAGGTGGGAAAAACTATTGAGTCTGATAAAAATACTCTTTCTCTTCACATGATTCTCATCTATGATTCTATGTCCTGAGCAGAATTTCTTGCATCCCCTTTCCAAAGGGAGCTGTTCTGTGGCACTTAACAGAGATTAAACGGCGTGTTTTGCCTTTTTTTCTGTATTAAAAAATAAAAGAAACCCCCATGTTTGGAAGTATACTGTTCCGTTTCTACACCTTAGTGAACAGATCCCTGCAGATCAGGCAGATTATCTGAGGCACATCTCATTTTCTGTAATCACTGGACCAACATCTGCTTTTCCAAAGGCCAGGTCTTAATAAGCCTCTTTCTGATTAAAAAGCAGGACAGAGAAAATACATACATTTTTAGAAAAGGAGGTCCTGCTTATGCCAGATGTATTTTAAATACCAGTGTTTATAAACTGAGAATATTAACTATACAATCTATTGTGCAGAAAACTATTGGAAAAGAGTAATGGAGAACACTGTTCACTTCAAAAAATTCTATCGTGGTGATCCTGTAGAATATTAACTGGGATTTCTCTGTCAGGCAATGATTAGATAACAGTGGAAAAGATCAAAAGGTGGAATTTGAGATGTTTTGGATTGCTGGATAACAACACAGCGAGTCACCTGCAAGAATTAGGGATGATCTTCCGCCTGAAAGTCCCATGAGAAGGAAGGATACACTCTACAGTCAGCAGAAGAAAGTCTTCTTGGGCTCAAACATGGACTTGAGCAGATCTCTGCTCACCTTCCAGATTTTAATACTCTGTCTAACCAGCTCAGAATTTGGATGAGTTCTTTGAGTTCTTTGCACTGGTTCAATGAAGAATGTTTCCTGGGATGCTGGTATCAACAGACACATGTTTGAAAGCATCACCGGAGCTGGAAAGCTTGATGAAACATTGAGTTCTCCTCTACACTGCCAGCATCAAGGTGTCCACATTTGGAAATGTCAAATGTAGTCTTTTAAACCCAAATACTCTGATAATCAATTAAAGATGTCACAATCAGAATATATTTACAGAATCACAGAATATTTAGGGTGCCTGCTTGCAAGGTCTAACAACTTTTGATCACTACCACTACTTTTTCATTCCAGACAGCTTTATTTCTTCAGAACTACTTCCTTCAACCTTTGTTGTCATCATTCATTCCATCTCAACCTATGGCATGTCCATTTTCTGTCACTCCTCGAGCAAGAAATCAACATTAGAGTGACACCAGGACCTCCCTCTGACTCAAGGTGTTCAAAGGCAATTTCCTAGGGAAATTTTCCCAAGGAAAAGCTGCCAAACCAAAGAAATTCAGCACTGGGGTCTCCAAACACCATCCGGCCCTTGTGCCTCTTGCTTCTCTCCCTACTGAAACCATGAAAATAATGAATATCATGTTGCTTTTCTGTTTCCATTTTTCCTAGGTCTTTTTAAACTAAGGTTCCCAGAAACAAATACAACGGTAACAGAGAAGCTGTACCAACAGTTTATAATATATTAATATTGTTGAATAAATACTTTCTCCATCCCTAAAAACACTCTGTTTTTTAAAAATCACTGCCATAAATTTAGGATGTTTTCAAAACTACAACATAAAATTCAAATTTTAAACCTGCAACTAAAGTAATCACAATAAAAGATTCTGCATTTACCATTATTCACTACAGAGTGGTATTTAAGACTTCTTTTTACCGTTACTCACTATAGAGCAGTATTTAAGATTTCTGCTCGGTGCTCACAAGGTTAGAAAGATTCAAGACAGCCAAGTGTCAGCCTCTGCAGCCCAGTTCTAATTCTACTCAGAAATCTTGTATACTGTGGATAAAGGTCAAATTTAATCATTTGCCAGACTTCATTTTTCAGAAATACGAGGAAATTGAAGCCTGTGCACATACAACCTGATCCTATCAACATCAGTGGGAGTTAGGGGCAGGCTCTGAGCCCCCAGGAGACAGCAAGCTCTTGCAGCATTACAGATTTACGACAGATTTATCAAAACCCAACTGTCTTCTCTGTGCCATGGGTTAAAACATAAATAGAAACCGCCCTTTCCTGTCACTGAAGAAAAAACCTACCCTGTTTGCATGCAAAATATTTCATCCGAAGTTTCGAAAACACACAAAACTCAGCTCAATAAGGCGTGAACGTTAACTCTTCCCTAAAAAGCAGACAACTCTACACAGCTTGTAAAAATCAGTTAAATATTTAGATTCTCCCAAAGCTGCAGCCTAGGATTTCATTAATTTCATTCTTTAATTTCATACCGATGCACTCTCATTTCCCAGCTCTATGACACAACGGGCCATTAATTAGCCTGCCCTTCAGCAGAATGCAGGTCACTAATCCAATTATGTCTTTTAAACGTGAAAGAAGAACATTTTAAAAAGTTCCAAAGAATTATTGTACGCAACTGACCCTGAGGGAAAAGGGAAGTCACACTATTTTGACAGAAATACGTATTTAGAAAGCTATTAGTGCTCACACCACAGCTGGGCTGGCAGAACCGCCCCGTGCTCTTCTGCTGCCATCCTTTACTGCCATCATCATTTTATTGTCTTTTAGAAGACGCCTTTATAGAAACATAAGCTTTATGAAGGCAAACATTAAAACCACAGCAATGTAAAGTTTCTCTTCTCAATACAGTGCAGTGATCTAGAGAAAAGTTCACTGACCGTTAGGGTTGGGTTTTTTTTTTTTTAAGCTTTGTTAACTGTTTTCTAAACTGACAATGAACAGAAATGCTTAATGATTTAAAATTTATTGAAATCACCTGGATTTAAACCTTTCTACAAAATATTGGTAATCCATACACTGGAGATGTGTGGTTCATGGGTCAAAATGAATCAACTTTATTTTTCATTATCTAAATGAGGATATGCAAAAAATCACAGCAGACATAATGAAAGCAACTTCAAAAAAAAAAAAAAAGAAAGAAAACCAGGGAAAAAAGGAATATATGCCAGCTATTAACTACAGACTTGGTCTTAAAACAATTGCTATTTTTTGGCTTGAGATTCTTCAGAGAAATTTTACATTGTATTATACATAATCTGTGTGTTGCAAAGTTTCCTTTTCATCCTTCATACAAGCAAATCCTTTGAAATACCAAGGAAGACCATAACACACCCGAACAACAGAACTAGTATCACTTTTTACATTGAGAACTTAAAAACGTAATCTCTGTTGCTATTTCAAAATGCCAGCTATAGCCATAGGATATTCCACCTGTTTAATTTAAATATATCCCAGTTAGTTAATAATTCACTTACTCTTCTAAGCATTGCAAGCTTTCCCAACACGGTGGGGTAAATAGAAACTTTTTTGGTACGTTATCCTCAGCTCCTTAAAAAAAGCTCTAAGTACTTTTCAAGCTTTTGCATTTTCTACAGCAACGTTATTTTTTCTCGCTCAAGAATGATTATTATACATCTCAGATGTTCAATTTCTGCTGTCTGCTGGCCTCTCTGCTCATAACTCACAGCAAAAGCATGTGCTTGTAAGCAAATAGATACAGGCTTAGTTACTTTTTGGCTTTTGGCTTTTATGACCCAAGGGAAATAGGGACTGATGCGAACCACCTTGCTAGTGCATGTCAGAATAAAATATGTGTAAATGATCTGTGGTCAAACCAATAGAGGCTGTTCTGGAATAAGTAATGCCTCAAACAGGCAGAATTGCTCAGAAATAGGGACTAGATGCCAACCTAAACAATTTGTATGGTAAGACCCCTGAAATACGTCCTGCAGTAATGACTTTTTATCATCTGAATCAGAATTCCATAAAGCCTGACATTTCATCAATGTCATTTCTTAGGAGAGAGAAAATAAGAAAATAATAGTGCTTGTTTTCATTCCTCCTCAATATGGAAAAGTGCAGCATACTGTGAAAAACAGTATTTTTTGCTCTATCTCTTCCATTTAGGACTTGGGACAAACGGTTGAACATTAAGAACGGATTATTCTGACTCTGCTGAAAAGGAGGTGCCTCCCCAAGCCCCAAAATAAGACCCGCTGAGCTGCAACTGGAGTGTGACTTGGGACTGAGAACACTGATTTAAATTACTCCTAGATTTTTCTGAACAGACAAAAAATTCAGAACTCAAGGAAAGAAGATATTAGATTTGCATATTACATTTTTAACCACATTAGAACTCAAGTTCAATAAATGTTTGTTTAATAAAATATAGTTACTTCAAGCATTCATATCAGAGCAACAAAGGCTTTTGAGGACTTTTTTTTTTTTACATGATTTTACTTTTCAGACACACTACTAACTGGTGTGAAATCAATGTTTTTCTATCTTTTAATAACTTTTAAGCAGTAAGTAAAATCGAATCGCCCATTGAAAAGCTCGGATTCTACACATTAAGAAAGGTTTTTAGCAGGAAAGAAGAGTGTGGCTTCATTTACCTGGAGTAACTCAAAGTAGTGCAAACAATGATAGACTGGGATGAGCATGAGTCGTGGGAGGACGTATCGTACAGCTTCCTTAAACCCTTCAGCAGTGGACTGAAAAGGAAAAAGAAACAGGATTATTTACACTGAAATACTCACAATAGAACTGGACAAGGGCCTGAAGTTGGCAGTGCTTGGAACAAGGGGGTTGTGCGAGACACATCCAGGGCATCCCTGCCCACCTACATGACTCCATGCTTACATCTAGTCATAAGGAAGACAATAAAGTTTGCAAAAAGATTTTTGCCTCATGAGACTCTTTATAAGACTCAGAGACACATAAATGATCTGACATCAAGCAAACAGAACCTGTGAACACCCTCTTCCATCAGCAGCTTTGGGTGGATGTTGGCCCACACTCACCAGTGAACCCATAGCTCTGAAGACACCCTGTAACCCCCCCAAAACCCACAATCTGCCTCCTTAAAATAGTAACCAGTTGGACGGTCCGTATTTTAGCCAGAATTAGCAAATTAAATATAAGAAGCCAGAGGACCGAGTCACCCACAAGCCATTTTATAAGGATCCTTTAATTTATGTTGGGGTGAATCCCCATCACCTTCCTATTTCGGCGCTGTCTGCACAACTCAACTGATAGTGTTCATTCAAGGTGACAACACCTACAAATACTGTGGTGCCCATGGCTATGCTGATTGTCTTATTCCCCAGTCAACAGCGTATCCCAAAATGCAGAAAATGTTTGAATGTATTTTCAAAAAATGTCATACCTATTTCCAAAATAACACATTTTACCCTGGGTGACAGTTTGCTGCAGAATTTAAGGAAAAGACTGGAATGTTAAAGACCAGCCAGGACTCCCACACAATCCAATAAACTTCCCCCAAATGTCCTCTCCTCCCAATTATGTATGTGGTGCTTCAGTTTACACCCAATACACCACAGAAATACAGGGGTCACATCAAGTACTGAAGAAATTAATATTAGCATCTCCTCTCCCTCACAAGTTTATGACTTAGAAAATGAGTTAGAAATCTTTTCCCATTCCCAGCGGTTAATTGACATAATAATTCAGGTTGATAAGATGAGGAGAGGTTTCCCAAAGGATGGTGAAATCCCTGCCATCTTCTGTATCAAGATAACTACTGAACACAAACTGAATTATCTGATCTCTTTTTTGGAAATGATCTCTCCCCCTATGTAAGATTTCTGGCTGCATCTCTCTGCAATTGCCAGAGACAGCTCATGGCCCAGAGCCTGGACCTTTGCCTTCCCTCCAGAGCTTGGAGAAGTATGAAGGAACATCCCTAGGAACACCCAGAAAAGAGCCCAGATTCACTGTCAAACTACTTGATTGCAAATTTAATCTGGAAAAGTGCTTTGGGCTTTAAATTTGCTAGGGAGGGAGGTAAAGGGCCTCCCTACATTCACCAAGTAGTATTTAAGAGTGAGATGATGCAGCTTATCAAGTGCTCAGAGCTGAAGAGGAAACGCTCGCCCTGAAGGAATGAATGGCTCAGAGACACCAGTGAACCCTACAAACTAAGTGCTATCTATAATGGGTTTAGCTGGGAGCACCACTGACCAAATGCTTGCTGAGCAGCTCCTCTGAGGGCACTTTTGAACACAAGCTCAGTCTTTAATACATCTGCCACGTTGGCAGAAGAAAGTAATAATAAATAAAGGGGAAAAAAAAGAAAAAAAAAATCACAGATGATCTGGCTGGATGGTCCTAATAAAGATATGACTCCAGAAAAACTGCCCGTCCCAGCCTCAAAGCTGAGCAAGTGGGAACCTGGGATGTATGTATGGAAGAAAATTGTGCCTGTGTTTGCCATTAAATGGTGCAGAACTGCCGGTCCCAGCCTCAAAGCTGAGCAAGGGGGAACCTGGGATATATGTATGGAAGAAAATGACAATATTGTGCCTGTGTTTGCCATTAAATGGTGCAAGAGAAGTGGCAGGTATGAGAAGTCACCCTCTATTCTCAAGCAAGAGAGCCTGATGTGGGGACAAAAATACCTGCAGAACACTCAGGGATGGGTCAGAGCTAAGTCCAATTTTTATGGGAAGAGGCAGAGTCCAAGTATCTCACACTGAAGAAAGGTAAGAATCTAGAGGATTTCTTCCCCAGCAGGAAGTAAAGAATTACAAAATTCAACCCGTTGAAATATGAGAACTAAAGCAATTCAGTTATTTCTCATTGGCACTCACCTGGAAGTGGAGTGCAACAGCAGGTTTTGCCATTAAGTTATTAAAATGCTCCTGGAATTGTGGCGAAAGAATATCCTGGGACAAGGTTTCATATGGATCAAAGGCTTGTTCCTGAACAAAAACAGAAAATTATATACATACATGAAGAAAGCAAGACATTTCTGTCCCAGCTGGTACAATTAATTTATTTAATAAGCCGAAACACTAGTGGAACTTTTCAAGAAAAGATCAATTTTGCAAAACAAATATTCAGTAAAACCACAACCCTTTTCCACTTCCAAATTTTAAATGCACAAAACACTCTGTCAGCGTTCCTCAATCTCACTGCACTTGGCACTAACACAACCTTTGCTTTACTGGAGCAGAGGGAACAGAGAGAAATCCTTGTTTTCAGCAATTTACCTCCTATCTGACAATAAGGAATGGCACTTTGGAAAGAAAAGCAGGTCAAGGTGAACTTTGGAGACTGTCACAAGGAGGCATTGTTGTCCCACCACCATTTCGGGGCACATCACCATAAGGACTGGACTTCTGCACACTTTTCTGGCCATGCTGGAAAGCTGGGGAGATGCCTCACGCTGGGACAAAGCTGTGAGTCTGAAAGAGTCTCGGAGGAATGTGCTCTAAGGGTTTCAGGTACAAAAATCCTCACCCTGGCTGGAGTCTCTGGCTGTGGTTCTGTGATATCAACTACAGCAGGACGGGATGAAAACCTGACTGTCCATGAATGTCTGCAGGAATAATTTATTCCTGCTCACAGATCACCTGCTCCAGAGCCTGTCCGGCTGTTCCCCAGTCTCTGCACATTCACTGGGCTGAATCACTCATGAATCACCGGGTTTGATGCCATGCTGGTGGCACCATGCCCAGAATAAGCACATACCTCTTTTTAACCTTAATTCCAAAACGCTTGTCAGAATAGAGGCTGCAGGATTGGGGGAGAACCAACCACCACAAAGGCTCATTTGAAAATTCAGGTAAAATCTCAAGGTTTCCATTTGTCCAGGGGATTTCCTACCTTACTCATGGGGCAGCTGCAATTAAAGGTTTCACGGGGAGGAGGGGCACAGAATGCCCTCGCTTTTTCACATGCAAATTGTAATCATCGCTCTCAACTCTCCTCATCAAGTTCTAATCATCCCTGTCCATTCGCATTAGATTGTACCTTGGGGGAAGGTGTGTGGGGGGGAAGGTTTGGTACTTCAGCTGAATAGAAATGATTAGAGACTCCCAACTGAACGGGCCGGTTTTAAGCAGAATCTGAATCAAGCTTAGAGCCTGGGGGGGGGGTTGACTTTTTGTTTACTCAGTGTTTGCCCACTACCTGCAAGCACCACCACAGACCCATAGAATGGTTTGGGTGGGAAGGGCCCTTAAAGCCCATCCAGTCCCACGCACTGCCCTGGGCAGGGACACCTCCCACCAGACCAGGTTGCTCCAAGCCCCCTCCAACCTGGCCTTGAACCTCTCCAGGGATGGGGCAGCCACAGCTTCTCTGGCCAACCTGGGCCAGGCTCTCACCACCCTCACACCAAAGAAGTTCTTCCCCAGATCTCATCTCAATCTCCCCTCTTTCAGTGTCAAACCCTTCCTCCTTGTCCTGTGGCTCCCCTCCCTGATCCAGAGTCCCTCCCCATCTCTCCTGGAGCCCCTTTGGGGACTGGAAGGGGCTCCAAGGTCTCCCTGGAGTCCTTAGGGAGGACTCCCTCCCAGCATCTCCATGGCCTCCTCTGGCCCCGCTCCAACAGCTCCATGTCCTTCTGTTGGTGGCCCCAGAGCTGGAGTCAGCACTGTGGGGGGGTCTCCCCAGAGCAGGGGGGCAGAATCCCCCCCTCACCCTGCTGGCCACGCTGCTGGGGATGCAGCCCAGGATGTGGGGGGCTTTTTACCAGCATGTTAACAAATATACCCATCTCCCACTCATATTTGTCAGGCATCACTTTTTTTTTTTAATTTCCTCTGCACAAGGAAAAAAAAAATGTTTATTTTCCCCATACTTCCTCATCTCAAAAACACGACAAGATTTATGTTAAAACCTTCCCAAAAACGGGTGCAGAAAAACAGACAAAAGGGGAAGATTCCAGCTTTCAAGGGTTGTTTGTTTTTAATTATCTTTCCAAATAAGTTGAAGGACCTTTATAATGGAAACACTAAGTGAACAAGCCTGGCAGTAGGATAGGCAGAGCAAATAAACACTTCACTTTCATATCTCTCTTTAATGATCCCTTCTGCAAATATTCACAGAAAGATGATCTCAACACGCCAGATGATCAAACGAAGCCTAGTTATTAAGCAGGTCTTGCTCTGTATTAACTGAATTATTAAATTCAAACTTACTACCTGCATAAAAAGAAGGCTTGAAGATTAATCTGCTCTTCATCTCCTATTTAAGCTTTTTAGTTAATGAAAATCAAGTGAGATTTTTCACTCGCTGGAAAGAATCTGTTTCCCTTGAAGCACAGGATGCCTAAAAGTAGCTTTTGCAATAAAATGAGATGTGTATGTTTTCCAGGATACTGCTGTACTATTTAAAATTTCAAGTCATTTTTTAATTTTGATATAATAGCTACTTACTGAGTCCCTGGGGAGGGACTCTGGATCAGGGAGGGGAGGCATAGGAGGAGGGGGAAGGGTTTTGAACTGAAAGAGGAGAGATTGAGATGAGATCTCAGGAAGAATCTTTGCTGTGAGGGAGGTGAGAGCCTGGCCCAGGTTGGCCAGAGAAGCTGTGGCTGCCCCATCCCTGGAGGGGTTCAAGGCCAGGCTGGAGGGGGCTTGGAGCAACCTGGTCTGGTGGGAGGTGTCCCTGCCCAGGGCAAAGAGGTGGGACTGGATGGTCTTTAAGGTCCCTTCTAACCCAAACCATTCTATGGTTCTACTTTAATCCATTGTTCAAATGCTTCTCCTTGTCATTATATAAGCAATTATCCTTTATCAACTAATGAGCTAAGACCTCGTCAACTGGACTTTCCTACTGATATGTCACATGAGGGATTTATTGATGTAACGCCAGGTAAACTTTATCTTTATGGTATATTCATAAGTGAGTGGCACATGGGCTGAAAAAACAGTATTCTTCATACCCACAAAAATGTAAATGTTTTCCAAAGGGTACTGGTGTGGTCACGCAGCCTCAGATTTTAAAAACTGCACATACAGAAAAGTGAAATGGAAATTTTATTGGTTGTCATATTCTTGACATATAGAATAGTTTTAAGATGAAACCCATAAACTTCACATTCACTGTGTGGTTCATCTGAGATGTTCTCTCTCCCTCAGGCCAGAACATCTCATTTGACTTCCCCTGTGATACAGTCCATGTGCTTTACATGATTCCCCTTATGTTTTCATTCAAAAAACTGGGCTCAATACTCCCCTCAAGAAAAAGAAGACTCGATTTAAACGTGTCCAAACTCAGCACAACCTCCACATCCACCGTGGTAATTTGTCCAAGAACTGGCTCCTCCAGCAAGTTGTGGGGTATTTCTTAGCTGAACTCTCCTGTTGCCTTTCAGACACTGTTTTCCTGCTATGTGCCTCCTCTGCTGAACTCCAGAATCATTTTGTACTCTATTTTCAGGTCTGAAGGTACCTATATATCTACCCTATTTTGACTAAACTGCCTCTATCTCACTGTAAAGCACTTTCTCAAAACCTTTATTTGTAGTCCTTGTGGTATTTCTGTAGTCCTTGTGGTATTTCAATGCCCATTAAAAAAAACACAAACAACTGACAAAATAACTTAATAATGTTCTAATATGAGCCACACCAAATCCATGTGCAGTGTCTTCCCATATTTCTGCTCTTTAATACCTATTTTATAGGTCAATGTGTATCTATAGCACTTCTGCTACAGTACTGAACAGCTTCTGTTCAGTCTGATTTGATACTTCATTCCTTCCAGAGTCACTGCTCTGCAGAAACGTTTCTCATTCCAGATGCCTCACAATGCATTTGGCTGAATTAAGAACCTATTTTGGCTGAATTAGCTCACTGTCCAGAGCAATTCAAGTCACTCATCCTGCAGATCTACGACCAACAGCCGTGATTTTTGGGTAGCCTTGGACTCGCCGTCAATGCCTACAAAAATAAAGGCATCACTTTCTTCCAGTAACCAGTCCTGGGGTACTTACTTTTCAAATCCACATCCCTACAGGGTCACAGCAAGTAATTCCCACCAAAATAAGATTTTATTTTTGTGCTTACCTGCTTGATATATTGTTCCTGTGACAATAGAAAGCACACTTTAGCCTTCCTACTAAAGAATGGGTGGGGAAGATTGCTGTTCAGAGATTATTAAAAGGACATTTTACAACCGCAAATTTATTGCATATCAGTCATGACCAAAAGTTTACTAAGAAAACAAAACAGTGATTAAAAAAAAAAAGAAAGGAACACGGTACCTCTGCAAGATCCTCAAAGCAGCTGCCAGCCAGAGGATGAGGACTACTTTCATCAGTCATTTCAACAGTATCCTCAATCAATCCTAAAAGCTTCACTGTCAACTCATGAATATCTGAAATGTTGCTAAATATCACATCGATATCCTGCAAACATAAAACACATCTCAGCAGCGCTTAGAATAATTTATTTTGCTTATGTAAATACGGGAGCATTTTTTGTGAAGTCTGAACCAAGAGGTAAATGGAGAAGAGCCAAAAAAAAAAAAGCAAGGAAAAAGTTAAATGACATGGTTTTCCCGGCCCTGTGAGCTTGCCTGGGCACATCCAGCCTTGCACAATTCCCAGCCCAGCGAAGACAGACGCATCGTCCTTTCCAGGCCGGAGCAGCAGCCCCAGTACGGGCTGTTCAGTGCCTTGGACAGAAACTCCTGGCCTTTTGAGTCACGATTCACAGCTGTTATTTCCCCCTCTGCTGATTCTTGTCTCTCAGGACACAACAGGAAGGAGGCGATTTAAAGCAGCTCTAAGGTCAGATCCTCTAAACCACAGGTAAAACTAAAGCAGCTACTTGGCTACTTTAGCAGAGTATCACCCGGGAACAGAGCAGGAACTGGAACCTTCTTTTTCCAAATTCTACTTTTACATTTTTCCAAATCCACACACCCAACTAGGCAGCCCCTTCCGATGACCTGCATTCTCCTTCTGACCCCTCTGAAACACAGAATCACAGAATCACACAGAATCACAGAATCTTCTAGGTTGGAAGGGACCTCAAAGATCATCTTGTCCAACCGTCAACCTCACTGACAAAAATAGACACCCACACAACAAACAAGGAGCATCATCACTAAACCAGACCTCCCAGCACTACATCAACCCGTCTTTTGAACACCTCCAGGGATGGTGCCTCAACCACCTCCCTGGGCAGCCCATTCCAATGGCTGAGAACCCTTTCAGTGAAAAAATTTTTCCTAATATCCAGCCTGAACCTCCCCTGGAGCAACTTGAGGCCATTTCCTCTCGTCCTGTTGCCTGTGACTTGAGAAAAGAGACTGACCCCCATCTCTCTACACCCTCCTTCCTCTGCCCCAACCCAACACTGCAGGGTTTGCTTGACCTCCTGCCAGCCCCGAGACCACGGCAGTCGCTTCATGGGAACGAGCCATCTCAAAATTTCTCATACCCATTCCCAAATAACAAAAGAATATTCCTCAGCTCCAACACCTTCCCCTCCCATCGTCTTTGATTGAATTCTGTCCCCCCATTCACATGATTCTCCAATATCCTATCAGCTACTGAGGAACCCCCACAACCAGCTGTAATGGGAATGTCTCCTGCTGTCTCTCTTCTTAACCTGCTGGTATCACCTGAAAATCCCAGTTCAGGGATGGCTGTACATGCAGGCAGATAACTGTTCATTTTTTGCATTAAGCAAAACTGTAACTATTATCTACACGACTAATGGACTACAGGTATTGCTGGCATCCGACCCGAAATCGTGTCCATTAAGCTTTACTCTGAGAGCAGCACTCGTTCATACTATTAATGGCAATTCCGCTGTTTTATTTCATATACAGTCAACGCTCATTATGCACTGACACGCAATAAATCAAATTTAATTTTACCTCCAAGGCAGTGAATGTAATATTGATATGTTATGGCTGCTAATGGAGCGACTGGCATTACACATCAATAACCTATTAAAGGACTTACGTTAGGTGTGAACAATTTTCTGTTTGATAGGAAAGCCTCCCGAAATACTTTTATTATCAGATTCAACTCCCGGAGATACTGCCTTTCTTCTGCGATTTCGTTTCTCACTAGGTCATAGTAGTTGAGCTCCCCAGAAGAAGAGGGTTCGTCTTCACAGAGAGAAACCAAACCAATGTCGTCCTGATCAAACATATCCATCAAAACCTAGAAGAGAAATTTTAAAAATTACAAGCAAGCCTGATTTACACTTGGCTCAAGCTCAGCTATTTCAATGTGTTCAGAGAAATCCTTTGAGTTTTTAATACAATACTTTCTGTGATCACTTTCACAAAGGAGTAATATTTCAACTTTGGCAGCAGAAGGCTGGAGCAGTTGCCAAAGTCATTTTCCCCTTTATAAGTTAGTACGACCTAGAAAACAAGTTACAATTCATGCAGAACCAACTTTGAAAACAAGGCATCTTGCATAAGACTTTGACAAAACCCTCCTGATAAAGATAAAATTAAAGAAAAATGTTTCTCGCATTTACAAGATGAAAACTAAATGTCTTTTCTGTATAAGAAAGAAGGAAAGAGCTGTCACGACAAAGCGACATTGGGAGGACAGTGACACAGCTGAGAAATAAAGGACAACATCATTTTCTGTCCTTTCATTGTTTTGTAAGAATTAATAATGTGCCAAAACTTAACAGGCTTAACTGCAGTCGTTACTGTGACAGGTCTGGCATGAATTAGGAGAGAAGCTTCTGCATTTCAGCAAGACCAGGCTCTCTCTCCTACCCTCCTTTGGGTATATCTTCTAAAAAAAAACAAAACACCCAGATACCTCTAATATTTACCTCTGTATTTGTCCAAATGAGGATTTTAATCCCAACTCCTTACCTTATCAGCACACATGGATACTTTGATGTCCTGCTGGGAGATCTCAAAGTGTCGGATATTGAAGACATAGTTTCCAGCCAGCTTTAAAATGTCAGCTGAGATGTATTCTAAGACAGCCACAATGTACAGAGAGACGTGGTAATCTACCTTATAGCCCAGGACCTCCTGCACATCGAAAACAAGAGGAAAAAAAAAAAGCTATTTATTCCAGAAATTCATTCAGAATGACAACTAACACATTGAGTTTTCTACTAAAATTGATCTTGTCTATGTTGATAATTTACAGTAATGTAACAGGCAGGGCAAAGGCCATCAAATGGAAATCTGATCAGTCGCCTTGCAAATACTTCCTTGTGCTGTTTTGTCCTATCCTGACACACGAAAAGCTACAGAACTTTCAATAATCCCTCTTCTAAAAATGACCGTCCTAAAAATAGGCTTCCTTCAAAGGGACTTCACTGGAACCACTCTTGTACTTAAATTTTTAGTCTATATCTATGCTTATTGCAGGACTCTGGCCCTAACCTGGACTCTTCAGAAAAGAAAATGCTTCATTTTTAATTGTTCTTGATGGAATAAATTGTCTTTCATGAAACTATAGACTCTGTGTTCCACCTATTACGTACTGCGATCCATTTCAGTCCACCCTTCACATTTGGCCGAACATCTAAGCTATCTGCATCCTTGCAATACAGAAAGTAATTCAAATTATTAAATTTTGATTTAGCTTCTAAAAAATCAGATTGTGTGCCTCTGTCCACACACTTCTAAACCAGACTTCATACATGAAAGCCAGTGTTGTCTAGGAAGGTCTTATTTAATGCTGTGTTCTTTCCTAACATCTCTCGCCCTCTCATTAACTGTCTCAAGCTAAGACATTATATAAAAGAACACAGTGACTACACCTGAAGAAGTGCTTTAATTTCTGCTTATTCCTGAATAACATCTCCTCAGTGCAGCTGGAAACTCTGGTGCTGCAATGCCACCAGTGGAGAAAAGCATTTGTTAAGCTATGAACAAAAAGCAAAATCAATAGAAAAAAGAAGCACCAAAAAGGAGCAGTGCTTGAGTGAGCCTCAATCTACTGATTAGAACTGATTAAACACTGATCTAAAAATCAGAGTACTGTTTTATCATTAAAAAACAACTCTACAGGGCCAGGGTATAAACACATGCTGACTGTGTGACACTAAAACTTGACTGTAAGCAAGGACTCTGAACCTGTTCTAAGGGACACGACATCTAAGAACTTTCCTCCTCAAAACCCACCAACCATAAAGTCTCTACTTGTTTTTCTGTTACACCTTTGCAGATCTATTGATTTGAAAACCAAGGCATCAGTGACATTCAACAGTAACTGAAAGGACATTGACACACATCTCAAGTTGACAGTATACAAGGAACGGGATCTACTTGTTCTCTCTCCTTCTGTTTTGGCTTCTGCAGCATTTTGAAACAAATAAAGGCATCAAAACAGTGCTACAGAAGTAGGCAAGGTATTTGGGTTTGTTTGGGTTTTATTTATGTTAAAAACTAACTAGTCATATTTCAAAGTAGAGTAACACGAAGTAGAGTAATACATTAACACACTACTGCCTGGAACACGGTGAATTTAGGTATCTACATTTATTACATACTATTCCTGTTCTATGGTGACTTTACTCTTTCAGCCACTGTGATAAACATCCCTAATTTCGCACAAATTAAATTAATTAAATGTCCTGTTCTGTGGTGACTTTACTTTTTCAGCCACTACGAGAAACATCCCTAATTTCGCACAAATTAAATTAATTAAATAAATACTTTAAAGGTTAATACGCTGGAGGGCTGGGGGGGGTGGTGGTGGGCAGAAGCAGCAGGTTGTCACAGTTGAAGTACCTTTAATAAAGGATGTATTTTGTCCACGGGCAGCAGGAGAGGGTTTCTTCTCTTTCGTTTCTCTATGGCAGACTGCGCATCAGCGATCGCCCACTTGTCTATGGGATGAGGAAATGTCTTTTGAACGCGGTCCTGTCCAAACACAGAGAGTGCACTTAGATTAACCACAGTAATCAAAGAGAAGTTTAAAGAAAATAAAAACGGCAAATTACTTCCCCTGCAGTATAGACAATTATCCTCCTCCTCAGTGTTTGCAACACATTTTCCTAACTGTTCTCTCCTCCTTGCCCAACTCACTCTTTTCAATAATCCCAAACAACCTCCCTGCCCTAAGCACGAACAAAACTCCTTCAAATCTCCTAAAACAACTCCTGCTCTATGATCTTTGCATCACAAGAGCAGCAAGAAACCTCAGCTGAAGTATAAACAACATCAGGAAGTACTAAACCGTTTACAGTCTACATAAAAAAAAACCCAAAAAACCAAACCCAAGTTGGTATTGTTCCTATTTTATAAACGTCCAGAGTGTAACTTGTCCTGGATGAGATCAAGTTTATGGCAGAAATGAAGAAACCCTGATTTTTAATATATTATATAATTAATTACATCTAATAGAATTTTTTTTTAACTTTTTTTTTTAATATAGCAGGATCTTCTAACTAGGAGGAGCGCTGTGCTTGATGAAAAAGGGTGGCTACATCACTTTGGACTCCACAAGCCCACACAGGAGCATCTTCACAGTCACAGTGGCCCCAATTTACAGCTCCCAGTTTACACAGTAAACTCTATGTGATTTCAGGGCACTTTTATACAGATTCCTATTTCAAGAGCTGCGATAGGAACAGGTGAGATGACCCCCAGCACAGAACCACACTCCAGCAGCCCCCAGCTAAACATGTGCAAGACCCCAGTCCTGCTTTCCATGAAGTTCTCCAGGCTCCAGCCCCTGTGAGCTGGGGAATTAAAAAGCTGAAAGAACGAGTCTAAACCAAACCCTGATGATTGCTTCTTAAGTGACATTGGAAAAACAGTAATAGAGCTGAAGAACGAGCTGAGAAAAATGGTGAAATCTACAGATCCCTTTGATAAAAAGATTTTTGCACATATTCTGGAATTTAAGAGGAGGCCTAAGCTCTTCTTAGAGGCACCTTTTAAATATTTGCACGTGGCCAATATATTTGACGCCCAATTTTCCACATCAGCTGTCGGAGCCAGGGAAACAGAGCCGAAAGCTCTGGGCTGGTTCACCAAAATGAGCTTTCCTTGAGATCCCACCAGGAGATAGCCCACAAAATGGATGTACCAGGGCATCCAGCTGTTCTTCAATTTACCAGTGCACTCCACGAGGAACACGTGCTTTCTGCGCTCGGAATTTGCTGGTTCCCAGTGTTTTCTTGGGAACAATCTGAAGGGCTTTTTCTATTTATAAAACCTTTACGATTTGAGATTTTAGACATTGATCTTGCAAATGCACAAACATATTATGCACAAACAGTTCCAGGCTGTTATGTAAATATCGGCACGATAAACTTTTAGAGATCACAGCTCTCGTGTTTTCTCTGAACAGCTAAAAACAGCCGAGGAGCAGAGCCAAAAGCCTTCATCTGTGGATCCCAGACGCCTGCTGGCAGCACAACCTCACCAATAACACAAACCTCAATCCTATTTTTCCTGCTCTGGAAGAGTCTGAATTTATTGACCTAGAGACGATTAATGTTTTGGGGAACCTGTGTTAGATCTAGCTCTTTGTTTTTAAATTAAATAACTATTAAATTGCCAAGCACGACAATGTTCTATTATTCACAGCTTTAAAATGCCAGGTATATTTAAAATACAATTCACAGGATTTGGTGTCTGCTGTGATACTGATAACCACAATTCAGAGGGTTGTCAGGTATCATGGCATGCAGTTTTGCACACAGTAATTTGTAGAGCATAGAGATACCCCATGAAAGTTATTATTTCATACGTACACAGGGTAATTTTATCATCTCTTGACTCAGAAACAGCCAACTATGGAGCTGGTGCGTAGAAAATCAGTGCTACCTCGAAGTGTCCTATGGGCTGTAGGGTTTGACCAGCTGGGAACTGGAGGAAGAACCTGGTATTTCTCAGCTCCAAGTCTAAAGTTGAAACCCAGACTCAAGGTACTAACAATTCTGAGAGCTATTAAAGGGACTATTAAATTTTGCTTTTATTTAGTCGTACTATCATCTTTACTCACCAGTATTACAAAATTTATTAATCAGAAACCAAAATTAATAATTAATGAATTCATGTTGAATAAAGGGCAATTGCTACATCTAATAAGAATCTAAAACCCCTCAGGCAATTATTTTGTAAATATATATATTCATCTTTTTATTTCCATGACACACACATAGACTATTAGGCAGGGACTTCATTTTGGTTTAGGCTGAAAATCCTAGACATATAGATTGATGTAAAATTAATACTCTACAAAGCTATAATGGGCCACAGCTCCGTGAAAGCACTTTCTCCCTCTAGACTGTATTCTGAAGCACACTCCATTAAAGCCCTCATTTTGTACCCGATGACACAAAAGCCGACAGCTGCAATAATACAAGAGCCTCAGTGAGTTCAATAAAGTTCCAGGAACGTACAACTCTATTCCCTCAGCTGCACAATCCAGGCCTAACAACAGTAACCTTTCATTACAATATTTCCCTTTTTCCCCCCCCACCCCTGGAAATTTATGTTGAAGAGTAGGAAAACTTGCAACATCCTTAAGTCCAAGGTGTATTCGAGCAGCAGGAAATCCTTCAAAGTATTCTGCATTTAGAAAAATAATGCTGAAAACAAAAAAAAAATCCCACAATTTCTATTCTGAAGCCCTGTGTAGGAAAATGAGTTTCCAATCAAGCTTGCTTTGTGAAATCTGAACACTATATAATCTTTTAGCACTAACAGGGTCTGCTCTTCGGATTCACCTTGCTTTAACTTCAAGCTGCGCTGCTCAAAGGATCTTGGTTCATCTTAGTGACTCTGGAAGCACTTGGTTTTCCAGGATCTAGACTTACCGCTACATCTTGGACAGTCCGTGGCTGAGCAATGCATAGTTTGTTTAGCAGCTGAAGTATCAACTCTTCAATGTAATAGAGGGAATCTTCTTTCGCCGAGAGGTTTGGGTGAACCTGTTGCTGAACCTGTTCAAAAGAATTAAAAAGAATTAAGAAAAATTGGCAGAAAAAAGAAGGAAAAAATTGGCAAAAAAAAGGAGAACCTCTGTACTGTAGTGCTGCAAATTCGCACACTTTCAGTCATTTCCCACAAGTTTTCCTACATGGTTAAGATGGCAATTCCTATTCCTGCAAAGCTGGTATTCTAGTCAATTAAAAACTACGTGTTTAGCCTTTACGGCGGGGGAGAAATTTCAAGGCAAGGCAGATTTCTGCCAACGGTGCAGTGAAAACAATCACTGTTGGTAATTGTGCAGTTATTCATCCACAGAATGAGTAACACACAGTTGTGTTACTAACCCTCCTAATGAGCACTGGGTGACTGTGAACGCAGGAGGAGCATGGACCCACCAGAGGAACAGACTTAATAAGCAAAGACATCAGGGTAAGAGAACCAACCAGTCTGGCAGGGAACTGAATTAATGTGCTGGTAAAACCTGTGGCAGTAAAAAGCCCCGGCCGTGACACTGGATGAGGGCTGGAAAAGCTCTTTGAGATGCCTCAGAAAACTAAGAAGAACATGAAACGCCGTCTGAGGCCTGAGACAGAGAGACGTGAAAGACTCAACGCAGAAAGGGAGATCTAAGGAAAAGCAGGAATCAAAATTCAGGAGTGTGGAGAGCAGGAAAGGCGCTGTGAGAAAAGCTGACTTCCACCTCCCTCTAACGCAGGGCAGGATAATGCCTTTTTATCTCACTTCACGGAGATTAATCACAGCTTTGGTTTCCAAGGCTCAGACAACCTGGAACAGGCAACCTCAGCACGTGCCCGCACAAGCTAAAGGGCCACGACTAACTCACCCCGGTCCAACGTGGCTGTTTTCCTACTAAAAATCCCCCGAAACCGAACAACAACCCCACCTTAAAATAATAATAATAATAAAAATTTAAAAAAAAAAAAAAAAGCAGTCAAGAGTTAGTCTCTACTCAGTTTTCCCTGGCAGCCTCTCAATCAGGAAAGCACTAACTAGATCTTAAACTATAGCCAAAAGATTTGTAAGTAGTCCAGGGAAATTCCCTGCTCTCCCCGATACAAATTATATGTTAATCACCTCAAAAAAGTAACCTTACGTACTTACATCGGCATCCTCTACGTGGTTTCACACACAAGACAAATGGATCGGTAGTTTCTCGGGGGAAGACAAGAACATCTTTGGGTCAAATTCTGATCCTCTGAAATACAGGCTCTCCCTCCCTCCCTCCAAAGCCAACGGGCAAGTCCACAGGCACCAGGGAACTCCGATGGCTTCCTCCAAATCAAAAAACTCATCATTTCAGAGCCCTACCTTGGGGGCATTCAGTTTGCAGCCCTGCAGGCTTTTACAAATTGTGCAAAAACAAGACCAACAAGGAAGTAAGGTGTCTGGCAGGCTTCCTTCCCTGCTGGCCACAGAGGACGGTGGGCAGAGCTGGAACTCCAGGAGCTCCAACTCCTCCTGTGCCCTGGCCTGAAAGAACTGGGGGGACAGGACTGAGCTTTGCCCCGACACCTCCACATGGGAAGAAAGGAAAAGCCAGGATGACCAACAGGTAGGGAGAAAAAGTGGAGATCCACGGAAGGGACCACTAGGAGGGGCTGCTGCCGTGCACCTACAGATATGATGAGTTGGATGGAGAAGTGTCCACCAACACACTGCTCAAAGACGGGGAAGCACAGACAAGGACCACACACACCAATGACCGGAATCCGAATGTCTCAGGGGGTCGGGAAGAGGGACACCCACTGAAAATGGGAAAACATACACTGGTGCTGGTTGTGTTGGAGCTGATAATTAAGATATTACACAGTGGTGGTGATGAGAGGCTGCCAATCACAGGGGCTCCAATGCGATACCCAGGGAGAGACGTCCTCCCAGGCAACAACCCCCACTTCTAGTGCTTCATTTCCTTGAAAAGCAGAGGTGAAGAACCACGTTAATAAGGCAGTTGTACACCAAGAGAAAAGGGAATAAATATTCTGCTTCTAATCCAACCGTTCAGTTTTGTTACACAGGTTTGTTTTTTTTTTATAGATCTTTATGTATCATTTAGTCTTCTGCACCTCAAGCATGAAGACTTTTCAGCTTCATCCCACTGCTGTGCTGCCGACGTGTGCGCGACACCGTGTACTACTGAAAGAAAGAAAAACCAAAACCCTTAAGAAAATCAAAACTGACTCCTTGAAAACTCCTACTTAAGCCTGCAGGTTTTTGACAATAGTCAGTGCGTTTCGTGTTCTTCCTGAACACGAGAGTTTAATTCACCAAACAATGGAAAACCAGGAAGCGTCGAGTTAAGGTCCCGCCACGTCTCTCTTACACCAGCACTGGGAAACGAGATGAAATAGTCCCCCCACGATGAATCCCTAACGATGCTCCACAGAAATGACAAGAAGGGGAGCTGTAAGAAGATGAGAGAGGGTAGTTGTGCTCCCCTAAAAGACAGGGAACTCCCACTGACGGTATGGGATCGCAGCCCTTCTCCTCCTCCGGGAGGGTCACTCTGGTGTCAAAACCAGACGTCACCACCACAAAGAAAATGACTTCACCGGTAACAAACTTCAGTTCACGGGTCCCAAACAGTTCATGCCACGCTCTCCTCCCCTTTCTCAAGAACCAGTGGGAATCTAAACAAGATTAAATTCAAGCAGAGGAGCACTCAGCCCTCTTCAAACCCTGGCAGAGACTCTCAGCTTCATACACTGAACACAGACGTAAGCACCGGACTCAATTTTCCTTCAAAAGGAGCAAAACTGACAGTAAAACCTGACATTTCTTGGTTGAGACAACTATTCCCAGAGGATTTAGAGATCAGCTTCCACTTGAAATGAGGCTGCCGGCAGCATCGCAGAGAGGTCCCCGAGGTACTCGTGCACTCCCTGGCTTTAAAAGAAGTTATTTTGACACAAGTGCCGTTACTGGGAAATAACAATTTCATAGCAAGACACTGTTTTTCACAGCAAAAAGACAGGTTATAAAAACCACGCACTGGCTGATCAAATCAGATGCGGCTGTAGCAAGGAAAGAACACTCACTCTTTTCAGTATGCACCTAAATCCTGACTAAAAGGCCTGGAAAAGCAAGGAGAGACCAATAAAACACTGAATGTACGGAAAAAAGCAGGAGGAATTACCAAGGACATGCTCCTTATAGAAGGTGCATGCATTCGCTGATTTCAGGTTCAGACTGAAATATTTAAGCACAGTTGTATCAGCTGGAATAACATCCCCCAGCTAACACAGGGCTCAGTCTCAATCTGATTTGTAACTGCTCCTTTTAAGGGTCAAAGTAGTTAAAGCCACACTGCATTGCACTAACGAGCAAGGGCTCTGCTGCAAGAACTCTGAGCAGAAGGGATCAGAGAAATCACATTATTTTACCTACTTTATCTCTGAAACAACTTCAGCGCTTGAACTCACTAAAGAGAGAGGATTAACAGGACTGACTATTTTTTACTGTGTCATTCACACAGGATTACTCCTTCACCAGCTGTTTCAAGGAATAGAAATGAAGTAACAGGTATGAGTCCCATAAGGGTGGTATTTAAACGCGGCCTTAAGGCCTTTTTGGGGGACACTCTTTTATTTCAGATGGGAATTCCTAGACAGCTCCTTCCCTTGCTCCTCTCGTACTTCTCCCTAACCTTCTACCCCTCCAACATTAACATATTTGATGAAAATCCAGCAGTGGCTTCACAGGGGCATCTCCATCCTACGGCTGCAGCCTTCAGCAGATCTGGCAGGGGTTTTTAAAGCAGTGGCTCAAGAAGAGATGAAAAAATTCCTTAAACTGAGATTTTTCTCTTGGTTCCTTCCGAGAGGCAGGTCCTGCACCACGCCACAAAAGCTTCCAGAGAAAACAGGCAGCTGCAGGGATGAAGTCAAGCTCAAAATTCCTTCTCAGTGAGATTTTTATAGTCCTTACAGGCCCCAGGGAAAAAGTCTGTTAAGATGAGGATGAGAACTTTTCAAGGAGATAAAAAGTATTAGGACTGGATACAAACTGATCTTATTTTTCAGAACTAATATAAGGTCACGCTTAATTTTGAACCACAGGACATCTGGTGTGAAGTCTGAATATCAGTAATATCTGGACTTGGGGAAATTCAGAAACCCTGAGTTTAAAAGCAACAGTCAAAGGGTTGTGTCTGAAACAACAAAAAGCATAGAAAAAAACCCCCTAGAGTCAGAACTCTAAGTATCTCTTTTTAGCCTGTACTAATGAGACAAACCAGCAATTTGGCTACACTGCCTAAGTATATTTTTACATCATACATGTATTTTGATAATAAAAACACTTTCAGAAAGCTCCACTTGTTCCAGAGTAAGCAAAACAAGGGACTGTTCATAAAACAAATAAAAATAAAAACCAGAAAAACCCCAAAGCACATCGAGTCTTCAGACAGCATATACCATCGCAAACCAAAAAATTCATATCCCTGAAAGACGAGATGATCATCTCCCACTTCTCTACTTATATTCAAAACAACCTACGTTTTCAGAAGACAGAATTCCAGTATTAGCTGAGATTTCAGAACATGAAGTTTCTAATTTAAAAAGTGCCACCACAAAATCTGTGAGCGTGGTAATGTAACATTTCTAAGCTTGCTACACGCGAACAGGAGAGCTTAATAAACTCCACGTTAAATTTGTAAACTGTTTGCACCAGAAACTACTCATTCTCCTTTTCCCACATCAACCGATTGCAACTTGGAAATGATTTATATTTTACTTGCCTCGTAAAAGCACAGTTGTAGCAGATCAGCAGACAAGCAAAGCTTTGCAAGGCTGTTTGTTTACTTGAGGAACAAAGCACATACATTTGGGAGCACGAAAAACAATTAGAACACAAAAGTTAAATATTTACTATCACAGGCTGGTTACGGTCTTGCCAACACTTGTCAGGATTTCCATGTGCTGTGTTCAAGGTGATGAAAATCCATCACTGGCAAAACAGGACCAGGTTTGCCCCAAACCATGATGTTGAGAGCCAGGAAGAAGAAATAAAGTGGATCCAACAAATGTCTCCTTTTTTAGGTTGTGTTTTTATTCCTTCTTATCTTTTCTCCTCTAAACATAACACTGCCCATTAGGAACGCAAAACATCTGCTCCAAAGGCATTTTTAATCCCTCATCTGCTCCAGAAGAAGAGGGGAACCAGATGTAGTGACTTCAAGGCCTGCGATGCTCTCATCCAGTGAAAGATGACAGAATCCACACTCCCCGTTTCCAAGCATAATTGCAGGCATTTAGAAAGAACGGCAAAGATTTCAAGACTTGAGGAGACACCCCAAATTAAAATGCACTGACAACTTTTTAAAAATAACTGCACTAATTTCTAACTTTGTTTCCAGTACGGCAATTTCTGGATTGCCTTTCTGAAATCAAACTAATAAATGCTGACAGAGGAACCGTATGGAGTAGTCTCTTAGGCAAAACCGAACTGAGTAATTTCTCCATGTGCAGCATTTTAGCTTTTTCACTGCAATTCTAAGCATTGATGCAAAGTATTCTCATAAACACAGTAACCGAGCTGCAAAATGCATCTCAGGTGCATCCCATCCCTCAGATGTCTGTCCAACCTCAGGAACACCCACTGTTCTCAAGTGTCTGTGCACAGGGGGCATTAAATTGTCACCTACACCACCACTTCAGGGTAAATATAATTTTTTCCCCATTTTTATCTCCTCTACTATACTCTAGTTGAGGGGAGGCTGAAATAAAGGAGATCCACAACGGAAGGTGCAGACAGGGACCTTAAAGACCATCCATTTCCACCCCCTGCCCTGGGCAGGGGCACGTCCCACCAGACCAGGTGGCTCCAAGCCCCCTCCAACCTGGCCTTGAACCCCTCCAGGGATGGGGCAGCCACAGCTTCTCTGGGCAAAGAGCACTGAGGACAGTCCTAAGATCTACTGGGAAGTTGGGCTGGTGCAGAGAGAAAAAAAAACCCAGTGAGAATGGCACAAATGCTGGTGGATAAACTGTAAATTAAAGGCAGACCATCATCTCTCCCATCTCTCTCTGCAGTGAGCTGTAGCATGGAGCCCACCTCGATGGCAGGTGGTGGAAGGGACAAGGGGTGGCAGTGAGGACATCTGCACTGATTTCAGGCTGAGGACACTGCAGATGGGTTTCTTCCAAGAGCTGGTGCCAGCAGGTTCTCCTGCAGGTGCTTCCCCTCCGCACCTCACTTCTACTCTGTCTGCTCTCACCTACACTTCATATGCTGTTTTCTCACAACATTTTCACAGTTTCAGCTTTTCTACCCAAAAATTCTCCCCCAACCCTTCCACACGTGGCTCCCCAGAGCCAAGAGCTTCTCCGGGCTCTGCCCACAGCACCCACAGGCTCCCGCTCCCCGCTTTTTACATCACGCCCTTCCCAAGAAGAACCACTCGGATAAAGTGAATTATTCAAAAAGGCCAGTAACTTTTCAATTAGGTCGTTAGAAGATTTAAAAAAATAAAAATTAATTCATGAGCCACGCAGGTCAGCAGAGTTTCGAGCTGCCAAGTGAGCTTTGAGATTATATTTTAAGCAAACACAGAGATGCAAGAAGAAACAATAAATGGCAAAAAAAGCAAAGATAGACACTGCATAAAAGAAAAAAAAAAGGCCAAACTTTAAATTTGGAGACAGTGAAGACTGTCAGAGACATTTCTTTGAGAACCAGTCAGTCATTGAAATGACATTAAAAATTGGGGGAAGTGTCGGGAGAATAAAGCAGCCATAAATCCAGGAAAAAGATGTCCTCGGCACGTTTTCTGACCCGACTAACCTGCTGAACTCAAGGCACGGCAGCACACAGCTCATCTGAGAAGCCTGGCAGAGAGGGAATCGGTGAGGTAATTATAAAAGCAAATAACAGACTCAACAGCTTCTCCCGAGGAGATTAGATAGTGCCTGCACCACGCAGAGAGGAGGAGAGAGGTGAAAACCGAAGGAGAGCAGGAGAGGTGACAAAGGGACGCTGCGAGAGGTGAGATGGGTGAAGGACCACGGGAGGAACGGTGGGACGGGAGCAGGAGCGGCACGTGCTGCCCAGTTCTCCCAGTACAGGGTTCCCTTTGGTCCTTCCTCCCGTGCCTGGTTGGCTTGGCAAGTCTTGAAGCCCACGCAAATGCTCATTTCCAGGTTCCATTTCAACACCACAGGTAGGAAGTGTTGCTGCTGCTGCTGCTGCCAAGTGAAATTACACTGTTCCTACTACTTTCAAACGCCTGGGATTTACAACTGCCTTTACTTCATCAGAAAATGCTATTACCATTTGCCAACCACAGATTCCAGTGACAGTATTTAAGCTCAACAGTCTAACAGCTGGGAGGGAAATAAGGCACGAAAAAAATAGGATTTAAGTAAAAGGAGCAGCCCCTTTAGTTCCAAATGTTATTTATTACAATGAATATTTTTGTAAGAACCAAAAAAACCAACCCGGTCTACTTACTTGTAAGGGACTAAAACCAACTTAGAACAATACCCAACTGCTACTGGGATAAAAAAATAAAGGTCTGAAGGAATTAGTCTGTTATTTACAGAAGGCTCAGTAATGTCCACTTTACAGGGACTTGCTGTTCCTTTCCACACCTTCAGCCACCTCTCGATTGTGAACAGTTTGTGAGGCAACAACCAGATCTGGGCATCAAACCTGTACAGGGCTATGTATTTGACAGGTAATTAATTATCACCAGCACTTCCCTTATTTGCCATTCTCCCAAGCTGGGTGTCACAGAGGCATTCACATTCCCAGGAACTGCGAATATGCAGAAGTTCAAGCTTCAGAGATCAAATAAATGTATTTATCAGAAGCTCAATGACCTAACGGATTTCAAAACTAAGTATCACTATTATTTTAAAACGTCACAACAAGGAACTTTACAGTTGAAATTATAACTCATTAAAGAGTAATGCATGCTAATTAAATTGGAATGCATAAATAATAATCCATCCTAATGACACTATAATGCATTAAATAATTGTAACCCAAGGGGGCCTGATCCTGCAAAGGAGAACGTGCAGGGAAAGCGTTCCTGAGAGCAGTGAAGAAAACTCACCCTGACCACGCAACCTTACGCGAGAGCTGTCTCATTATACGTTAAATCCCATGTGTTTTAAAATACAGAGAAGCACTGAATCAACGTAAACTTCAAAAATGGTCTTCCATATTTCTGTATGCAACACTTCCTAAGAATAAACCCTTTAGTCATGCTCCAGAAATTTGATGAGTAGTCCAGAGCAAAAGCCGAATTGTTGTGGAAAATGCAAATAGTGCTCAGTGCCATGATCACGGCAGGGTGTGTAGGGCCTGCAGAAATGGGAATATTAACTGTTTGACACTCTCCATTTGTAAATAATGGGAGAAAACCAAAACAACGACACTTGTGCACTTCATTTAGACAAATCAAAGAACAAAGCAACCAAATGCACAGCTCTTGCTTACAGAAATATATTTTTAATCTGCCAGTGGATTTGTAAGAGCACACACAAATGATAACTCAGGCTTAGAACACACAAGAATATTTTAGGGAAAATAAATCCATATATACATGTCCAACAATGTATCATGCACTATTTGCAAACATACCCACTAGTTCTGTGGAGCCACCTGTTTCGTTTTGAAAACTTATTGCAAGCAATTGGAATAGACGTTTATTCAAAGTAGCAATGGAAGAGATTTGGCATTAATGAAGTTCTTAATTATGGTTCCCCAAAACTTTTTTACACAGTGCACGTCCAGCACATTAAAACCAGGATCTTCAGCAGATTAGTGGGAGTTACACACACAGCTGCTACCATCGAAATTCATGCACAATTTTCTTGGGCTCCCCTGTAATCCCAGTCTAAGATTAATAGATATGACATCAAAGCAGTGATATCAATCTGGAAAATCAATTCAGTTCTGGAAAGTTTCATCTGGAAGAAAGTTGACAGTCAGCAAGAAGGAGCTCTGGCACCAGATCTGTGCTGGGAAACCCGGTTACAAAATTGAAACGCCAGCTTTAGAAACAGGTTTCATCATTGGACATCTTTCCTTACAAAGGCCACCGAGGCAGGACTTGAGCTCAAAAATAAACCCACCCAAACAACAGACACCTGGAGAAATGGTAAAGAGGGAGAGAGAAAGCAAACTCCCCTACATCACCTTCCTCTTTAGCACTCACCAGAGGAGAAAATCCTGATTTCACAGAGAAGGATCCAGCCGGCCACGGAGGGGGCAGCAGCAAAGCCCCCCCAAGAACTGCAGAGCCCCGTTGAGCCCCAGTTTTGACACCCCGAGGATGGAAAGCCCCAGCCACCCCGCCAGCGAGGCGTTCCAAACGCATGTGATTGCTGCTAGAGCTCCCCGACCCGTTCAAAGAGACACTGTGATCCTTTAATAACCCAAGTCAGCTCCCAGATTAAAAGCCTTTATATAAAGCTCACAGCACAGATCTGTTTGAAGTGATTTACTCCCTACAAACAGCAGTTCAAGGAACTACAACTTAAGCGACCAGCTAAAAATATTGGGTTTTTTTCTGATTCATTTACTTTGACAGGACTTCTGTAACAAGTTTCATTATACTCGCTTCCTACTTAAGTGTCCAGCCCAGCAACAGAAGAAAGTAAAATGTTTTAGAGTAAGGACATATAAATCTACCAGCTGGGAGAAAGGAAACACATGAAACTGCTTTAAAATCTTCAAATTACTAGACTCCAAGGTACCAGTGCTAAGGATACAGTGATACAAATATATAGAAAACTATTTTAAAAAATCTGGTTTAACTGGCATTTAGCTCTGCTTTTTTTCCTAAAAAGACTCACACTAGTAGATATAATTTAACATTCTCTACTAATCTTAAAGATGTATGACTGCTTAAATACATACAGAATATTGTTCAAAAGACAGATTCTCGTCCTTTTTTCACATGCAAAAGGAAGAATTTATGTATTTTACCACTTTTTACCCCCACTCATGTTTTGTTAAGTGTCAACTGCATAGAATTAAAGTAAATGCAAGGGTTTAAAAGCAGTTTGATAAAAAGACATGACCTTAAACTTGCTGAATGTGTAATCAAAGAGACTGGAGCTCTTCAAAGCACGTTATGGGCTTAAAATTCAAGAAGCAAGGGAATCCTACCTGTTGGGAGGGAACTGTACTGGCTCGTTATCCAGCTCCACATCTTTCTGTGCTTTAGAATTCAGATTTCTCACACCTTAACATACACAAGGAAAACCTTTCTCTACTATCAGTTTCTCTTCTTCAAGAAGAATTCACTAAAAGGAAAAGCTTTCAAGAATAGGCAATAGGATGCTCTCTCTGCATTTGCAGCACAGGCTACTGAGCTCAAAAAACTCTATTCCAGGCATTTAACTAAAAAAAGCTTCTTCAGAAGCTCAGACTTTCTTTTAAATTTTCATTTCAAAAGCAACCTGCTTGAAAAGATCACATCTAGACTGGCTGACAAGCAGACTTTTAAACCCTCTTCAGGATGAAACTGCAAACTATTTGCAAAGGGTGTCAACGTTTTGTAAGTTCCGAAATTAACTAGAATTCTGGTGCTTTGGAGCACGCTTTGGGCTGAGTGCCACGCTCTTCAGCTCTCCTATAAATAACGGACACACTCTCATCTTGGTATCGAAGTACAAATGCAAGATGTAAACAAAACCAGACATAAGTTTCCTAAAATGTTCTGGTTTGAACATCCCCAGCATTTACATTAGGGCATTTGATCTTTTAAAGAAGATATTAAAACCGACAGCATCTCCCCTAATAGCCTGACTGCAGTAACTGGAACAGGGATACAATTTTGTTTTGACTCACTGATACTGCAGGTGTAGAAGAAATTCACGTTACAGTAGGATTGCTTCATGCTAAAGGGTGGGTACTGCAGACAGGGAACTTTCCCAGGAAGAAAAAAAAAAACCCTGTCTAGAAGAAACTACAAATTTTTCACAAACAGTCTCTGATACCAGGACTTTATTTCCCCTGTTTAGAAAGTCCAAGTTCCTACTTTGTTTCTTTTCACCAAAACCAGACGTACAGAGACAGTAAGAATTTGTAAGAGCAGCACTAATCCACCAAGTTTTACGCTATTTGTATGTTAGAATGATGAAAACACCTGTAGAGTTTTAAAGAAATCCCTTTGGTTAAGCTGCCACAGCTCTACCTCACGTTTGGGTGGATGCTGGCTGGAGTCAAGGTGCTGTTTTGTGGTGAGCTCAGGTGATGAGGAGCAGCAGGGCGCTCTCCACGCTTCCCAAGACACGCTGGAAAGCAACTACTGTGAAGAGGAGGAGGCTCAGGAGTAAAGAGCAGAAAATCCAGAATTCTTCAGACAGGCGATTAGTGGTTTTTATGCCGGCCACAAGACTACTTAGCTGCCTTCAGCGGCTTTTAATACAAGTGACACAGGGACCCAAACCAAATGCAGACCATTACCCCACACCATCACTAAATCTATTCTTGAGGAAAAAAAAACCACGACTCAGATGAGTGCCTGCGTTACTCCTATCGCAGTACTGCCCAGCACCAGAGATGCAGACCAGAATGCCATCATGTTCAGAGTTACAGAATCATAGAATGGTTTGGGTTGGAAGAGACCTTAAAGATCATCCAGTTCCAACCCCCTGCCCTGGGCAGGGACATCTCCCACCAGACCAGGTTGCTCCAAGCCATGGCCTTGAACCCCTCCAGGGATGGGGCAAATATAGACTGGTCCTCACCCTTAGAAGCAAGTGACACTGGGCAGAACACCATTGCTCCTTCCCTGCCCCACCAGCCTTGATGTAACCCACTCCTAGAACATCAGGGGTGTCCTACCGGAGACTGATGGGCTGGGGACCACCCTCCTAAGCAAAACGCACCATAAAAAGGTAAAAATCCTCCCCCGGGAGAGGCTTAGGGGTTTTCCCACGCAGTTTATCATCCCATTTACGCAGCGAGCAGCTGTTTCTCTCTCTCTTATGAAAACACGGGCTGACTTTACCCTCATCCCTCACAGAAATCTGACCGACAGCGGGTCAGAAGCGCCTCGACGGGGCGGGGATGGCCGGAGAAGGAAGGGGCAAGGGGAAGGGATGGAAGGCCGCCCCTTCTTCCCCCGCACCCCTCGGAGCAGACCGCTAATGGCAAGCGCTGGCCAAAGGCAGGGAGTCGGGGAAGGAGGAGGAGAAGCAGCCTGTGACAGGAGGCGGCCAGCCGGCCCGGGGACACACCGGCACCTGGCCGCATCTCCACACAAAGGAGGACCCGAGGGCAGGCCAGGAGCAGGGGCACCGTGCGGAGGTGGGCCTGCGGCGGCCGACCCTGCCCTCAGCCAGGGGGTCGCCATGAGGAGCCCCGGAGGCCCCTTCCCGCCTCCGCCCCGCCGTGACGGGTTGTGGGGGGGGATCCCGCAGGGCCCAGACGCCCTCAGGCTGCCCCAGGAGACGGCAGCCGGGGGTAAGCGGTGCGGCTACCCGGGGAGAGGGGCCTGCGGGCGGGGAAGGGGCGCTTCCCGGGGGCGGCGTGAGGCGCAGGTGCCGCCCGTCCCTCCCTCCCTCCCCACCGCCGCCGGA
>NW_015090795.1:2867839-2883711 GCF_001431845.1 Calidris pugnax
CTCGGCTGCGGCCCCGCTACCGCCGCCGCCCTCCGCGCGCATGCGCCGCCGCCGCTACCACCGCCGCCGCCACCACCACCATGCCGCCCGCCCACCGCCGCGCCGCCCCCTGGCGGCCACACCCGGGCACAGCGGCTTCTCCACAGCAGCCAGAGCCCGGCTGGGGCTAAATAATTTCAGGTTTTTTGGCGTTCAAATCTCGATAAATGAAATCGGGGGGAAAACAAAAGTGCCTTTCTGCCGGCAATCCCCGCGCGATGCCGGGTTTCCTCTAAGAGAAAGGCTGTGGCAACTCCTCCAGCGCCGCCGTCTGGGCCTTTCTGAGGGGCCCAGCAAAATACTTATTTCTGTGAGAAGGGACCTGTTCGTCAAATCCCAACCGTGAGGAAAAAGGTAATTCCGAGCGCAATGTCAGGGTGCGGGTGGTGACCTGGGGGAAGAGGTGGCTCCATGCCCGCTCTGGAAGCCCGTGTCCCGGCTGAGGGGAGCCCCTTTGCCTGGCGCCTCATCCCCACCACCACAGCCCCAAGATGTCACCTCAGGAGGTGACATCCCGCTCTCCTCCAGCCACTCCAAGGTGTGACAGTGCCACCAGACACAGCAAAGTGCCCCAAAGGAGCTCGTTTTCCCAAAAGCAGCCACCCAGGAAGCCACGACGTGTGGCACCATATCACTCTCTGCAACGTTTTTTTAAAAAAAAAGAGATATGATGTGCCGTACCCCTTCCCAGAGTTTAGGAGTGATCTTACAGGACGCTTTGGGGGAAATAAATTGTGTTTGTCCAAAGCTGTCCTAATGCATTTATTCAGAATTTCAAGAATTGCCACTCCACATGCCATTACAGGTCCAGATCAGGCTTAAGACTAGTTCTGTCCGCTGCAGACATACCTGTGTGAGAAAAAGCCACGAAGTGTGATAAGGAGAGACAAGATACAGGTACGATAGGAAGACAAGTTTGGTCATGTGTGTTTCCCCCTCCCCCAAAATAAAGTAATTCCTATTATACAGAGCTATATCCTGCCTAATTCGGATGAGAATTAGCAAATAGCAGTGAAACTTTTCCGTAAGTCAGGAGAAATACACAGACCTTACAGCAATTAGAAAAACCCACCACGCTATTTTAATCATAGTAGAGAAAGGCACAGTTATTAAGCCATCCAAGTGAAGGGCTTTCACTTCTAGAAATCTCTTTTAGAAAATATATTCATACATTTTCGCACTTCACAAGATTTAGGTATGAAACCCCATTGTCGTAACTCTCTGAAGTTACTGCTTTAAAAAAGGTTTGTAACTTTTATCTCTAAAAATATAAATCTTTCACAGAATGCTACATGAAGATTCATAATTTAAAAGCTTCAGTTAAACTCTTCCCCAGAATAATCACCTCCTGAGAGTAAAAAGCACAGCAGGCTGCAGAGTTAAATGTGCTGACTTGAGATTCCCCATAGTATATGACTGCTTTGCATTTTAATGTTCTTTATTCTGTTAATACATGTTAGGGCCACACCTCGTGTGGGAGGAAGTTGCTTTTGCAATCCTTTTGTAGTATTTACTGTTGATAGGCAACACTTCTGGCGGGGAGCGAAGATACGATTGTTCCATTGTGAAGGTATAACTTTTACACAGCCATGTGGCATTTTAGTGTTTGGAATATATGAATCTCCATCTCGTGTCACTGTGGCTAAGAATAACAACCAAAGCTTTTCTTTGAAGGGCTTACTACTTGAATTTCCAGGTTGCCCTTATACGGGAGTCACTCTTCTGGTAGATGCCACCAGGGAAAAAACAAAATAAAAAAGGAAAGAAAAAAAAAAAGGTTAAGCCCTTTCTCTCTTCAAAAGTGGCTCAGGTCTGTACAGTAAAAACATCAGGGAGCACACCTGATCTGTGCTGACACACTCCCCTTGTGCATGTCAGAGGAGTACAGAAAGTAACTTAAGAGCATGGCAAGCTGCCTGGTAGCAAACTACCCACAATTATCTGTGTTACCCAACATCCTGTGAACATCTGCTTTAAAAGTATTCTCAAGTACTTTGTCCCTGGGGCCACATAATTCTTTTTTGTAGCAATTATGCAGAACACACCAAGCTGCTCGGTTAGCTCGGTACCAAACTTGTTTAACACCTCTCTCGAGTTTAAAGCCCGTTCTCCACCCGGACCCTCGTCCAGGTGTACCTTTGATACAACTTCAAATATCAAGAAGGGCTCAGAAGAGTAACCAGCCCTTTTTGAGCTTCCCTTTTGCCAGCCATGGGGGAAATGGGGCAGCTTTCCTGACTCACTGCTGTTTGGGCTCCAAAGGAAGCGCTGTGCAACATGACTCAATAAAGACAGGTTTCTGTAGCTTCCCTCCCTTCACATTTGCTTTTACAAAGACCATTTCCACTGGGTTGCTCAACACGCTGTACAAAGATAAGCTCCTTTTGCATTACCAGTATTCAAAGGAAAAAAAATAACCCAAAATGACTGAAGTAGTTTCTGATGGGTGCCAAGTCCCCAGATTTAAGTTAAATGAAAAATGACTGTTTATGTATACATTTTAATTTCAGCTCTATAAAAAAATAAAGACTGCGATCAGATAGACAGCGTATCTGAATTATGTATCTAAATTGACTTGGGTTTGGTAATCCCTTGTTAGGCTCATTTTTCTCTGAAATACTCTACATTCACGTAGAAGGCTCTGAATATTGTTTTCAGCCTCTGATAAAGCCCTTAATTCCGTATCAGCAGAACCCTTAATCAGGGCTTATCCTTCCATCTCCATTACTTTAATGTAAGCTACAGGACTGCAGGCTCCTGTAGCTTACATTAACCGGAGCCAGAGAGAAAGCCCACAGAGAACCACCCCAAGCTTGTGGTTTTTCAGAGGATCGACCGCCTCCCCAGAGCGCGAGGAGGAGACAATGTTTTGAGCAGAGACATGGGAAGTCCGTGTGGGCAACCCCACCACAGAGGCTCTTCCTGCTCCACCCAACCGCCCGCTACGGTTTGGAGAGACCCAGGCGTCGTGCCTGGAACCAGCCCTTCTGTCCAACGCAGGTTGTTCCTGCTCAAGGTCGACAAACCTTCACTGCCAACGGGGCTGTTTGCTTCTTTCTCACAGATGCTGGTACCGTAACTCCTTTATTCCCCAAGCTGAGACGATCGTGGGCTGGCAAAGGCAAACATTTCAAAGGCTGGTTTGGCACGGGACAGCTACACCGGCGCTGGTCTTGCAAGCAGCACATTTTATCTTTGTCATTAAAGGCTGCAGAGTTCCTTCAGTGCAGACAAGCTGCTACACATACAAGAGGGATAAATCTCACTACACCTGTCAGTCATTCACAGTTCAAATCTTCTCTTCACTTCATCTGCAATCATTTTTGCGATGGCAAGGGAGGAGGTGGCAGCAGGAGACGGGGCGTTCCTGACGTGAAGAACTCTGCTTCCGATATCTCCGCTGCCTCCATCGAATACAAAGTCATCTACCAAATTTCCATCAGTGTCCAGTGCTTGAGCTCTCACTCCGGACGGACCCCTGCGGAACAGAGCTCACCATTAGCAAGAAAAAGTTTTCTCAAGTCAGAAAATCAATTCTGTTCTGACCTCGTGAAGGTGCCCAGGGCAAGAATAAGGCAGGCAGACTGTGGAGTCAAAGCCCCGACAGGCTTTTGGGGGAGCAGTGGGTAGTTTAACACTTGTGAGGCAGAGTGGGAGATGTCTCAGAGCTGTTACTGTAAAACAAGGGGAGGAAGCCAAGCAGAGGATCTTCTGTTTCTCTCCTGGTTGTGAAGTTACTCTGCTCCCCTCCCACCCCCCCAAACATGCCCTGTCTTTTCGGAAAGGAAACTCTTTGTTTTGAAATAGCAAGCCTTGTCAAACATGAATTTCATGCCAATGGTACGCTGCCTCGGCTGGGTAACTCCCTTTTACCAGGCTCCAGCTTTTCTTATTCTGGATTTTCTCTCTGCAAATTGTTGGAGAGTTAAACCCACCTCCATGTACTTAAAAGCCTCACCTTTCCTCACAAGTCTCTTCAGTTCCTTGGCATTTCTAAACTCCTTTGAATTAGTTGCTCTCTCTCCACGCAGTAAGAAGCTGAATATGGTTTTATTGAGATGATTAAACTAAGTCAATATTCACTCAGTGGCAACCCACAGTCTGGCTTCTCCTCGGAATTTCATTAGTGTTTTGCTTTCTTTGTGACCTCAGATTATTTTCAGGCTACTGAACTTTATTGCTAGGATAAAGAGACTTTTTCTTTTTTGGTGAATATGTCATAATTGTGTATTTAAGCCTATGGAGAGCACAGAAAAATCACACAAATATTCATCAAAGTTGCCTATATGCAAACAAACAAAATATAAAAGGCCTTCCTGTAGAAAGTAGTTAAATGCTTCTACGCTTCAGTAGCATATTTTGGTGGAGGAAGGGAGTAAGAAAACACTACATATGCTACTGTTAAAAATAAGAGATTTAACATGCTACTAACTAGAACTTTCTTTACCTGAGCACATCATTGACAGTGACCTCAGGGATGAACTTCTGAAGCTGCTTCACCTGCGCGCTAAGAGAACAGGCTCTGTACATCTCACTCAGGCCATAAGAGAGGTTGCTCAGCACAAGCTTCCATAACCCACTGTCAAGAGAAAATGTAACTGCAGTAAGAATAAATCTTCCATAATAAATGCAGTCCTGTCAAACTAACACTAAGAAGGCAGCGAATGCAACTGCACGGCAAGAGTTCCCATTTCCAACGTCAGTAATCCATCATGTTTCTACTTGAGAAATATGTTTGTCCTTCTCCGCTTCAACAGACCTTGTTTATAGAGCACATTTACATTCTTTCGTTGAGAATTAACTCTGAACTCATCCTTCCTATTTCCAGGATTTTTCTCTGGTCCAGTCAAATGGTAAGAGACAAAAAACCCACACGCACGAGGGAAGATGCTTGAGACCCTTTTTCACAATCATTTTGGAAAGATCATCATACTCCTAAAACCCTCAGCTTTCAGTCAATGAATCTTGCTATGTCTTTACAAATCTTGTTTGTTTGCTTTGCTTTCCTCCAGTCTTCCAGTATAGAAATCTATCAACAATGAGCAAGATGCTTTCAACTCTTTAATAAACTGCATTAAGTTGAGCTCTTTGCCAGAATGTTTTTTTTTCCAATTCCCTGACCTGTTCTGCAGCCTCTCACGGAATCACAGAATGGTTAGAGCTGGAAGGGACCCAATTGCCTGACCTGTTGTGCAGCCTCTCACGGAATCATAGAATGGTTAGAGCTGGAAGAGACTTTAAAGATCATCCAGTTCCAACCCCCTGCCCTGGGCAGGGACACCTCCCACCAGACCAGGTTGCTCCAAGCCCCCTCCAACCTGGCCTTGAACCCCTCCAGGGATGGGGCAGCCACAGCTTCTCTGGCCAACCTGGGCCAGGCTCTCACCACCCTCACGGTCAAGATTTTCATCCTAAAATCTCATCTACATCTCCCCTCTTCCAGTTTGAAGCCATTACCCCTTGTCCTATCACTACATGCCCTTGGGAAAAGTCCCTCTCCAGCTTTCCTGTAGGCCCCCTTTAGGTATCGGAAGGCCGCTATAGGGTCCCCCCGGAGCCTCCTCTTCTCCAGGCACTCCACTCTCCATGGATCCTCCCCACTACTGCCACATTCTAATGTCTAATTTCTAAAATTAATCTAAGTTCTAAAATTGAGCACTTAGTAATGGTCTATCGAGCCCTTCATAATGAAGCAAGATTTCTCTTGCCTTCTACACATACGCCGTTCATTTCTGTTTGCAATTTTAGTGATGATTCCCAATTCCTCTGACATGCACCTGGGCATTTTTTAAATGTGTATTGATGGTCTGACAAAGTTTAACATGGCAACTCAGACCACTCCGTGTTCTCTCTTCCAAGCATCCTCTGCAGGTATTTTAATTACACTGTCGAGGTTGATTAAAACATCCCACGGCATCGGACCAAAACCAACCCTGGAAGAGCTCCACCAGCAGCACTGTGGCTCACCAGCACCTTGCCATGAGCAGCCGCATTCTCAGACCAGCTGAGACATGTCTGGGGAGTTTATGAAAATTCAAATATTAGGTCACATAAAGTCAAGCGTCTTGGAGAAGTCTCCACCCTTATCAGCACAACTGTCTTGAAAACACACCAAAAAAACTTGGCAAAAGCAGGCATTTTGACAAGAAGTAGCTTCTCTATGGTCCCTTCCAACTCTAAAAATTCTGAGGTTGATTAAAACATCACACAGCATCAGACCAAAACCAACCCTGGAAGAGCTCCACCAGCAGCACTGTGGCTCACCAGCACCTTGCCATGAGCAGCCGCATTCTCAGACCAGCTGAGACATGTCTGGGGAGTTTATGAAAATTCAAATATTAGGTCACATAAAGTCAAGCGTCTTGGAGAAGTCTCCACCCTTATCAGCACAACTGTCTTGAAAACACACCAAAAAAACTTGGCAAAAGCAGGCATTTTGACAAGAAGTAGCTTCTCTATGGTCCCTTCCAACTCTAAAAATTCAGTGAAATTCCACGGTGTCCCAAGCTGATGTTTAAATAACTGCGTTCAGCAGATGAGAAGATATTACCTGTACATTACAGCATCTAGAAACTCTCCAGCACTGAAGTCAAACAAGCTGTAGCCCTCTCTCTTGAAGGCCAGGACCGCGTTGGGACCCAGCCAAATGCTGCCGTCCATCCTTGGCGTGAAATGAAAGCCCAGAAATGGGAACCGAGGATTGGGAACCTAGAGGGGGACACAGCAAACTCAGCCAGGAAACGTGGAAAACTTTTGTGAAGAGGAAAGTACAGACATTAACAGTTTACTGTGCGAGAGAGTGAATAAAACAGACCACAACACAGCAAAGGAGTTGTCCTCTCTATAAATGGAAATAACTATTTTTAAATGAACAAGCGAAAAAGGAAGTAAATTAAATTTTCCATTTTATTTCCAATCATTACAACAAAATTTGGGTCATATAACCATACAATTGGCTCCTGCCCTGGTTTTTCTGCTTTTTTAAATTGTGCAGTTATAGCACATAACTAATTTAAAACAATGAAGAACAGAGCAGGGCCAAGTAAGGCTGCATCTTAGGTAAAAGCAAAACAAACAACAGGGGAAAAAGAAATATACATGATTTCTCAGGATATAAATCAACCCACAACAAAACCAACGGCACACTAATGCTATTCAGCAGTAGTAATTATGCTGTAATAAAATAGGTTATAAAATATTAGGAAAACCTCACCATACCTGTGTTGCTCAGAACAACGTGCAGTTACCAAGCCTGATTAATGCTAATAATAAATACCTGCAGTTTCTTTTTTGTTTGCAAATGGAAAACAGTGTAACTGTGTGCGACGGCTGAAACAAAAATAAGCTGTGTGTGTGCAGGTACAAGTATTAAATAAACACACCTCTACACGCCCTGGCACTTTCAGATCTTTAGCTATTTAGAAAAGGTGACTACAGAGGTGACACAGGCTGAAAATCAGCAAGTAGTGGGTATTTCTCACAAACCAGTATTGCTATGGCTAAAAAGTGCTTTAAGATATGGTCCTTTTCTGTGTTCAGTGCATTGATTTTCCTGCTAAAACCATGCCTTTAATACTTTTGAAGCTAAGTTCAACCACTGCACAAACTATATTACATTTCTGGTAACATACCCCTAGGAATCATGCAATTTTCTAGTGTTTAGCTGGGAAATTCAAGTTCATATTCAGAAAGGCAGGACTTCAATGTATTGCACCAATCAACTAAAATGCTGCTCTAGGAATTCTCTCTTCTTGCTCACTAACTTCCATTTTCTGTCTGGGATTCCTCCTCTTGATCACACTATTTGTCTGTATTAGATGGGTGAAAGCTTGTCCTTTTCCTCTTGTGCCTATTTTTTGTCATAATTCAAAGTAAATTCAAAATAAAGCTAATTCAAAGATGAGGCTGAAAGACAAATACCTAAATCCAAGCTTTTGGGTATTAGGACACAAGATTAAACTCTACATCTAAGTAATTAATTATTTACCGTTGTCCCTCATTGACTTCTGAATCCTGCCAACAGATTTATTTTATAACGCGAAGAAAGAAGCCAGGTTTTTGTGGGCATGTGGCTTTCATGCTAAACGGTTCATTCTTTCCCTATTAAAAAACCAAAAACACAAACAAAAAAAAAAGCCAAACCGGAGAGTACATACCGGATAAATATTTCCTTTAACCATATAGGAAAACCCCAACTGGCGATAGTTTCCCATGTGGTACTTCTACCTGTTCCTCAAGAATTAACAAAACAAAATTATTCTCTCAGAAAGCAACTGAATTTACATCCACAGGTATCACTATCTGCAGTCTAACAGAAATAACTGTGTAATATTGCCCTTATTTCTGTAGTTTCAGCAGTTCTTAGAGTGCACCATGAAAGCCAAACCGGAGAGTACGTACCGGATAAATATTTCCTTTAACCATATAGCACTTTTCTGGTTTTAGCACCAAATAATCCCCACGGAAGGGCACGATCCGAGGTTCGGGGCTGCAGCCGCTGATCTCCGAGAGCCGGTCTGAGTAAAGTCCTGCACAGGTCACAATGTGCCGACAGTAGATTTCCTCACCCTGTCCAAAACAAAACAAAACACACAAAAATTCAACGTATCTACTAAAAAACCACCCATTGCCCCAAAGAAGAGTCCAGATATTTTCTCCTCGTGGCTTTCTGATGATGAAATGATTCTAGATGCCTCCCTATCGTTTTTATAGATGCCGAAGACTCAAAGCAAACATGAAAACAGGTGTTTCTCCCCAAATGATTTAAGTGATGAAAGGAGTGCTTGGAAACAACAAGCACAAGAATGTGCAAATAAAGAAGATAAGGGACATACACAGTGAAACATAAGCCAGGCAGTGAAAAGTTATACTTTCATTATTATTCCCAGTAGGAATAATTATTCCACCAGGACTCAACATGAATTCTTAAGAAAAGGAGAAACAGTTTCCTATTAAGCAATTAAATCTTCAACTTAGTTCTTACCTTTGAGTTCCTAACAACGACTGGGTATTTCAGCCCTGTAACAGAATTAGACAAGAGAAGAATATGTAACAGAAAACTGTCAGAACAAGCAACTTGCCACCATTAAGGGTTCTTCCACTGGGAGATCTCCAAGCTCTGGAGCAGCTACTGTTAACATAACTGATATTGTTGCATGTAATTATATTTAGGAATCAACAGGTTTTTTTAAAAAATTTTTCCATATATGTACCAGCACAGATCCAACCTGCCTTCCAAGGTAAAGAAAAAGCACTATCATACAAATACATATGTGACATTCAGCTAAATCTGATCTTAGTAGGAGAGTAAAAGAGAGAAAGTAGGTTGTTCTGTCATTTTCTTCCACCAGCATTAGATGTTTCAGCTGAAGGGTGACCTGCCTGAGAAAAAAAAATGAGCTTGCTCCATATTCTAACATAATTTTGCCTTTTGTCTCTGCTCTATGAGACAGAAAGGTTCAGAAACGTGATTTCAGTCAAAGCAAATGTGTTTTGAGCAGGATCTGTGGCAGGACTGTAGCAAATAAGAAGGGTAAAAAACCTGCCTTACCGTCGTCACTTTCTGAAGAGCTTTCTTTAGCCATCTCCATGTTTGTAACTTCAAAATCAGTCAAGATTGTGCCACCTGCTTCCTGGAAGTCTTCAGCGTAGGACTGGGCCACTTGTTTGTAATTCACGATGCCAGTATAAGGAGAATCAAGGGCCATCAGACCCTGGAACAGTATGGAGATACAGAAGAACAGTGAAGGCTGTACACAGACTTTGGAATGGCAAATGCATATGAAGGATAAAAAGTTCCAGAAATAAACAGATACATTTATTTTTATTGACAATTATATTTCTCCTGGGTTTTGAGGCTCTTTTAAACTTGTCGACCCTGCCAATTACCTCAAGGCCAGAAACGTATTTATGTTAAATTATAACATTATACGAGAAACTGAGGTCTTACACGCCAAATAAAAATAAGCAAATCCCTTACCCTGCAGAAGGGTTCTTTGGCTTGTATTTCCTTCGGTCCAATCAGCCTCAGACCTGGGACGTTGTTCTGCAGCCCCCGTTCATACAGAGCTTTGAGTCTTGGAATTTCATCTTGTTCAACGGCTACAATTAGCTTCAGAAAGGATAACAAGGTGCACCAGTGAGCAAAGCATACAAAGCCAGTTCAGGATTGGCACCAAGCCCAAGCCAACAGCGAACGGGTGAACTGTAAATTATAATTCGGGGCAGGGGGGGGAAATGTGGTTTGTGCCATTAGTGGCACAAGATTCTATAAATACCTATTATTACTAAGAAAGCACCTATATATTAAGGAGAGTGAAAAACAAACATTGAACTGTAGTTTAAGTTACTGCCAATGGATAATATTTGCTAAAGTAGCATAAGACTACAAACTTGACTGTGAAAGAAGAGAATATGACTTTAAAGAGCCACTGGGACGCTTCCAAAAATAAAACTGACCTTAACCCAAGATGTACAAATCTCAGTCTTGATACAAGAGTAAGGACACGTTCCGTCACCGTGTTTAAACTGAACTGCACCAGCTCCACTGTGCTTCACCATGTAATTAGCTCACACCTATCACAAGACGTTTGTCCAGACAATGAACTGTCTGTACAAAGTTTGCACAGACCAAGTTTGCCAGGCCCAGCCCAGGTCTGCCAACACAGGCACCTTTGCACTGAGAAGGCAGCGTGATCTCCAAACCTGGGGCTGCTTTATGTAAAACAACCTGTAAAGCCTCAACATCACAGAAGCATAGAATTCTCTGGGTTGGAAGGGACCTTTCTGATCATTGACTCCAACCATCAACCCAGCACGGACAAAACTATCACTAACCCCTGTCCCTCAGCACCACGTCTGCCCAGTTTTTAAATCCCTCCAGGGATGGGGACTCCACCACAGAATCACAGAATCTTCTAGGTTGGAAGGGACCTTAAAGATCATCTTGTCCAACCGTCAACCCAACTGACAAAAATAGACACCCACACAACAAACAAGGAGGATCGCAGCCCATTCCAGTGTTTGACAACCCTTCTGGAGAAGAAATTTTTCCTAATATCCATCCTAAACCTCGCCTGGTGGAACTTGAGGCCGTTTCCTCTTGTCCCATCGCCTGTTCCTTGGGAGAAGAGACCGACCCCCCCTGGCTACACCCTCCTTTCAGGGAGTTGGAGAAAGCGAGAAGGTCTCCCCTCAGCCTCCTTTTCTCCAGGCTGAACACCCCCAGCTCCCTCAGCCTCTCCTCACAAGACTTGTGCTCCAGACCCCTCACCAGCTCCATTGCCCTTCTCTGGACCCGCTCCAGCCCCTCAATGTCTTTCCTGTCTCGAGGGGCCCAAAACTGGACACAGCCCTCGAGGTGGGGCCTCATCTTCCCTGGAATAAAGGCTGTGGGGGAGGTGATGCAGAAGTACACAAATCTGGTGTCAGCAAAGGACCAACAATGCTGCTGGGTCGGTCCAAGGTCAAACTGGTTCCTACAGAGCAATTCTGCTGGCTCGGTGCTTTTTGTTGAGAGGAGGCTCGTAACTCCAGGTGTAGGGCTCAGCAAATCCACAGTGCCACCTTGTGACCAGCGCCGCAGCCAAGGGAGCCCAGTATGAACCGGGGACAACTGCCACCAGCCTTGGTTCGAGGGCCAGGGACACTGTCACCTCCAGGGATGTCTGCTCTGTGCTGCAGATCTGGCAGGGATCTGCACCCAGCTCCCAGAGGGTGCTGAGATACGGGGCCTCGTAGGGACGCTTGTCACATCAGCATCACACATTTAAGAGAAAGGCTCATGCTGTCCAAGAGGTTTATGAGCAACCTGGAAAGGGGCAGGGAGGTGGGACAGTCTGACGATGGTCTGAAGTGACTCAAGGTGCTTCAGACAAGAGGTGACCATTAAGAACAGCAGAGGGACCTTCCGAGGGGAAGGAGCGACTAACGAAACGGCAGATTAAATTAAATGCAGAAAAACATGGAATGACAATGACAGAAAAAGCAGTTGCAGCCTCATGTATAAAATGATAGATTCTAAGTTCAAAGTTATCACTCGGCACCAAGATTTTGGGGTTAGAGTAGACAACCCTGTGGAAACATCAGCTCAGTGCCTAGCAACAGCTGAAAAGCCCTAAATTGAATATTAGGAACAACTAGGAAAAGGATATAGGATAATACAAAGAACTCTGCAATTTCAAGGCAAAAATCCAGAGTCTGACCACAGCTGGAATGCTGGGCACAGCTGTGGTCCTCATCTCCTATCAAAGAGGCATTAAACGAGAAATGGTTCAGAGAACGACAACAGGGTGGAGAGAATCATGAAAAAGCTTCTCCAAAAGGAACAGCTGATCAGATTAAGAATGACAGGGTGGAGAGAATCAAGAAAAAGCTCCTCCAAAAGGAACAGCTGATCAGATTAAGACTAAGTAAGGGGTGACTTTGGGGGAGGAGGGCACATAAAATGATGTGGAACTTGGAAGGTGTGAGCACACATCAACTGTTCACCCCCTCTTCCAACACAAGGGCCTGGAGGCATCAGAGGGGGCTTGTAGGAGCCAGTTTCAAAACGATGTAACTTTTCAGCAGGTTGTCCATCTCCACAACTGCTCATCAAAGGGTGCTCTGAGGCAAAAGCTTTTAATCAAAAAACACTTGGAAGAAAAATCCATTGAGGGTCACTATGGAAACAACAGATGGGGCTCAGAAAATAACCTGAGATGGAAAAAGTTGGAAGCTGGAACAATTAATAATTTGGTTGTGCTGTTCTCCTTCCTCCCCTGGTCTCTGTTTATAGACGCTTCCAGAAACAGGACATAGGGCTGGGCAGACCCCAAGCTGAATTAGCGCAGCCACTCTCCTCCTCAGCATCTCAGGCTGAGTTAGCTGGGTGTATCACGGTATAAATGCATGTAGCTGGGTGACATCTGGAGCTGCTTCCAAGTCAGGGAGTCTTTTTGGAGCCTGACAGACCAAGAAGTATGGCGTGTACACACTGAGAGCCTTTGTGTGCCTTGGAATTACACAGGTGGCCCTCCATGGGGCATGGACTCCACCATTTATTTGGGTTCAGCCCCCAGATAAGGACAATTATTATTTAGGCCCAGAAAAGGAACTGATTTGAGTTGCTGGAAAGAAGAAAACAAAAAAAGGCACGTTCATCCCGAAGGTAACAAGTGCTGCAGAAACTCCTCTCTTGGGAGAAAGGCCACAAGCAGGTCTAAGCTATACATTGTAACATACATTATACAGCCTCAGTTTCCAAAGGTAAAATAAAGCACCAAGCAGCTCCTGTACCTTCCCGCACTGTTTATAGGGTATTCCCTTCTGGTCACAGTACTGGTAGCAGAGGGCTGCCCCCTGCACACACAGCTTGGCTTTCAGAGATCCAGGCTGGTAGTAAATCCCACTGTGAATCACGCCGCTGTTACGTCCACTCTGGTGATGAGCTAAACAGAAAGAAGAATACCTTATTAAAATACATGTCAAAATACAGGTCATTCCTTCATTATTTCAGCTGTCAGAAGAGAGAGCAATTTGAGGTCCTGCCCTAAATCAGCGTTACAAGAAGAGATGCTCAAACAAGGTGACTGCACAGCAAACACAATTCCTCCCTCGGCCTCAAAAGGCTAGAAAAATACTGACACTGAGACCTAGTTAATAATAAACCATCACCGTTTGTAACATGGAAAGAAAAAACAAAGGAAAAGGGGAAATTTAAAAATAAAAAGGAAAAAAAATAACAAGTTTTCCACCCAAGAGCTACAATTGGAGGCCAATCAATCAAAATTTTCTACGTGTTAAAATGAAGATATTCAATTTTTAAAATGAAAGGCATCCTTAAAGGCCTCATCTCACATGATGTCTGTGCAACCCTCCGTTTCTTTGGACGTGTTGGCAGGGCTGGTGGGCTTTTTGGGTGTTTGTGAACTGGATCGGGTTGCTATTTCCTCCCTGTAACTAAGTAAAATAGAGGTGAAAAAGGTCACAAGCATTTCCATTGAAGTAATTTGGGCAGGTTCTCCCTCTTAAAATATTGATGCCCAAAGGTCACTCCTGCTTCGCGCTCACACAGCTGTTAAGGTCTTCATGCAGGTCTCGTCTTGGGGATAAAAAGCCACTCTGTATCACACAGGTAACATCTCAAGAGCAAGGTCTGGCCTGGCTGATGGGGCTATTTACAGCGAGAGCTTGGGCTGACAGGTCTTATTTTGAATTCTCCACTGGCATGATCGCTTGGGGTTGCTCCTACCTCCCCTGAGCGACGGGGTACCTGCATGAGCACTCAGTGTGAAGGTTCCTTATGATGAACTTGTGCTCCTACTTGAGTGACCTTTCAAACAACGGAGTAACAGGGCTCCTTCTTTCTTATTTCAAAGCCCCAGTGCAGAGTCCCTCAAGATTTCCTGTGGAAGCAGGCAACACCAGGCACTGAGCCATTTTACCCCAGCTAATGCGGGGTCAGCGATTAGTGATATCGTCACAGCGATCCCTGTGTTAGCCCTTTGCCTTCCACCTGCCATGCAAACGACAGCACCTCGTGCAGCACTCACAGGGAGAGCCAGAAACATGGGGCAAGTGCCTCTGGTTCACAGCTCTGGCAATTAATTGCCAAGGTGTGGACTTTGCCCAGACCAGCAGCTCCCAGACGTTTCCAAGCAGCTCTACTTCCCAGCCCTCCCTCTCTACCCACCAACCATCACCGTTTGTTGTTCGCTTCTTCACTCTTCTCCTCATGCTCCACCAAAAAGCTGTCCTGGCACCATTTCTCAGCTGATCCTCTGCCTCCCACCCCATGCAGTACCAAACCAGACCTGCCCCTGCCCATCTGCGGCCGGCACCGCTCCTTACGAGAGTCATTCACCCTCCTTGTCCTTGTCCCCAAAATCCCAGGCCAGTAGGACCTGCTGCTTTCAAACAACGAAGGGGCAACGTTCAGTCTTCCTTAACTTAAAGTCCCAACTTGAAGTGCCAGCAGTGAAGCACAGGCTGATGACAGCTCTGCTTTTCCACTGAAGGATGCGTCCTTGAGCAAAGTAAGGAAGAAATGCCCCTTCAGGGCAAAGCCAGGAAGGAAGATGCTCTTCCCAGGGGGAATCACAGAATGGTTTGAGGGGGAAGGGACCTTAAGGATCATCCAGTCCTAGCCCCTGCGCAGGGCAGGGACACCTCCCACCACACCAGGTTGCTCCAAGCCCCCTCCAACCTGGCCTTGAACCCCTCCAGGGATGGGGCAGCCACAGCTTCTCTGGGCAACCTGGGCCAGGCTCTCACCACCCTCCCACCAAAGATTCTTCCTAATATCTCATCTCAATCTCCCCTCTTCCAGTTTGAAGCCATTACCCCTTGTCCTATCACTACATGCCCTCGGAAAAGTCCCTCCCCATCTCTCCTGGAGCCCCTTTAGGAACTAGAAGGGGCTCTAAGGTCTTCCTGGAGTCTTCTCTTCTCCCATTCCAGCAAGAAGGACAGATGTTCTCCCTTGGCTGCCCGTCCACCCAAACCCTGAGCTTCCCTTTGCGTGTACGTTCATAAAACACTGAGGCTTTGGCCAGCGTGTGCCCTGAGCGCAGATTCCCGACAGACTGACACCCGGCAGCCCCAAGCCCCGGGGGGAGGCAGCCCCCCCGCCACCATACCTAGCTCCTGCTCCTTCTCCAGCACGGCCAAGGCGAGCGAGGGGTGCCGCCGGACGAGCTCCCGGGCCGAGGCCAGCCCCACGATTCCCGCGCCCACCACCGCCACGTCGAAAGTGCTGTCGACAGACAGACAGACACGGGCCGTGAGCTCGCCCCCACAGCCTGAGGGGACGGCGACCCTGAGGGGAAGGCGACGACCCGGCCCCGGCCCCC
>NW_015090795.1:2883721-2988900 GCF_001431845.1 Calidris pugnax
TGCCCGCCGCCCGCTGCTGCCGCCGCAGCGCCGCCGCCGCCATCTTGGGGGCGGTGATACACGGCGGGACGGGCTCCTCCTCCGGGCCCGCTCCGCGGTGAGGGCCGGGCCGGACCCTTTCGTCTGCTCGGTGCCTGGGGGCAGCCAAACGGGAGGGGATCCCGGGTGGGAGGCGGCGGGGCGAGCCCCGAGGTGGCGGCGGGGCCTCCCCTCAGGGCGCTGATCCCCGGGGCTTCCCCCGTCAGCCCGCCCGCCTGCTGGGCTGAGGGAGCGGGCTAGGCCCGGAGTGGAGGGCCGGGTCGGGCCGGGCCGCCCGTCCTGCCGTCGATCAGCCCGAATAACATCTCCCTCTCTCTCCTTTCCTTCGAGAACATGGTGCTGTGGGGGAAACTGGCGCAGCCGGTGCGCAGCCTGGGCAAGGTGCCGCCGCCGGGCACCTGCAGACGCTTCTGGGGATGGCTGAACGCCGTCTTCAACAAGTAAGAGTGGTTCGGTGTCCACAGTTTAAGTCCAGTAACGGGCCCCACGGATCCACGCCACGGTTTGTGAAGCAGGGAGCGTTATGTCCCAGGGGTGGAGAGAAGTTTTTCGATTATATTTTCTATTGTCAGTGCTTATCTTCCCCTCAAGACTGCATGTGGATGCTTCGCAGGGGTCATTCCTTGCCCGTTTCCAGTGACAAAGGTGTCCCCTTTGGAGGAAGGTGTGGGCTTTGCTCCCATCCCTGAGGCCGTTGCAGAGTGTCTCCCAAAACGCCGCTCCTCCTTTGCCTCCCGGCTGCATTTAAGCCACCAGCACGGCCACGCTCCCATTCCTTACTCAGAAAAGCATCTGACCAACCCATCCTTTCCAGTGGGATTCAGCCACACCAGGGTTTCACGTTTACTTTTAGAGAGAGAAAGCCTCTGTGAAACTCTTTGGAAGGGTTGCAGGGTGTAGCTGCTCACTGTCAGGGGGCTGGAAGCTCAACCAGACACCAGTTTCCTCCAGGTCTCGTCTTCTGTCTCCGTATTCCTCACCAGGCTAAGGATACTCTCATCCTGAATCCTTTTCCAAGGATTTTAACTAATGGCTGAAGTGCATCTTATTGAAAAATTGTGGTTGTTGAGGAAAAAAGGCTTTAGCAATGACATCCGTGTGTCAGGCAATGAGATGTTTCTATATAATAAGTGTTTGGGAGACAGATTTGCAATTGTAAAGCCTTACTCTGGGCAGAGAAAGGCGTTTTTTATCTCTCCTTACAGACCTGGAAGGAAACAAACAGTTAGAAGGGTTAAGCCAAGTTGCATTTGTATTCTTTCTCTTTCTACCAAAAGCATCTGCCATTTAAACAAGTTAAAAAAAACCCCTCAGGCCAGACTGATTATGAACCAGCACGATCCAAATAATCCCAGTCAATCCCATTCTTGCTTTTGCGACATCTCATCAATGCTGATGAGCAGGTATGTGTTGTGTTGTGGTAAAGACAATAAATCCTCTGGGTTTGGGAGAGGGTGTGACTGCTGTTTCTGGGCAGGGTGGACTACGAGCGCATCCAGGCCGTGGGCCCCGACAGGGCGGCCTCGGAGTGGCTGCTGCGCTGCGGTGCCCTGGTGCGCTATCGAGGCTACGACAAGTGGCAGCAGGACTACAACGGCCTCCCCACCGGCCCCCTGGAGAAATACAAGATAGAAGCAATTAACGCCACGGACTCCTGCATCATGTACAGAGGATTTGACTATTTGGGTAACGTAGACACCGCTGGTACCCAAATCTGGGCAAAGATTATCATGAATGCTCTTAGTTCTTTCAGTTGCACCAAAATATGAATAACCGAGTCATTTTCCCATTCCTTAGTAAGATTTAGAGAAATCTTTTGAAGTCGTCTTTTTTCATAGAATGGTTTGGGTTGGAAGGGACCTTAAAGACCATCCAATCCCACCCCCTGCCCTGGGCAGGGACACCTCCCACCAGACCAGGTTGCTCCAAGCCCCCTCCAACCTGGCTTTGAACACTTCTTTTTTTCATTAAAATGGCTCTACAAATATTCAGCAGTTGCTAAGATTTTGCAGGGGGTGTGGTGTGAAGCAGGAAGAGATGGGAGAACTTCATCAGCCCTTACCTGAAGTGATGGTAGCACTAAGGAAGGGCGACAAAGATTCGCTTTTTCTCTGAGTTCATAGTTAAGTACTTTAAATATTCTTTCTTTTTTTTCTAAACCAAGTGATGGTTTTGGTGTCACTGAAGCCTTCAAAGGAAGAAACAAAAAAAAGCAACCTCTCAGTTTCATACCAAAAAAAAAGGAGATTTAAAAAGTTTCAGGTCTCCTTTGAATAACACAAACCACGACAGGAAACAGATCATTTTATGTTTTTATTGGCAGGGGAGCTGCAATTTTCTGTGTTATTGTGTTCCTAATTCACAGCCATTGTTTATCTCCCAAACTTGTATACAGATTTATTTTTTTTTTGTTACTTGCCCACGTCAAAGCTCTTAGAATCTCACCAAAAGGGTACAAACCCTGGAGTTTTCATGTTTTTGAAGCACTGTAAAGGGATTGTTTGGAGCTTTGTTGTGTGTTATGGCCCCACTGCGCAGAGGAGCCTGTTGCTGTGTGGGTTTGGAGGCAGAGAGTGAGAACTTAACTTGGTGGCAGCTACTAAATTGAGAACTTACCAACCAGTACAGGCTGTGCCTGCAATTCTGGAGCAAATACTCGTTTTTTGTCTTTCCAGATGGTCTCGAACACGTTACGGAGATCAAGCTGCAGAAGTGTATTTACATACAGGACGAGTGTCTGCAGAGGCTCAGCGAGACGAAGAACCTGCAGAAGAGCCTCCTCCAGCTGCAGATCATTTCCTGTGGGAATGTCACAGACAGAGGCATCGTGGCGCTTCACAAGCTGAGGTACCTTGAGCTTCTGAGCTCTCCTGGCTCCTGTCACCCCCTCCCATTGGCTGGAAGGGCTGAAATCTGACTGTTCCTGGGCTGTCCCGTGGGATGGCTGGGTTTGGGGACCCACCAGGGGTGGCACTGCCACAGCAGGACATGTTTCTTCCAGAGTGGCTGAAGGCGGTGTCAAAATATGTGAAATAACATATTAATCAGCCTTAAGGCTGGTGTCAGGGAGCTGTGCAGCTGAGGACACCAGTGTCCTCTCACATTTATTGTCCTTCTACACCTCACACTGCTCCCTCTGGCCATAAAGGTCTCGGGGCAGGGCTTTAAGCTGTGCAGAGGGACTGAGCTTACGGTGAGCAAAAAACCTTAAGCACCCACTTCAGAAAGGACAAACTTCCGTTAGAACCAGTTAGTTACCTTTTAAAATTCTCAAAACAGCTGTGGTGGAATAATCCGTCATCTAATTTCTGTGTCACCAGTTAAAACAGTGGTTGCTGACTTTTTCTTTTTAAATATTTATAGGAACCTGGAATATTTGTATCTGAGTGACCTCCCTGGAATAAGAGAGAAAGAAACTACTGCTCACGTCCTTCAGCAGGCGCTGCCCAACCTCGAGCTGGAGCTGGATTTGGAATAAACACCCCAGCGCATAATCAAGATGTATTTGACTTCACAGTATTTATTGGGTGTTGCATAAATTAAGTTGTAGACGCTGCTGTATTTCCAGGTATGGAAATGAGCCCGGATCTCCCAATCCAGCCTTAAAAGCTGGATCTTTTGACAAATTATGCAAATTATTTATTAAACTTAAACTATCCGTCATCTAATTTCTGTGTCACCAGTTAAAACAGTGGTTGCTGACTTTTTCTTTTTAAATATTTATAGGAACCTGGAATATTTGTATCTGAGTGACCTCCCTGGAATAAGAGAGAAAGAAACTACTGCTCACGTCCTTCAGCAGGCGCTGCCCAACCTCGAGCTGGAGCTGGATTTGGAATAAACACCCCAGCGCATAATCAAGATGTATTTGACTTCACAGTATTTATTGGGTGTTGCATAAATTAAGTTGTAGACGCTGCTGTATTTCCAGGTATGGAAATGAGCCCGGATCTCCCAATCCAGCCTTAAAAGCTGGATCTTTTGACAAATTATGCAAATTATTTATTAAACTTAAACTGTATGGTAAATCAACAGCGAAGGAGGTAGGTTTCTGTGCGTAGTCAGGTTTTTCCTGGTTTTATAGGAAGCGTATGGTAAATCCACAACAGCGAAGGAGGTAGGTTTCTGTGTGTAGTCAGGTTTTTCCTGGTTTTATAGGAAGCTGTTAATACGTCAATTAGGAGTTTTCACCTATTTTATCGCATAGAAATTCTCGTGCAAAACGACAGTGGGAAGACTGGGAGTGTTGTGAAAAGGCAGCGTTGGGCATGTTTGCCGCGTGGTGTCGAGCCATTTACTCGGAGAATCTCACCCAGTTGGTGGATGACAATTTAATAAAATGGCTTTTGGGCCTTTTTTCTGCTCTTCACCCTTTCCCCGACGTTTCCGTGTTTTAAACGGAGTGATCTACAGCTTTGACACAGAACAGTACTGGGAAAAGGAAACGTTTTTGCTCTAGGTTTCAAGTAGAAAGGGCACGTTCCGTGCCAAATCTACGCAGTAAAACAGATCCAGCAAACTGGAAAAACAAGCTACAGTTCTTTTATTCAAAAATCACCACAGTGTTACAGCCTGAGATCACACAAAACCCACGAATCGTTCTAACACACGTGCTTAGGTAGGATTCCTGCCTGTGTCCGGCCAACGTTATAAATTATATTCATTAATTATTTTTGAGAAATACAGTTTCTCTAACACTACGGGCAAGAGGCCACTATTGACAGAAACAGCAAGAAACAACCTCATCATGAAAGGAAGAAGCGGGCAGGAGAAACTCTGAAAAGACTAAAGCAACAACGGGTTTTCCTATTAAAGTGTTCCCCTCCTGGTAAGGCTGCCCTGTTGGGCCCTCCGTGAAGTCTAACTCGATACCAATACTTTTGGGGCTATAAATGCAGGGTGTGAGACAGACAAAGCTTCAAGCAGGGCTGTTCCTGCGGGTGTGGAACCAACCTGGGCAGTTTGGTCACCTCTCGCCAGGTTTGGCTCCACAAAGGTGTGGGGTTCCTCGTGGGCTGGGGGACTCTCCCCGTCCCGAAGCAGCACCGCTCCCCGGGCACAGCGGGACGGGATGGATTTGGCAAGGCTGTAGTTCTTCTGCCAAGGGTGAAATACAGGTGGATGGATGGGCAGGAGTTTTCACATTCACACTGTACATACTGGGGGGCAGCAATCCTGAACCAGTACACAATCGATCACGAACCGGTCCACAATCACAAATTGAAGCAAAACAAGTGTATTTTTCCTTCGCACACAGAACATTGACTAACAGGAGCCTGGAGTTCTCCCTGTGCATCACGTTCCTTCCATTACTGACCCAGGGTACGTTACAGAGTGCTCTGTATGAATCATAACATGTATTAATTTAGTTTTCCACCACATATCCTCCTTTTATAAATTCGGAATGACTTGAAGTTTGAGCAATAAATAGTTTTTAACCTGCCGTCCAGTTAGATGTTGGGGAAGTGGTAGTTTGACTTCCTGGTTTTGCAGCAGTACTTCTTGGGGTCCAGAGCTGGCAGGACGTTACTGCTGGTCAGCTGAGGCAGGTACTGCAACTGAAGGAAAGGTTTGTTTGAAATGGGAACAAAGCACGTGTTTTGTTTTTTTTTCAATAAGGAATCTAAGTTACAAAACTATTGATCGCTCTGTATGAATCATAACACGTATTAATTTAGGTTTTCCACCACATATCCTCCTCTTATAAATTCGGAATGACTTGAAGTTTGAGCTGCTCTGTATGAATCATAACATGTATTAATTTAGTTTTCCACCACATATCCTCCTTTTATAAATTCGGAATGACTTGAAGTTTGAGCAATAAATAGTTTTTAACCTGCCGTCCAGTTAGATGTTGGGGAAGTGGTAGTTTGACTTCCTGGTTTTGCAGCAGTACTTCTTGGGGTCCAGAGCTGGCAGGACGTTACTGCTGGTCAGCTGAGGCAGGTACTGCAACTGAAGGGAAGGTTTGTTTGAAACGGGAACAAAGCACATGTTTTGTTTTTTTCAATAAGGTATATAAGCTACAAAACTATTGATTCTGTAACCCTGTACTAAAGGTTTGTTTGAAATGGGAACAAAGCACGTGTTTTGTTTTTTTTTCAATAAGGAATCTAAGTTACAAAACTATTGATTCTGTAACCCTGTACTTTTCAAATGACAACTGGGCTGCAACCAAACCAGTTCATCAAAGGTGTTTCTCCCAGTCACCCAGAGCAAGTAAAACATCACTGTTAGATCCTTTGTTGTAGAAATGGAAGAGGCAGCTTGGCCCAGGGATTTCTGTGTGGTAGCATAGACATCACAGAAAGGACATGGAGCTGCTGGAGCGGGGCCAGAGGAGGCCATGGAGATGCTGGGAGGGCTGGAGCCCCTCTGCTGGGAGGGGGGGCTGAGAGAGTTGGGGGTGTACAGCCTGGAGAAGAGAAGGCTCCAGGGAGTCCTTGGAGCCCCTTCCAGTCCCTCAAGGGGCTCCAGGAAAGCTGGGGAGGACTCTTGATGAGGGAGTGGAACCACAGGACGAGGGGAAGGGTTTTAAACTGAATGAGGGGAGATTTGATTAGATATGAGTAAGAAATTCTTTGATGTGAGGGTGGTGAGAGCCTGGCCCAGGTTGCCCAGAGAAGCTGTGGCTGCCCCATCCCTGGAGGGGTTCAAGGCCAGGTTGGATGGGGCTTGGAGCAACCTGGTGTGGTGGGAGGTGTCCCTGCCCAGGGCAGGGGGTGGCACTGGATGATGATCTTTAAGGTCCCTTCCAACCCAAACCATTCTGTGATTCTGTTTCTGTGATTCTCCATCCTGCAGCTCCAACTTCCCTGCCTGTCACCAGCCCAGTGCTGACCCCAGTGACTCACTGGAGCGGCAGTGCTGAGCTCAGTTACCCCTCAGCCAGGAGCTGCATTTTCTCCTCAGCCTAAAATTAAGACCAGTCCAAGTCAGGAGCTCTCTCCCCGTGACCTGCCAGTGTGAGTCCCCATCATCTCCTGGGAGCCCACACAGACCCAGCCCCCTCCTCAGGCACCAAACATTAAATACTACAAGGACAACCTCACCCCTGCCACGTGCTTCCGCGTCAGCCTCGCTGGTTTCCGAGCCGTTTTCTCATGTTCTTTCCCCAGATCCGCTGCCTCCCTGATGCTGTCAAAATAGGGATGCTGCAGCAGCTGCTCACACGTCTGCCTCTCGGCAGGGTCCATCCGAAGGCACCCCTGGGAAAAGATGAAGCACAGGATCACACAAAACACTCATTAAACGGGTCTGCCCAATTCCAGTGACACCACAGCCGAGTATTTGCACAGATACATGAGTTTATCTTTGGCTTTTTAACGTCTCCATTCTCACTGTTTCCATTCCCTGCATCTTAATAATATCTTCCCCCTCCGTGGTAAAGATGAGTGGATTAAAAATCCTCTCCAAATCCCTTCCAACTCGACTTTTCGATGAATGTCCGATAATTCAGTGGCCAACTCTCAGAGCATTTACCAGCTGAGAAGCAAAACATTTGCCAAGTTGCAGCACAGAGCTCCTCCCCTGGCTGTGGTTTCCTTACCTTCATGAGAGCTAAAGCAGAGTAGGAAATACCAGGGAATTTCATTTCTAACGGCTCCTGGAGGGAAAATGAAAAAAATAAAAAGTGTGAGTGTCATCATATTAGCAAGCTTTTCATCCATCAGGGTACAGAGAACCAGCTTTCCCCAGCAACGTGGCCTGCACCTCACTGGGTGTGCTCAGAGGGGACCTGCCTGGTGCTACTGAGAAGCGTGTCTGGAGGAAGCTCTTACCATGCTCTCTGGGTCTGGAATTCTCACCCCGCTGAAGAACTGGTTGGTGCTGAACACTTGCTGGTGCCTGGGAATGAGGTCCCCTTTGACCAAGAATAAAAATAAAGAAAATAGGATTAATTGCCTGTTTTTACAGTGCCTGGATTAAACAAGTTGATACCCTCAAACAATGCTGACGCCATCGAGAGAACACCTAACGAGATGGAGTACCACCAAGGGAGCTGATGAAACAGGTTTTTGTGCAAACTAACGTCCATCGAGGACACCAGTGGTCCCACAGCCGTGTGACTGTGCCACACAGCTCCAGCTGCCCACGGTCACAGCTGCCCAGGGCCTCACGCTGTAAATACCTCCAAGAAACTCAGCAGTTTCTGGAGCAGGAGAACCCAGCCTCTTCCAGGCTCTGTGCTGTGCAGCTGAGCGGCTCTTACCAACTGTGGCTGCTATAGCTGGGGGCCTTGAAAAATTGCTGTCTATGTCCCTGTGCCAAATGCCTAGATCCTATCACTGTGGTATCTGGGTAACTGCAAATTTGGATGTCCACTGGCAAAAAGACCCCTGCGGGGCACAAGTTGGAACATAAGAGGTTCCACTCAAATATGAGGAGAAACTTCTTCACAGTGAGGGTGACAGAGCCCTGGAACAGGCTGCCCAGGGAGGGTGTGGAGTCCCCTTCCTTGGAGATTTTCAAGACCCGCCTGGATGCTCCTGAGTAACATGCTCTAGCTCTAGGCAATCCTGCTTCAGCAGGGGAGTTGGACTAGATGATCTCTATGGTCCCTTCCAACTCTAAAATTCAGTGAAATTCAGTGAATAGAACACCAGGGAACAAGGTGGGCAAGGCACTGAGGTGCACAAACACATCTACCCTGTGCCAGCACCAGCACCTCCACAAGGCACTGGCCAAACTCAAGAGCAGAGTGGATGAGTCCCAGCACCAGAGCTAGAGGGTGCTCTGCAAACACCGACCAGGATCCCAAACCCCAGCCCTGCCCCAGGGTGGGACGTGTCCCAGCACCAGAGCTAGAGGGTGCTGTGCAAACACCAACCAGGATCCCAAACCCCAGCCCTGCCCCAGCACTGAGCTCCAGCCCCCAGATCCTTCCCAAAGCGTTGGGATGGGCTCAGCAGCTGATTCCCCTGCTCACGCTGGGCTCTGGTGAGTGACTGGCAGGAGCCACAGTTTGTTTTGGAGGTGGCCACACAGCATGCTCTGCTGGAGGGGGCGAGCAGGGCTCTGCTGGCCTGCTCTCCACGCTGATGCCACGTTTCAGCATCTCCAAAGGGTTCCCAAATGGCAGCCTGTCTGCATAAAACCCTCCTGTCTTCTCTTCTCCAGCTGCTGGGAGGGGACAGGCCAACCAGGAGTGTCCTGGCTTCACTAAGATTTAACTCATAGTAGGTGAAATTCTTTTTGTACCCTCCTGCAGATGTTGTATGGAAAGGAGCTGAAATGCAGCGCCAACAGGAACACGCTCTCGTTTTTCCCCAGTGCGGCTTCATGGCCCTTTTCTGAAGCTTAGAGCAGCTCAGAGCAAGCAAAAGTGTTAAAATCAAATCCGTAACAAAAAAGAGCTGGCAGAAAAGCCAAACCCTGTCATTACAGAGCTTTGAGCAAGGAGCTTTTCCCTGCAAACACTCCCTCAGTCCATCACCTGGATCAAAAGGGAATTTCCTCTGCCTGAAACCCTGTCATTAAAAATAAATTATAACTCACCTAACGCTGGCATCAATGTATTCTGGAGGATGAAGCACTTGATACGTAACTATTTTTCTAGCTAAGGAGCTTATCTGTTTAAAGCCATTCCTCACCTCTACAGTTCTATACACTGCTCAGTAAAAATTACAATTCTCAGTTCATTCCAACAAGTTTTAATTGAAAGTGGGGGATTGTTCCTCTCCTCCCAAGAAGTCAGATGCTAGATACCAGGATCAAATAGAATCAGTGAGATTGGATTAATTTAAGTGTTACGTGGATAACGGTTCTTTTATTTAACCTCTGTTCCAAATCTGGGCCCTGCCCCTTGGGAGCCTTTTACCCACAGCCCAGCACCACTGGCTCACACAAGCTGAAACCAATTCCACCCCTGGATGCCAACTTTGTTTCCCCAGATCCTGCCAGGACCCGAAGCAGCATCTGTTACTCCAACTCCACCATCTCTGAACAAGACGAGCACGTCTAAATCATGCCAGGAAAACCCAGCTCCCTTTTTATAGAATCATAGAATTGTCCAGGTTGGAAGGGACCTTTAAGATCATCCAGTCCAACCATCAACCTGACTCTGATAAAAACCATCACTAAACCATGTCTCTAAGCACTGTGTCAACCCAACTTTTAAATACCTCCAGGGATGGTGCCTCAACCACTTCCCTGGGCAGCCCATTCTAAGGCTTAATAACCCTTTCAGTGTAAACATCTTTCCTAATCTCCAATCTGAACCTCCCCTGGTGCAACTTGAGGCCATTTCCTCTTGACCCATCGCCTGTTCCTTGGGAGAAGAGACCGACCCCCCCTGGCTACACCCTCCTTTCAGGGAGTTAGAGAGAGCCAGAAGGTCTCCCCTCAGCCTCCTTTTCTCCAGGCTGAACACAGAATCACAGAATCTTCTAGGTTGGAAGGGACCTTAAAGATTATCTTGTCCAACCATCAACCTACTGACAAAAATAGACACCCACACAACAAACAAGGAACATCATTACTAAACCATACCTCCCAGCACTATATCAACCCGTCTTTTGAACACCTCCAGGGATGGTGCCGCTCCTCACAAGACTTGTGCTCCAGACCCCTCACCAGCTCCGTTGCCCTTCTCTTTTGAGAGGAGCAACACCTCCAATTAGCCAATGCCTACTAATGGAGAGATAAAATTCACCTGGGTAAATTCACCTCCTGGCTAATCCCAATTCCCACCACAGAGGACACTCCTCCTGGGCAAACTCTAGCCCTGCCAAAGGCATGGGATCCACCAGGGGAGGGGACACTTACCCAGGGTTCTCCGGATGAGGTACAGCTGGTCAACATCAGACTTGCCAGGCCACAGGGGCACCCCGGAGAGCAGCTCTGCGAAGACACAGCCTATGGCCCACACATCCACGGGGGGGCCGTACTGCGTGTCCCCCACAAGTAGCTCCGGGGAGCGGTACCACCTGGTAGCCACGTAGTCTGTGTAATAGTCACTCGGGCCAGCTGGGTCAGGGTCACGGTCAGGAAGGAGAGAAACAGAGAGGAATGTGAGATCAGAATGATGCAGACCAGCTGCCATCAGTTGTTACACATGTTGGGGCAGCTCCTGGGCAGGCAATAGCTACAGGAACAGCATGAGTCACTGGCCACTAGCAGAACCCAACTTTGGAAGCACGAAATATTTGGCAAAAGTCAAGCCCATATTTTTCTCCAAATGAATGAAAATATGCAGAGCTCCACAGCAGGGCCTTGCACCAGCCAGTGGTCACTTCTCAAAGCCCACGTGATTTGTCTGAACAAGAGCTAAAAAAAAAAAAACAACCACCAACCAAACAGATTAAGGGGTTTATTTACATCGGAAAATGTGAAGCCATTGTTTGTAGAGACAGAGCTTTCTGCCAGAGGGGCTCCTCCTGCCAGGGAACTCCAGCTGTGTCTCCAGCATTGCATAAGCAAGGGCTGGCAGGTCCAAGATGCCCAAGGCTGATGTCCACCCACCACGGCCAGCACCACCAGCGGGAGCTCAGATGGAGTTTGTTTTTTACTGAGGGACTTGGCATCGTAGAGCCTGGGCCATCTCCCTCTAAGCTCTTTAGGGATCTCTCCCCAGCTTTTAGCAGAGCTTCTCTGTGAAAACCTGCCAGCCTTTATACAGGATGACTGACAAGTGCATCAAAAAAAAAGCGAGTCTCTACTGGTGTTTGAAAGCCTGATCCTACGCTTCATTTGAGCCTTCATGTGTTAACAATCTGTTTAATTAGCAAGTCACTCACTCAGGATGCGAGCAAATCCAAAGTCACAAAGTTTGATGACCGAGTGCTTTGTTATCAGGATGTTTTCTGGCTTTACATCTCGGTGGATGCACTGGAAAAAGAAAAAAAACAAAGTTAGAAGCAAGTATTTAACCTGGCCCTCAGATAAAGGACCTCTTAATTCAGCCACACAGCCCTGGCACACTGTGAATGTTAACCAGGCAATCACTCCTGCTGAAAGAGAAGATGAAAGGATTTCTTAACAGCAGGAAAAGCCACTGTCCTGCTGGGCAGGACACTTTCCCCACCTGTACCTCACCTTTGGGATGAGACACCGTGCAGGCGCCCAGCTCCAGCTGCAGAGCTCTCTGTCACTTGGACACCAACTGGGAAGCAGCTGGCAGGAGGAGCCAGGTTCGCACAGCAAGGATTGCTGTTAACCTACTGTCCTGGTTTGAGGTAAAACAGAACTAATTTTTTGTTCAGTTATTTTACTTTTTTAGCTGGGCCTCTTCTAACTAACTAAACTCTGAAATTAACAGCATATTGTGCAGAAACTGTTCACTCTCACAGTGGTAAGACCTGATTATACCAAGGGATGGTGTGCAGAGAGGCCCCTGCTTATACTTATTGCTGTAACAACCAAGGTTGGGCAAATTTCTTATTTGCTCCATTAGAAGGTTGGAAGCGGAAAAGTGTAGAGGGGTCCCTATTAGAAGGTTGGAAGCGGAAAAGCGTAGAGGGTCCCACCTGTAGGGAGGAACAGACAGCACAGGTGACCCAAACCTGAGCAACAGGGTATTCCATCCCATTGGCATCATGCTCAGTGTAAAAGCTGAGGGATCAAAGGGTCAACTCTCTTCTTTCAATGGCCAAAGTCTGAGGAGGACCCTGTCTGTTCATCTGCCTTTGATCCTGATCCGAGCGTTCCTGACTCCACATCCAGAATCTGGCTCCTGTCCATCACCGAGTCCAGCCTGGGACTATCCCTGTGCCTGCTGGTGATGTGATGATCATCCTGGGAGCTTCAGATGGTTTTGTATATACTGCATACTTTTTTCTTTTCAGATGGTTTTGTATATACTGCATACTTTTTTCTTTTTTTCCTTATTTATTATTTCGTTATTTATTTATATTTTCATTAAAGTAGTTTAGTTTTTTCTAAACTCATAAATCTCTTTTATCTCTTCCTCTCCTCTCTCTTCCTTAGAGGGGGGAAGGAGGGAGGGACCATCTGTCTTTATGGTTGGTCAATCTGGTCAAAACCACGACAGTGGGGAAGGAGGGAGGGGCCATCTGTCTTTCTGGTTGGTCAGTCTGGTCAAAACCACGACACTTGACCCTCTGCAAATGCAACTCACTCGACACAGGCTCTGCCCAGTGTTGTCCAGTGAAAGGACCAGAGGCAATGGGCAAACTCACTTGACACAGGCTCTGCCCAGTGGTGTCCAGTGAAAGGACCAGAGGCAATGGGCACAAACTGAACACACAGGAAATTCCATTTAAACATAATTTTTTTTTTTTTTTTTTTTACTGTGAGGGTGGCCAAACACCCAAACAGGTTGTCCAGAGAGTTTGTGGAGCCTTCATCCTTGGGAGATATTCAAACCCTGGATGGAAAAGCTTCTGAGTGACCTGCTCTAGGCGACTCAGTTGAGTGGGAGGGCTGGACTAGGTGATCTCCAGGGGTCTCTTCCAACATCAGCAACTCTGTGATTCGCAAATTATTTTTTTTTTTTTTACTGTGAGGGTGGCCAAACACCCAAACAGGTTGTCCAGAGAGTTTGTGGAGCCTTCATCCTTGGGAGATATTCAAACCCTGGATGGAAAAGCTTCTGAGTGACCTGCTCTAGGCGACTCAGTTGAGTGGGAGGGCTGGACTAGGTGATCTCCAGGGGTCTCTTCCAACATCAGCAACTCTGTGATTCCTGGGAGGTCACCCTGGTTGCTGAAGGTTCACACCAATTGAATTTGGGCTTGGCAAAGAGTTTCTGCTGATCAAACTAGCCAATACCTTCATTTCTTCTGCCTATATATGGAAGGTGTGCTCTACTGCAATCACCAGGGTCTAGCTCATGTTGTCTCTCCCCTACCATTGCCTCAGCGCAAACACCTTGGACTTTTCCTAGCTAAGCTGGTGGTAAATTATTGTGCCTCTTCCTGAGGACTGAAATGCTGCTTGTTAAAGCAGCGTCATGGAGTTCCAAAAAGCACAGCTGCATAAAACCTCATTACCTGTGATCTACAGCAGGTCAAACTGCAGCACCTCATTGTTCCCTCTGCTTTAAAACTCCATTAAATCTTGCAGACTGAGAGGGGGAACAGAAAACAGAAGCAAAACAACAAATCCTGGAAGCGGGACAGCCCCATGGCCAAGTTCCTGTGGCTCAGCTGGACATAATTCTCCCAGCAAAGACAAAACACCCACTCCAGAGCAATCTCCTGCCCTCTCTTAAATCTCAACCACTGGCAGATAAACAAAGACAATTAGAGCTAACTCTGCTTAAAGAGCTTCTCCAAAAGGCCCCTTTCCTTCCCTCTTAACACATCCCACTGCTTTCTACAAAATGTGTCATGTGCTCAACTCGCGTCTCCCTCCAGAAAGCAGAGAAGGGGCTGTAAAACTGGTTTACTGTATCTAATTTTTGAAACCTTTTAACTCGGTGTCACAATTCAGTGCCCATGACTATCAACACAAGGATTTTCTGTGAAATCAGCAGCAGTTTGCTCAGCTGATTAGATGTTACACCAGTTTTCTGAACGTCTGCTGTAACGCGGGGCACAGGGAACACACAACGATATAATCCTGTTCAGCTGGAAGTTCATCTAAGGTCATTAGTGCAAATCATTCCTTGACAGCACACCCAAGGGACCGTAAATGCAGCTGTTGTGGGTATACACTAGTATTTCAGATACATGTTTCCTGTTGAAAACAGGAAATTTCATCTGACTTTGTCCCATGAAAGGTCTTACTCAAGAAAACGGCAAAAGAACCTTCTTCTCCAAGGGCCACGACCCAGCGATCGTTAGTGCTGTTCAGGGGACTTACATTGTGTTTGTGGCAGAAGTTCACAGCTTGGAGGGTCTGCCAGGTTATGCTCTTCACTAGATGCTCCGGCACCCTATTTTAAAAAAGCACATTTTTATTTTGGTCATTAGAAATAACTTCACTGTTACAGGAAAAAGGAAGAGGAGACCTTTGAGTGCTAACGTTGTACAGGGATCTCTGAGCAAAACCATAGGGGACCAAGTCAGGAAACTCAGAGAAAAAACACTAGGTGCATTTTCTTGCTAAAATGACTTAGGAGAAATATGTAATAACCCTCAGTTTGTTGATCTTCCACTGCAGGAAACCTGTCACTCTGGGCTGTTAATGGTGGAGGCTGTTCATACCTCTTCCCATGTCTCAGAGCTGAGGCTGAGCCTGCACCATGGAATCCTCTCCTGTGAGGTTACACTCCAAACATCACAGGAGTATCAAAAGGAACATTGACATCACTTCCAAATCCAGTCAATGCATCAAGATAGAAGGACTGATGGCAGCTCATAGCACGTCAGAGTGTATGGTACCTCTCACTCACAGCCAGCACGAGGCCTCACCAACTGGTGACCACACATCAGTGTGTGCAAGTCCATGTCAAATCCCACCTTGTGGCTGTGTTTATCATCCACGGTTCCTGGCAATCCTCCTGAGATGCCAGCAGGCATTTCCACCTCTGCAGCTGCTCAGAGAGCTGGAGGTGATGGAGTACCCAAGGTACAGATGCATACTCTGACTTTAAATGCTGTCATGTCATTGATTGTCCAGAGGTGACCAAAATGGGACAGGGAATGATGTTCCCACAAGAGTATAAAGCTCTTTGGTTTGCATCTCCTCCCCTTTCCTCTGACAGCTGGGAAACACTTCAGAGAAAGAAAACCTGTTAAAGATCCAGCCCCCTCTCCTGTCTTTCAGTTGCTGTGCAACAGTTCTTAAACTTCCTTGGCTGTCTGTAACGGTCTTCACCAACCCCAGGAAAGGCCTAGGTGACAGGTTTGGCACTTTCAAGCTCAAATCCATTTTTATTTCAAGTGTTTAATGCTGAAAAGCTTCTGATTCATCATAAAGAAAAAAAAAAAAAAAGCCAAAACCTAAACCAAAGCAATAAGCAGGAAGCCTGGCTTTTTCTTTAAGGCACCTTCTGCTGTCAGCACTGAAAGTCTTGTGCTGAGATGGCTGTTGCAGTGCCAGAGGTCCCTTGCAGGAACAGCCTAGAATGATGTCACACTGACAGCCTGACAAAGGGGATGAAGTTGGTCAAATGACCTGGAAACAAGGTGCAAAGAGGCGTGTGCCCACCCATCTTAACCCTGACCAAAAAAGAACTTGACCATCTGCAGTAGCAAAGATCAAACGCAGAGCGTGCAACCAGGCTTTGCTTTCATTCACACTGGCGTTGTTGTGATGAATGGAAAGCAAACATGAAGTATTTTCTTCAGAGGGTTATCCATCCTCTCTTCAGATTCCAGGTGAACAGGTTCAAACTGGGGTGAAAGCTGCTCACCAGCTCACAAAGCCATTTGCCATCAGCCTGCTCCATTCTCCTTCCAGAGCTCCACATCAGGGAGAAGGAGAACAACAGGCTCTTGTTTACTCAACCCCCAATTAGTCTCCTGCAGGCAATTCATTTAGCTCCAAGGCCTGTAAAATGATTTATGAACTTCTGCTTAGCATTTCCACAGCACCAAGTCCCTGTGAATAATTAGGGACAATGTATTCAGTGGGAGTGTCATTTATAATGTGCCAAAAGAACAAACCCTCTCCTGGAGAGTGCTCCTTCTGCCCGTGTAGCTCACACCTGGTGCAAACTCCTGTTTGAAGAAGAGGGTATCTGAGCTGGGGCTGGGCAGAGAGGTGCAGGCACAGCTCCTGGTGACTCTGGCCAGTCAGTGATGTGCAACACACCAGGAGAACAGCAGGAAGGGGAGCTGGGGGCTCACAGCTCCCCTGTCTGCCCCCCCAGCAGCCCTAACCTCTTCTTGGCAAGATGCAAGCTGCTCCCAAGCCACTCAGGTTTGCTCTGAGCCATCCAAAGATCACCCAAATGCTCAGGCTCAGTGCTCCAGTCTCCTTGGTGAGCAGCACCGTGCAGGCTCATACACAATTCTTTTGGACGTCATCGCTAAACCACAGTAACAGAGCAAGTCCTGGCCACTGGGCTGAGAAACCTCTCCCGTAATTAATGAAATTCCTCTGAAAACTCCACAGAGCAGCAACAACACAGGCAACCCCTCACCTCCCTGTGCTCAAAGCTCCCAGTGAGAGACAGGCCACTCACCCCCGGGGGTGCTTGTCCAGCTCGTGGAGGACGGTGTGGTCGCAGTATTCGAAGACCAGATGCAGCCTCCTCTTCCTCCTGAACACTTCCAGCAGGTTCACCAGGTTGGGGTGTTTCAGTTGCTGTAACACACAACACACAGCCTGGTTAGTCACTGCAGGGGGAGCAGGAGAAAGGTGTGGGGGGGATAGTGCTTTTACCCACAAGGGTCTCAATTCCTTGAGCTGAAACCTTTTATACAAGCAGAGCACGATGTGGAGAAGCAGCTCAGTTATTTTAGGAACTGACCGTGGGCAACAAGTCAGTTTGGCTTTGGTGAGTGCCTCTTAGAGAAGATACTCATAGATAAAGAATTCACCACCGAGCCCACAGTTATTCGGGCAGCGCCTTTCATTGTACACATCCAACTTCAGACTGGACCACAATGAGAAGCAGCTCTCCCTGGAGAACAGCTTGGGAAATCACACGTGGTAAGAGCCTGTAGCAGGCAAACACACATCTAGGAGAAACCAAGACCTCCTCTGAGAAGCATAAGTAAAGCACATGGTCTCAGCTTGGTCAACTTATTGTAAGAATCCAGACGGGTTAATTTGGAGAATTTTTACTGCTGCTTCTTCCTCTTCCTCTCCATCCACTCCATGTGCTCACACCAAGGCCTCCTCTCCCAGGGAGCTCAGACAGCTTCTCACCACATGTGAAGCCCGAGCACAGCAGGGTTATTCCAACATACCCTGCAAGAGCTGAGACTGGACATTACTGGAGCTTCTCATTTCCTATTCTCTTGCCCACGTTTTGGGGGAGGGCTGGGAGAGGGCTTGAACCAAGGGGCACAACACAGTGTTCTGAAAAAGGAAACAAAGAAGAGCCAGACCCAACTCAGGAATGTTATTTCTTTTCAGACAACTGATGGCACCATCCCCTCTGCTTGCAGTCAGGTGCACGGGGCCAGTGTCTCTTGCGCAGGCAGACGTGCACACAAAGCCACTGTAAATCTGCCAGTGACCCTAACAACCTCCCTGTCTGGCAGCGTGGCATTTCAGAGAGCAGTTTCCAAGGCTATTGATGGCCTGTTGCTGGCAGCACAGGGGATGGGTTTCCCCTGCCTGCCCCCCCTGCTTGGGTGACAAGGCCACGTGTCACCTTCTGCACACAGGCCAGAGGTCCTGCATGGCCATCTGAAAGTTATAAATGCTCCCGTGCTAAGATGATAAGGATTAAATTCTGTTTAATATACAAACACAGCTTGACATTGCAAAGAAAGCGAGTGAAAAATACAATTTCAGAGCTAAAAACCCTGCCAGCCTCCACGGGAAGGTTGGGGAGACAACACCCTTCTGGAAAGAGCATGCACTGATGGATTTACACACAGATTCCCTCTGTTTTCACAGATTCCCAGCCTTTCCTATGGAATCGGGATCACGCAGGGTGTTTCAAGACCCTGCCCACCGCCCTGCTCTCCCACCCCACCTCCCATGGCTCCTGGCCATAAAAAGCCCTTTGTCTACAAGGTATTTGCCACATAGAATAATAATTTATCTGGCCCTACATTTTTTGCTGGTGAAACACAATCTTGCTTCATCTCTGACAAACACTTAGTTGCTGCCCGAGCCAGGAAATACCTCAACAAACAAACAAACAACAACCTGTTACTATTTACAGAGAAAAAAATTGAAAAGAGAGTCAAGCAGGTCTGCACTTGTTAAAATCAACAGCGCCGTGACACAGATCCTGCTGTGGCTCTAGCTGCAGCGCTGCCGGCTTTGGACCCTTCAGGATGGTGCATTTACATTACAAGGGACTTCTGCAATGATTATATTCCCTTTCAGATCTGTAATTAATCATTTAAATCTTAATGCATCTCCAGCATTGTTTACTAAAACTCTTACTTAAGGTAATGGAAATGAACACTGGGTGCAAGGAGTCCCAACTGCTGCTCCGCAAACACCAGCAGGCAGCGAAGTCTGGGAACATCACACAGAAATCAGAGACCAAGGGACTAAGAATTTGGGGAAAGAAGTTTTATTTAAAACTGACCATCTTTCTCTGCAGATTTCTGTAGGGTTTTGTTAACTCCAAAATCCCAAATCATTGACTGTCTACTGTGTCTAATCCGAATGGCATGTTTCTTGTTAAAAGGAGTCCTATTGAAAGCCATTATTTTAAAATTTATAATAAACCAACATGCTGTTAATATGGCTCTTTAATCAGTTTAGTGTTTTAAAGCTACAGCTCTTCTGTATGGAAAAAGAGAAAGGTGAAGATGGGGAGATGCTGGAGGTGTATAAAATCATGAGCATCCTGGAGAAAGCAAAAAGGGAACAACTCTCTCCACTTCTTGGAACACACAAGTGAGGGTACTGTGTGCCATCACCCAGCAGCAAGTTTATAACAAATAAAAGGAAATATTTTTTCACACAACACATTCCTAAAGCTGTGGCACCACTCGCTGCCTCAGGAAACTATGGAGACCAAATGAACACACCAGTTCAAAACGAGATGGGACAAGCTCCCAACAGTCTACGAGTGTCTGCTAAACACAAAGCAACGGGTACAACCTCTAACACTAGAAACTTTGCCCAGAAGCTGGGTGTGTGAAAGGAAACCTTACCCCATCCTTTCCCTCTTTCTCCTGGGTTTCTCCTCATTTTTGCAGGCTTGATGGAACCTGGGCTGTGACTCAGAGCAAACGTTCCCATGCTTTTATTTCAGCAGGAAAACAAGCACAGAGGCTGAATGAGTGACACATTTCTATGTGAGGATGAGCTCTCAGAAGCCATGAAAGGACCAGCAAAGACAAGGTGTTGCCGTGGTTCACAGGTGGTTCACTTCCACCTGCAAACACCTCTGAGCCTACACACCCCAGCATTCAATATTTGGCTGGATCCCACCTGCACGGCAAGCTCTGACACTGTGGATCCCCCAAACCGAAGTCTCAGGGCATTTCAAGGAGGAGCTAGGGCAGATTTATAAAGCAGGGAGCCAGGAGAGCTGTGCCCCACGGCTGTCCCACACCTCCTGCCATTTTCTTCCTCATAAGCTCCACACCAGCTCCAACAGTCCTTGTCTCTGGGGGAATCTCCTGGGTGCAGAGAGGGCTGGGGCTACAGGTGGTACCAACCACACACTAAGGGCAGAGCTGTGCCTGTGCTGACATCACTGACTCCATGGGGGACAGAGACTGGATCAATCCCTCTCTAGAAGGCACGGGGATGGCTCATTTGATGTTCCTCCACCACCCACGCAGAAGTCGGTAGGCTCCTGGACCTTGCCATGCCTCAGCCCCCACCTGCACCAAAGCGTGACAGCCTGGGCTGCCGAGGATCACCTCCATCCCCAGGCAAGTCCAGCCCCAGCCAAAGGGGTAGGACTTTCACCAGCTTTCTCCCAGAGAAACTGACCGATTGGGGCACTCTATGCACCGCTCCCTGACGCCCCATCTCCCCACTCATGACATCCCATCTCCTGAAGGCTGCCCTCACGCCCCATCTCCCCACTCATGACATCCCATCTCCTGACGGCTGCCATCACACCCTGTCTCCTTGCTTCCCCCCTCACAGCACCCCATGTCCTCATGGCTGCCCTCATGTCCCATCTCCTCGCTTCCCCTCTCATGATGCCCCATCTCATCCCTCATGCCCCAGCTCCTCACGGCTGCCCTCACACCCCGAGTCCTCCCTTTCCCTCCTCATGACACCCCATCTCCTCACGGATGCCCCCCTGCCCCATCTCCTCGCGTTCCCCCCTCACGACGCCCCATGCCCCGCTCCCTCCCTCACGCCCCCTCAGGGCTCCCCATTCCCCCCCCTCCCGGCCGCGGCTCCGGGCTGGCAATGGCGGGGCAGAGCCGGCGCCGAGCGGGGAGCCGGGGGGGCCGCCCACCTTCAGCATGCGGATCTCCCGCAGGGCGATCTTCCTGATCACCGGGTCCTCCTCCGACTCCAGGAACTTCTTAATGGCCACGATCTGGCCGGTGTCCTTGTTGCGGCACTTGAAGACGACGCCGTAGGAGCCCTCCCCGACCTTGCCCAGCTTCTCGTACCGCTCCATGGCCGCGGGGCCGCCCCGCCGCGGCTCCCTCGCCTCACAGCCCGGCGCCGGCCAGATTTATAAAGCAGGGAGCCAGGAGAGCTGTGCCCCACGGCTGTCCCACACCTCCTGCCATTTTCTTCCTCATAAGCTCCACACCAGCTCCAACAGTCCTTGTCTCTGGGGGAATCTCCTGGGTGCAGAGAGGGCTGGGGCTACAGGTGGTACCAACCACACACTAAGGGCAGAGCTGTGCCTGTGCTGACATCACTGACTCCATGGGGGACAGAGACTGGATCAATCCCTCTCTAGAAGGCACGGGGATGGCTCATTTGATGTTCCTCCACCACCCACGCAGAAGTCGGTAGGCTCCTGGACCTTGCCATGCCTCAGCCCCCACCTGCACCAAAGCGTGACAGCCTGGGCTGCCGAGGATCACCTCCATCCCCAGGCAAGTCCAGCCCCAGCCAAAGGGGTAGGACTTTCACCAGCTTTCTCCCAGAGAAACTGACCGATTGGGGCACTCTATGCACCGCTCCCTGACGCCCCATCTCCCCACTCATGACATCCCATCTCCTGAAGGCTGCCCTCACGCCCCATCTCCCCACTCATGACATCCCATCTCCTGACGGCTGCCATCACACCCTGTCTCCTTGCTTCCCCCCTCACAGCACCCCATGTCCTCATGGCTGCCCTCATGTCCCATCTCCTCGCTTCCCCTCTCATGATGCCCCATCTCATCCCTCATGCCCCAGCTCCTCACGGCTGCCCTCACACCCCGAGTCCTCCCTTTCCCTCCTCATGACACCCCATCTCCTCACGGATGCCCCCCTGCCCCATCTCCTCGCGTTCCCCCCTCACGACGCCCCATGCCCCGCTCCCTCCCTCACGCCCCCTCAGGGCTCCCCATTCCCCCCCCTCCCGGCCGCGGCTCCGGGCTGGCAATGGCGGGGCAGAGCCGGCGCCGAGCGGGGAGCCGGGGGGGCCGCCCACCTTCAGCATGCGGATCTCCCGCAGGGCGATCTTCCTGATCACCGGGTCCTCCTCCGACTCCAGGAACTTCTTAATGGCCACGATCTGGCCGGTGTCCTTGTTGCGGCACTTGAAGACGACGCCGTAGGAGCCCTCCCCGACCTTGCCCAGCTTCTCGTACCGCTCCATGGCCGCGGGGCCGCCCCGCCGCGGCTCCCTCGCCTCACAGCCCGGCGCCGGCCTCCGCCACCCCGCGGCTCCGGCGGGCCCTCGCGGGGGGAGTCCCCGGCGGGGGACGGCCTTTGCCAGGCTCGGTCGCCGGGACGCTGAGGGGAGCGCCCTCCCCGGGGCGGAGGAGGAGGGCCCGCCCCGGGGGACACCCAACCCAGCCGGGGCGGCCCCCGGTGAGGGAAGGGGGGACCCACGGCCTCTCCCGGGGCCACACGCACCCCTCGGGGCCCCCCCCGGGCCTGTGCGCCCCGCGGCGCCATGTTGTCTTTGCCCCTCTCCAGCCCTTGGCTTTTCCACGGGGGGTCTGTTTTCTACACCTGGTAGATGCTGCATTTGATGGTTGGAGGTGGAAGGGACCTTATGTACCACCTCGTCCCACCCCCTGCCCTGGGCAGGGACACCTCCCACCACACCAGGTGGCTCCAAGACCCCTCCAACCTGGCCTTGAACCAGGGGTGGGGCAGCCACAGCTGCTTTCACCACCCTCACAGCGAGGAAGTTCTTCCCCAGATCTCATCTCAATCTCCCCTCTTTCAGCTTAAAACCCTTCCCCCTTGTCCTATGGCTCCCCTCCCTGATCCAGAGTCCCTCCCCATCTCTCCTGGAGCCCCTTGAGGGACAGGAAAGGGCTCCAAGGTCTCCCTGGAGCCTTCTCCAGCTCCAGTGACAAGGAGAGATGCTCTCCCACAGCTGCCCTTCCGCCCCAAACCTCAGCTTTCCTTTACCAGTAACTGGTGGTTCTTTGTGTGGTCCAAAGGCACATTCACAACTCCCCTTTTCTCTCCACCTCAGCGCATCCCTGAAGATCTGGGGTGCAGATGGACCAAGGGCTGAACCACCAGCAGTACATAGGTGGCCAATGCGCGAGGGTAAGGCTTGTATAACACGTTCATGCTTTCTAAGAGACCTTCATTTAAAGCCCACCAGCCACCTTGCTCTCTGCTTGATTAACGAGGAAGCCACCTGATTAACGAGGAAGGCAGCCTCTGGTTGTCAAGCCAGCCAACTCACGAGTGGTTCTGTGGTGACTCCAGGCGACCAACAGAAGGGCTATGCTGGAGCAGCACAAAGCTGCAAAGAGTTTGCTGCTGCTATTCCAATTTCTCATTCCTGTGCTATCTCCAGACCTCCCTTTCCTCCTGTCCGTGCTCCCAGACAGGCTGTAGGATCGAGGAGAGCGGCCAGCCCTGGATCAGGCCCTTCCCAATAACTGCCATAAAACCCAGAGACCGATTTACTTCTTTGGAGAAGGTAGTGTCCCCAGTAACGTGTCCACCACACCACATCCAGGTATCAAATAAAGCAGAGTTTATTTGGCATGGACTGAAATGAACCGCAACAGGAATTTACGTCGAACAAAAAGCCTAGTTACACAAACTGGACGCGAGTGCAGTTAGAGTCTCAGTTACAATCTAATGGCTAAAACAAGGTAAAAAGTACATTTCAGAAAGTCTCCCAGTCTTGGCCTTTTCGTTCAATGGCTCGCTGAGGCGTTGTACCTTTTTAATCTTCTAAAGAGATGTCATCACAAGTACAGTCGTGTGCTTTATTTTTTTCCATCACAATGAATTTGGTTAGGAAATCCAACGAGATTAATCTACAGGCCGCTCTTCAAATCCTGCCTGTACTTCAAAGAGCACCGGGAGCCTCCTTTAAGGCTTTCAAGTTGAATACATGAACCTCGTGCATCAAATAATTAACACTTTGATATCTGTCAAAAGAGTAATGAGGGGGCGAGCAAGCTTTTCGCTTCATAAACTCCCAACCCACGCACACAGCTTTCTCAATCCTGGTTGAAACGGCACAAAACCATACAAAGAGACAGAAAAATACCAGATTAACTTAAAAACAGTCTAACAATTACAAATTACAGGAGTCAAGAGTCACCGAGACTGGCCGGGTTCAGCTAGGAAACATGCAAATCCCTTCCGCCACGCTCCGCTGAGGGTAACGAGGGAGGTTGCACATGAGGAAATAGCATCTTGCAAATCATGCAGAAAAAAATGCCACTGTCTATAAAACCAGACCGGACAAAGCATTTCAGAATATGCCATCAGAAATGCCTTAACAGCTAAAAAAAAAAGGAGGTTTGATTAAATGAGGACTGTCCCAGATTCTTTTTTATAAATTCAGCAAATCACCAGTCATTCATGTCATTCAAAGAAAAAAGCACTTTCAGTTCGTTACTTTTGCATGACGGTGTCATGGCCTGACAGTTATTTACTCCAGTTATTCCCCATAAATATTCATATTTTATCCAGATTTCTCTAGTCCTTTAGAGATCTCTAAATGTTTTCAAAGACGATGCCAAAATGATATTTGCGGTGAATGAGGTAAATTACGTGAAAGCGTTTGCTCTACAGCATCTACACCTGGTGCTTCACTTGTCTTCATTTTTGTTTTAAAGTCTTTGGAGAGGAGGAGTTACAGCATTTGAGGGTTAATCACTGTTACCTATGAAGATGTCATTTTCAGCACTAGAGAACTTGATTTCTTTAAAACACAAAAATTACATGTCCCTCTTTTAATACTGGTCCAATGATAGCTGCTGTGGATGGATTTTTAAATTTTTATCTGTACACTCACTATTTATTAAACTTTGATGCAGTTTCAGAACTGAAAAGCTTGACTTAATTATCAAGTCAATAACAAAAATGAATTTTGAATGACAATGCTAAGTGGGTAAAATGCTAAACTGCGTGCAGCTCTATGTTTTTCCACCCTGGACCTTCCGACGGAGCTAAAACTCTGGCTGTCCCCAGGAAGGGGCAGACATTCCCTAAAACTCTGGCTGTCCCCCAGGAAGGGGCAGACGTTCCCGAGTCACCACGTGGCCCCGGTTAACGCCGTCCCTGTTAAATTATGGATGGCGTAGCCTGATGCCTGGAGCAGACAAACCTGGCGCTCCTCGGGTGGCGAGTTCAGATCAAACCACTCCATCTCTCCCTTGTCACACACTTACCTTTAACCGCTTTACTAAAACCATCTTTGAAGCTTCTAAACCTGCCTTTCCTCGGGCAGCAGATCACAGAAATCCAATACACGGCAGGATTTCATTTCAAAAATCCTTAATTTGAATGTTTACGAGCTGCTTCTGTATCTACGGACTGTGTTTCCTTACAACAAAGCTGGCAGGTTAAGGTGAGGTAGTAAAACCAGACGCTATCCTGTAGTCAGTCTATATTTATATTTAATGGTACCTCAAGAATTTTAATTAATGAGGAAGACAAAAGGAACCGATGCGACTCTTTAATGGTGAAATAAAAAGAGGAAGAAAAATGCAGGTGACAAAATAGGGAAAGGTGGGGGAAAAAAAAAAAAAAGTGACCGAAAGCTTTAATATAGGATACTGGTTCTTATCATATTTATTTATACTAGGCAGCTGGGGAATTAACCATTTCACTAACCATTTCCAAAGGGCTGGCTGAGTGACATCAAGCTCAGTGACCGCTATAGGCTCCCCGCTGGAATAGTATAAATAAACTATACGTCATGGGCAGTTTGGTACATGATACTTTCATTCATTAAGGATGACAGCCGGGTACAATTTCCGTTTCACGTCACGAGGCTTATCCCTAATTTATGAAAATAAAGCATATATATTTTGTACATTTTTATATATATATAAATATATATATATATATATAAAAAATACACACTGCCGGTCAAGGTAACACGCATGCACACACACACACAGGAATATTGTCCACACCCACCCGGTAGCAACATGTCTGATATCAATATTATAGTTTGTGTACACACACCCTACATCTAGGAAATAAGAAAAATCCCTTTTATGGCAATTCTGCAGGCAGAAAAAAAATCAATACAAAATACTTTGTTGTACAAAACTGCATTTTTACAAGATCGACCAACATTGTAACATACCCCTCAATAATGCACTACATCCCTACGAGAAAAAAAAAAGAATAATCAAATCTTTATACAATTATAAAAAAAAAAAAGTAAGCTGCTCTGCAACCTTCCTTTGCTAAAAGTTAGATACATTACACCATTCTAGCAGCAGATTAATAAATAAGGATTAAATAGTCTATTGTACAAAGCCATACTGAATGGCAGATTTAAAACCGAAAAGCTTTGCAGATACTTTCACTTCCTACACAAATCTTTTTTATTAAGAATAAGACTCAGTATAAAACAGGGGAAGAGCCAGTACTATATCTACATCTACAGAAGATGAGGAAAATCCAAGGGTAGTAAAATATTTAACAGTTTATGGCACCTTTACTGCAAAACATTTTTTTTAAAGGCTCTGTTTCCCTACAACTAATGAGTAAAGGGCTATTTATCTCATAGCTTTTATTAAGCAAACTCGATATAACCAACCACACAGTGGCAAGAGACAGAACCAGCTGTTCCCAGCTGCAAAAAAAATGTATTGATTTCCACCCGAAAACAACATCATCATCATTTAAGGTGTCAAGAAAAGAAAAGAGTAAAGTCACAGTCCTGCTCCTACAGCCTTTCCTAATGCTTCTTGGTTCCTGGTGTGGCAAACGGGCTCTCCGTATTCGCCTGGGGTTACTGGTGCTTTAGTAACTATTTTCATGTCCAGCCAAGATGTAGAGGTTGCTGTGTGCGGTGGGGTTCTCCGTGGGCCTGCTCTCCAGCACCACCACCCTGCAAGGAAACACAGACAACAACCCAAAACCCTCAGCAACAAAACACCAAACTCGTGGTCCAACTACCGAGGGGGAAGAAACTTGCTGCTCACGGATTTATACCCATCGGAGGGATGTAGGTTCTCCTAAAGAATAAAATACCCAAGATCTTTAAATCAGTTACCTCATTTTCCAGCATCGCTTCTGATAAAAGCCCTGAAGTGAGATATACAAGGAACAGAGGACTCGAAGCAGCTTCTTGAACCACAATCCACCCCTCTCGACCACAGGCACACACGTGTTGCAAACCTCTTCCCAGCTGACATCCTCCACCTTGAAATAAGCACCATCCTCTGCTTCCACTGGGAAGTTCTCTCAGAGGCAGAGCCTTGCAGGGGGACACAACCCTCCTACACCCTGCGACAAGCACCAGCCACGAACCTGAACAGATCTCCTCCCTTCTAAATATTTATCAGCCAATGGGTTTGGAGGGAACGCTCAACCCCATCTCAGCCTTCGTCCTACTGGATCACGTCCCTGCAGGCTCCCCTGGAAAACCTGTCTCTCCCTGTCCTGGCATGCTGACCCCTGTCTTTGAATCATAGAATCATAGAATTGCCCAGGTTGGAAGGGACCTTTATGATCATCGAGTCCAACCATCAACCTAACTCTGACCTGGACTAATACTTATGGCATCTGCACCGCTGCGTACCTCAGCAAAAGCTGATTCTTGCACTAAAATGCCCCCTGCTCTGCTGGGAGTAACAGGGAAGGAAATTCCCTCTGCCTGTGTGCCCAGGGGGGAGAACAGAGAACAGGCAGAAGTTGTGCTGCCAGAGCTTGTGCTGTGTGTGTATTTCTGAGATCCCAGACTCCGCGGGGCCAAGGATCCTCAATTCCAACTGCGGTGACCGAACAGTGGGTCCTCCGTGACTCAGGTGGCAAAGTCTTCAGCAGTTTCTTGTGCAGGGTCCCCCAGCTCTTGAGAAGAGCCAGCACCTCGCTCTCTGTCTGGGCTGGGGATGCCAGAGCACGAGCACACAAAATCAGAGATGACTTACAGCCAGCAATGCAGAGCCAGGCTTCCCAAGGGCCAAACGAGGGAGTGGAAGCTCAGGGATAAGAACTGATTTCTCCACTTATTACCATCTACTTCTACATTTAGGGCTCTGGCCACCTGAGAAACCACAAGTACATGTGTCCGAATCCAGAGACTGGGGCAGCTTCTGCTGAAGTTTCAAACCTGCACCTCTCCCCGTTCTCCGTAGCCAAAAGGAATCGCTCAAAGTTATGGGCAATGGGTGAATTTAGACCATTGGGCGTTAAAACCTGTGTCTGATCTCCTTTGCTCTGGACCTCAAGGTCCAGAGAAGTGAAGATTATTTTTAAGTAACCAGCTGCCAAGATAATTCACCAGTTCACCAGGAAAACCCGAGCCAGGAGCTGGCTTTTCCAGAAGGGCACTGTGTCCCCTGCTCACCACAAGCCAAAGGTGGGTCCTCATCTCTCCCTGTGGCTTCTCTCCTGCCCCCGTTTGTGTTCACGTTTCTATCTCTGCAGCGCAAAGCGGAGGAGGTCACAAGGGCTCTTAGTAATCATTTTGGACACAGATGCAGCCACTAATTAAATTTTGGCTATTGCAGGCAGAAAGAGCCTTGCTGCCTCCCCCAGGACTGCCTACAGATAGATCCGTGGTGGGCTGGAAGCCAGTTCCAGCTGGAAGCTAGAAAACTGGTTGAAATAAAAGAAAAGGTTTCTATTTCTTCAAGGGGATTACCTGTCTGATCCCAGTAAGCGGAAAACTCTGGTTTCATCTGATATCTCCTGGGTAACCTGCAGGAAAATGGAGACATTTAGGTCAATTTCAGCGGCAAAATTAAATTTATTGGTCTGAGTTAAAAGGGAAAAAAAAAGAAAAAGATCAGTCTCTTCAAAAATTCAAATACAATGTAGTGCAAATTACAGGACTGAATCAGACAAACTGATGCCAAGAAAAAAAGAGTTTTAAATTTTATAAAGTACAACTTATTTTAAATTATTTTTGTATTGTAGACTGTTGTTGGTCTAGATGACTTGGTGGCACAGATGGAGCGTGTTGATCAAATCTTTGTCAGCAGAGACTGAGTAGCTTTCCCTGCATTTTCACCATGGATGCCATCAAAAAGGACAGTGATTTTTTTGAAAAAGGACAGTTTTTTAAAAAGGAAGGGAAGGGAAGGGAAGGGGTCTTTTTTTTTATTATTTTTAAAAAGGATGCTGCTAACTCAAGGTTTCCATCCAAGATTCAAAGAACCCAAATGCTGCTTCCACCAGGTCTGTGAGGAGTCTCTGACTGGTAATTCTTGGAAACAGAGCTGGCTAAAGGCACGTCTGCACTTTACCAAGAGCAAGACACGAGGGGAAGTCAGAGGAAAGCAAGCAGCGAGCTGAAGCAATGACTACATGGAACACAAGCATTATCGCTAGGAAGCAGCTAGAAGGGCCAAAAGATCAAGTGGTAAATAAGGAACAGGAAGAAATTAAACCTGGAGAGACCAGGAGATTACTTACCTCATCTGACTTAAAGCTTTTGCCCTGCATGCCGTGTTTCCAGAAGGCCAGCACACTGTCTTGAAGGCACACTGCCAAGGAGAAACACAAAATCAGACCCGAGCGTGGCTTATCTGAACCAGAGGAGCTGGGTTTCTCACCAGCAGTGAGAATGGGAAGTGTGTCGTGAGACTTGGACTCCTGGTAGAAGAACCAAACTCCAAAATCACCGTAGGAAAAGTGGATTGAAATGACTGTTTGGCTCTGAGATGCACATGGCTTTTTAAAGTGCAATTCAAACCATACCGCTCAGACCTCCCCTGTTTGCCAAGACAAGATAGGCATCTCTGGCTTTTCCTTTTCTTCCTCTCACTTCTAGTCTCTGGATCTTTGTTTTCCTAATGATCCTGGAGAAAACACCAGGAAGTGTATAAACATGCTGCCAACCCAAACACTGGGTTACTGGAAATTACACATCATTTGAGTTATTGTATTTACTTCAAAATAGACATGAGTATGAAAATGGGAGGAGTCTTCCATTCAGGGCCACAGAGTGAACACAGAAAACTACCAGCTCTGAATGATTGAATTAACAGACTCCTGAAAATAATGGATGAAGAGCCTGGTGTTCTTTAAGCAATGTCACAGAAACATATTTCACAATGTGTTTTAATTTCCTAAATCCTACTTGTTTTCCTTTACTATTCCTTCGAGTCACACTCTGTATCCGCTCAGTGTGTCCTACATACACAGAAGACAGACATCCAGCAGAATCCTAAGAGCAATGTTTGTCACAACAGCTTTAGGCTAATCTTCACCTGCTGCTCCCTGCTCCACCCTGCGACCAGAGGACACAGAGTTCTTTAATACCCTGAATTCCTAAGAGCGTAAAGAACCGCTCACATTATTCACTGTCAGCTGGAAAGTGCAAGACTTTGGGATAAATAATTCTCTCTGTGAATTCCTTCAGAGTTCAAGGGAAAGGCAACGGTCAAGTCACGTTCTGCATGTGTCAGCAGGAGACACTGTGATACAAGCACAGCAGTAAATCAAAATGTGTCAGAATTTAGGAAAGAATCACAGGCTTGATTAAAAATATCTTCCTTGAGGACGAGTCTGACATAATCTAAATAGAGATGTTGTACAAAAGAATGTGCTCTGTTTTACCAACTGCTGTTAAGACAGAAAATATCCATGTCAAGAATCTTCTGATGGGAAGATGCCTGAAGAACCCAGAAGTGCAAGTTGTACAGAACTGCTAAAAACAGCGAGTTGTGTTCTTGCTGATTTGGATTCCGGAAAGAAGTTCAGTTTTGGAGATATAGAATTATTAAACTTCATTCATTAGATATTCTGAGAGCTTATTACAGCAGAAATTCTTGCTTGACAATTACAATTCAAGTTTTCAAACTGCTGTCCTCTAGTAGTCCAACATCAACCTGTCCTCTAAGAATTTGATTCAAATACTATGGATGTGCTACCACTTCAAAGAAAGTCTTAGCTTTTTAGAAGACTAACACAAATGTATGTATTACTAAAACATTTTTTCCTCCCCAAAGGTTTTTCTCAGTGCTGTGCAAATGACCAGAAATGACTCAGTCTTTTTTTTTTCAACTAAATCATGATACATCTCACTTATAAACCAGAAACGATGGTCTCCATCCATCTGATGGAACATGTGCAGACGGGACACACTCTCTGGCAACTGCCTTATTTTCTTCACTCAGTGGAGACAGAAACAGCTCACAACATCCTGACACAGGCAATTTTTAGTCTCAGCCCCCACTGGGTGCACTAGACCAGTCGAAATTGTTAAAAACCCTTCAACACTCATCCCTCAAAGTTCTTAAGTCCTTGAGAGTCAATACAGAAGCAAATCACTTACCCACTGACTCAATGCAGAAATCAAAGCTCAGCTCGGAGGCCAATTTCTTGCTTGACTTCAATTTCCCTTGTAAATTCACAATTTTCACAAATTCTCAAGAAAAAAGAGAAAAACAAGTATTAAAACCCACTACAGATTACTGGCAGCTTTAAGTATGAAATACTGATTTCATCTCTGAGGCACAAAGAAACCTAGTATCTACAGTATTTGCCTAAAATGAGTCTGAGAGCATCCTTCTCTCAAAATAAATATAAAAAACCTTCTTAAACACTTCGTATGTTTTTAGACTCTACCGACAGCCTTCCTGCAAATAGGAAACAGGGCAGAGATGTGAATTCTACACAAAGGTTGGAAATTTATGCAAATTAAGTCATTGCAAAGTTCCCACTGAGGGGTATTAACCTCTGATGTTATAATTACTGTGTACAATGGAGTGTTAGCTATCTGTCCTGCAGCACACGCGACAGGCAAATGTCACTTTTTCCCCAGTAAAATTTGAGAATTTGATTTGCTTTTATTTGAATTCTGATCTGTAATGCTGCATTGCATTGCGTTTTGAAAAGGAACACGAATGCATGAGGAGGGAAAGTGGAATCTCAAGAGGCAAAATGAAACCCCACTGATCTGAACCGTGTCTGTCAGGAAATTCTACAACATGAATTAGTAACAAAAGGGGAAAAATTAACTTGTGGTACAATTAAAATCAACAGATCTGGCAAAACAAGGTGTAGGGAGTTGCGAAATGGAGATGTGTTACTTACTGTCCAGGCAGACTAGGACAGTGTCCCTTTCCAGCTGCGTTACGTGAATGGCATCTAACTGCTGATTGCCTTGTGGAAAAGAAAAGAAGATTATTTTATATCTCCTCATAAGACTGATCACAGCCTCCCCTCAGCCTCTCACCAACTGCTCCAGCCTCTTCAGTATGCTACGAGACTTTAGCAATCTAAAACATTTGTTGCTCTCTTCAATTTTTTAAGGCTATCCGATCCCAGAGTGTTCTGGGAGGAGTGTGGGGCCTGAGAATAAACCCATTAGTTCAAAGCTTGTATTTAATATGAAAGCTCTACTGTTTATTGGCATAAAATACATTTTATGTTGCAGTTCAGCATGGCTTCCTTCATGACAAAGCACAATAATGAACAAAAGGAATCATCAAGGGAATCTTCACTCCTAAAAAAGTATGTTCTTTTCCCATAAAACCACATCTGGAAAGATTACTGTGCTGACATTAAGCTAGATTTGATCGTTTCCCTAGTTTTTTATTAATGAAGTTCTTGGTGCAGCTGCTAAAAAGCAGTATTTAAATTTTAAAAAGCATATCCAACAAAAGCCAGCAGAGAAAAGCATCTGCAAGATATCAACTCGCTTTTGAAGACAAAACAAAAATCTTCTACTTATTAATAGGCAGCTGAAGATGACAAACCTCCCCAAGGGGCCCCGGGGCTGACAGGAATGCATTTGTGGGAGTCTTTACTCAGGAGATAAGGGGAAAGAGGAGTAAGACTGACCCCAGGAAGAAGTATGGGACCACAAATGAGAAGACAATTATAGCAAGGTCTGCGTTACTACTTAAGGACATTCATAAAATGCCAAAAAAGCCACTGAGGGGCTGGAGTGGGTCCAGAGAAGGGCAATGGAGCTGGTGAGGGGTCTGGAGCACAAGTCTTGTGAGGAGCAGCTGAGGGAGCTGGGGGTGTTCAGCCTGGAGAAGAGGAGGCTGAGGGGAGACCTTCTTGCTCTCTCCAACTCCCTGAAAGGAGGGTGTAGCCAGGGGGGGTCGGTCTCTTCTCCCAAGGAACAAGCAACAGGACAAGAGGAAACGGCCTCAAGTTGCACCAGGGGAGGTTCAGATTGGAGATTAGGAAAAATGTTTACACTGAAAGGGTTATTAATCCTTGGAATGGGCTGCCCAGGGCAGTGGTTGAGGCACCATCCCTGGAGGTATTTAAAAGTTGGGTTGACATAGTGCTTAGAGACGTGGTTTAGTGATGCGGGTTTTTTTTCATCAGAGTCAGGTTGATGGTTGGACTCAATGATCATAAAGGTCCCTTCCAACCTGGACAATTCTACCATTCTATGAAAATAAAAATGTGTCTAAAAATAAAGTCTTTTAAGAGAGATAATTTATACTGAATTTGGTGGGTCAGCACAAGAAGAACCTGGGATCAGCTTCAACACCCTTTAGGTAGAGAAACTGCATCATTTTGCCTCGCCTAAAGGGTTTCCAAATGACTTCTGAGGGAGGGATATATCCAACAGGCAATAAACCAGCTGTGAGATGGACCGAGAGTCTTACCTGCACCCTTTAGGTAGAGAAACTGCATCGTTTTGCCTCGCCTAAAGGGTTTCCAAATAACTTCTGAGGGAGGGATATATCCAACAGGCAATAAACCAGCTGTGAGATGGACCGAGAGTCTTACCTGCACCGATTTCTGTAAACCATGAAGAAGCAGAGTTCAAGTTGATTGTCTCAAACTGAACTACCTGGTTGGGTTCCGCACCCTTACTGATAGCGACGCAGACCATGGGGTACTCCTGCTCAGGGATCACCAGCATCTCAAACACATTCAAAGGGCTTGGCAACGGAAAATCAAAGTGCTGGAAAAAGACATAATAAGGCATTTGTAAGGTTTCCTTTTACCTTGGAAATAAGAAGCCTGAAATAACATGCACAGAGCATAGAAGATGTAGAAGAACTTTATCATTGCTACTATGTACTTTTTTAAGACAGTGTGAAATAAGAAGCCTAAAATAACATGCACAAAGTATAAAGGATAAAGAATATTTTTTCACTGCTACTAAGAGTGCTTTTTTAAGATAGCATGAGTGACATTATGTCCCACAGAGGTACATGCTGGTCTGTTATGGCCAGTACTGACCTTGACCCAGCACTTGACTGACTTTAGCCACAAGATTTTCTTAGTCAAAATGCATCAAGCCAGATTTCCAAGTGCTCACAATCCACAAAATGGGACTAGGCTGGGACGTACTTTCCATTATAAATTCTGGAAAGGTTATTTCCGCAACTGGATAATGATTAAGATTAAATGTTGTAAACTAAAATGAGATGCTTACCTTTATTAACATGAATTTCTGCATTGGCTCATACCACTGTAGCAGGACAATTCCAGACTGCAATGCACCACACAGGTATTTGTGTCCCGTGTATGGATTTCGTACTATATAAAATAAACATAAGGAGAAAAACCACCCTCTTTAAGTCCAGGAAATTCTATGCATACTTGAAAAAAAACAACCCTGCAGCCATCTTTACAAATCATTTAAGAAATAGCATCAGTTTCACACTGCTAACTGCCTTCTAACTTGCCAGTCAAATATCCACAGGGATTAATATTGTGCTACGTTCCAGACAAATTCAATTATACTTATAATTAATAACCACCACTGACATTCTTTGAGGCCCAGAAAAGAGGCCACATGCTGAGTGGCCAGAAAAGCTGTGACACCTTCTTCCCGGGGCTGTGTGGGAGGGGAGTGAAAGGTCCAGGTCAAGTTGTGATTGAAATAAAAAACAATTCCCAGGGGGGCAGGACAGCCTGTAACTTCTTGTGAGCTTTGACAGCTACTGCAATAACGGGAGGAAGGGTTTGGGCTTTGGTTTTTAAATGCAATAATATGATGAAGAGTTTGGGTTTTGGGTTTTTTTCAGCTCAGTTGGATACAAGACCAGCCTGACTTCAGGAATCGTTTGTAAATACACCCACTGTGGATACTTTATAGGAGCTAAAAAGGAAATCCATGTTTGCAACCAGGTACTTCTCTGAGCCAGCAATGGGCCCTTGTCACCAAGACCATGTTTGCAACCAGGTAACTTTAGACTCTGCTTAAGCATTTTTAAGAGAGTACTGGTAGAATTTCCCACAGCACCAGAGCCAGTTTTCAAAAGGACACACCTTCTGTAGAAAGCCCAAACCATTCTAAAAGGTTTCTTTGAGCCAGCAATGGGCCCTTGTGGCCCAGAAGGCCAATGGCATCCTGGGGGGCATCAGGAAGAGTGTGAGCAGCAGGTGGAGGGAGGTCACCCCCCTGCCCCACTCTCCCCTTATGAGGCTCCATCTGGAGCACTGGGACCAGTTCTGGAGTCCCCAGTTCCAGAAGGACAGGGAACTGCTGGAGAGGGGACAGCAGAGGGCTACAAAGATGGTGAGGGCCCTAGAGCATCTCTCTCATGAGGAAAGGCTGAGGGACTTGGGTCTTTTTAGTCTGGAGAAGAGAAGGCTGAGGGGGGATCTGATCAACGCCTATAAATACTTAAAGGATGGGTATCAAAAGGACAGGGCCAGTCTTTTTTCAGTGGTGCCCAGTGACAGGACAAGAGGTAACAGGCACAAACTTGAACACAGGAAGTTCCATCTAAACATGAGGAGGAACTTCTTTCCTGTGAGGGTGGCAGAGCCCTGGAAGAGGCTGCCCAGGGAGGTGGTGGAGTCTCCTTCTCTGGAGACATTCCAAACCCACCTGGACACATTCCCGTGCACCCTGCTCTGGGTGGCCCTGCTCTGGCAGGAGGTTGGACTAGATGATCTCCAGAGGTCCCTTCCAACCCCATAGCATTCTGTGAAAGTCAGTGAAGCCAATGACAGATCTGTAATTTCATAAGCTCTAACTCTTTTGTGTGCGCTTAGACCTCTAGCAATGGCTTTGCTCCTTCCCAGCCTTTTTTTTTTTCATAATTTTTATTCACTTCCAGCCTTTTCTTTGTGGAAAACCCTCTTTTCAAGTTCGCCTCACTAAAAATTGGTTCTAAATCAAATCTTGAGCCAAAGTGACAGAGCAGAAAGGGTGTTTGTGTGTGTGTGTGTGTGTGCAACAGGTCTGGGATTCTCTAACAATGAACTATCTGTAAGTTTATTAAAAAGAAATGAGTTTAAGACATGCTGTGCCCAACGACAAGGGCCAGGAAAAAAACTGCAAAGCTGAAACTCACCTATACAGCATTTGTGGCATCCTTTCGTGTCAGGGATCTTTGTCGTTAAGGCAAACTTCCTGGAATAACAATTAAATAAAAAAAAGGGATCAACAAGAGATGCCGGAGGCCCTTCATGCTACCAGTTCAAGCACAAACAGAATTTATGGCAATTTTCCCTTGTTAATAACTGGCTGTAAGTGAAAGATTTGTACCTTGGTAATATTTTGTCAGGAAACCTATGGGTTTGAATATGAGCAGCTAATCCTGTTTTTTTGGCTTGTTCAAACAAAGCTATTAAATTATGGGAGTAGAGCTGGAATGTTTTCCCTGCAAGAGAGAAAAAGCACAGTTGACATGTCGCCCACACCTCCTGCAGAGAATTGCACGTTTTGGAAAAAGATACGTATAAAAATTACCTTCTAGAGAAAGGGAGCACATGCGTCGGGTATTTCAAGTCCAAGTTATGAAGAAAAATAGAAGAAGACAACAATATTAATGCATATAGAGAAGACACAGCATTGGACTCAAAGTTCTTTTCAGTAACGCTAGAGCAGCTCTGAAAGTTAGCTTTATGTAAACATTTTTAGAAGGCTGTAATTATACAACAATTAACTGTATCATGACGTTTTCTTTATCTATAAAGCAATGGAAATGGGGTTACACAAAGCCCTGTGTAGTTAAAGGCACAGCCTCACAATTAGCCTGCAGGCCACAGTGCCTCCGTTTGCTCTCTAGAATGTCTGTCCTATTTCAGGACAATTTGAATTTATGATTATAGTTTTTTTCAAGAATCAATCTGCTGGATTAACAGCACTGCATGGCCACCTCATTTTCCTTCAAATTGAAACTGCTTTGGTTTAAGGGTGGAATTTATTTTCTGAATCTGGTTCAGGCCAGAGATGCTGCCAGGATACGATACCCTGAGAGCGATCAAACACTGCAGCTACGTTTTGATAATTCACCTCTGTTAATCCTCTCCTAATTCTATTCCAACACATTAAAATCATCCTTATTCCACCTCTCCCAGCTCAGACCAAAGCTAGTCAGGGACCCCTTTGGTCAGGGACCAAAGAAGAGGACTTTCTTTATCTTTAGATTCTCTGGGCACTTTCAGTCCAATTGCAGCCTTGGCAGAGGCAACTCTTGTTTGACAAATACCAAGTTTTACCAAACAGACTGAAAATAAATAAAATAAAAAAAAATATGGTGGGGATACTGTGGACAAGTTGCTCCGCTATTTGTAAACATCCAGTTCTATCTCAGTCTTTCACATTAAAACACTCTGGAAGCAAAGCTGCCTGTACAAACACAACAAACAACACACAGTTTTCTACTTCAGTACAATCAATAAACATTGTACTCAATTACGACTTTCAATGTTTCTCTTCATTTACAATTTAGTCAATTTTCCATCTGTTTCTACATACCTGACAGGGACATTAAGGTGTTATTGATAACATACAGCCAGGTGCACTTCCGGGGAAATAACTGAAGAAAGAAAATATTTCCATTAATAGAAACATAGAGGAATTTCCAGCTGTGGTTTTCTTTCCCTGCTCCACCTCCACCACTGTTCCTGCAGGGACCGATACTGGAGAGAGTTCCAGCTCCAACTGCAGTTTCCCCTTTAATTCATTTTCTCTGGCTGAAACAGCTTTCATTCCTTCCCTCTTCTATCCCCAGAACTTTCAAAATTCAGTTTTTCTTTATTTTTTAATTAGCAGCACAGAGCCAAAGTGGCGAGATTGGAATACCATATATAGAAAGATATAGTTTGCTCAGGAGTAACAGCCAGGGAAAGAAAGATAACGTTATTATAGAAACCTACTAAACCCCAAGAATTCGGAGGAGAGGGATAAAAAGGCATTAGTATTTTCTGAGCGACTTAATTACCCCAAAATCCTGTATTTTGTGGGATTTACCTCCCTGGCTATTTGTGTGAGGATGCTGCTTTGTAAACAGAGTGTTCACGGAAGGCTTTGGGACTTATTTTTGTTTCAGAGGAAAGAACTTACTCAAATCTCTAGACTTGAGAAGATTTTCAAGTTAAGAAGAACTTCTTGACAACCTGAAGGGACTTTTGATAAACGTGGTGGCAAATGACAGCATTCAGGAGTCTCAACAAAGGAAAGGATAAGGACAGGGATTTTGTTAAAAAAAAAAAGACAAGACTAAATTTATTGAACAGTATTTATAGGTAAGGTCCTCCTTCAAGAAAAAAGGACTTGAAGGGATTGAGCTGTTTCTAAAGGAAACTATTAAAAAAAAGACATTGACAGACTGGTCCACTGAGGGAAGGTGGAAAACACGGCAGAGGATGCTCGAATCAAGGCTCTACAAAAGAATGATTAATTTAGCTCTTGCAAATGCCCATCTAATCTAATACCTGTTTCCAACAGTCACCATAAAGTGACATAATTTCTCGTAGAAGTGGTGAAAACATGGAAAAAAATGTATAGAAAACTGCACCTAATACTCAGCCAGCCACCAAGTTCTTCAGCTCATGAACCCACTGAATCAGATATGGGCTTCATGGATTTAGGCAGCTTCAATGGATTTATCTTCTGTAAATTTGTCCAGTCTCCCCTCTGAAGTTGGGTAACTCCTAGCGTTTGCAGATCCCCACAGCAAAAAGTCCCAAAGCCAGTTATCAGCTGTTTATTTTTAATCTGACTCCCACTAGCTTCATTTAAAGGGGAATAGCACAGTTAATAGGTAGCTAATGGGGTAGAAACTTGTGCTAGAAGCAGAAAAAGAGCACATTACAAGCTATTTCAGCTGGATATACTCATGTCAGCAGGTCCCAATGAAGTTTACTTTACTTAAGAACTGGCTCAAACCCCAAGGTCTCAGTAATTATTATCTTCAAGAACTGATGGAGGACGAACCAGGACCTCAAGAAGGACAAACAACAGCACCCACGCCAAATAAAAAGGGTGGTGGGAATTCCAAAATAGTCCAACTGACTGGATATCCAGAGAGGCACAGGAACAAGCCACATATTTTTTAATTGCCAAGGGCAGGTAATGCAGAGTTCTGCAGAACAGGCTGTATTTGAACATCTGAATTTCCTCCTTTAACAGGAATAACTGCCCTGCTGAGGGCGGGGAAGCAGTAAGATGTGAAACACATGTGAAGGACCTTGTCCTGCATGTCATTTCCAAGTGGAAAATAAGAAAATATGGGGCAAAAGAAATTGCAGAAAGAAACCATACAACTGGTTGGACATAAAACCAGAGTATCTATCAACAATTTCACATCTAATAGAAGGAAAAAGCAACCTGTAGATATATAGTCTCTTCCCTGGATCTGGTTCTTTTCAGTATTTTCACTGAAAAATTAACAATGGAATAAAAGTATACTCTGAAATTGGGAGTTATTAACCTTGGGGAGACAGCAAGCACTTTGGAAGACGTGATCGCAATAGAAGTTGGAGAAACAGTTAAAAATGTGCATTTGGTGGGAAGAACTCCTGAAATGACTGAAAGCAAATAAGAAAATAAGCGGTGCAGCGGAAGCACTGTGGGAAATCCTTGGGGGTTGGAAGTGGATCAAACCTGGGCTCTGCCAACTGAGAACACGCTCACAGCAAAGGAAACTTTCATTTTGAGGTGCATGGAATGTTCCCTCTATCTACCCCTGGCATAGCTGACCTTCCAATAGGATACAAAAAAGCATGTGGAGGAGTCTAGAGAAGGCTGTTACATGAAATAATTTAGGAATTTGACTAATGGAGTACAGAGAAAATTGAGGTAAGGCAGCCAGGGGGGCTCCAACAGCCACCACTGCAATTTTTAGAAATTTATTAGAAAAGTAAGCATTTGTTCCCCATGTCTGCTGAGGCTAGAAAAAGACAAGAAACTTCATATTCAACTCTCTGGTGCACCCTCAGCTCTCTTAATTTGAAAGGATCTTCTCAATGTATTGAAATAAAAATTCACAATTCTCACCATCAAGGCCTTTATAATCTTCTCTCACTTCTGTCCACGCCAAACTACCCCCCTCCACGACCTGATGAACCGCTTCCCTTTTTCTCCTGCCCGCCTTGAGTTTTGTCCTCTAGCTCCATGCTCCCAGAGACAGAGGACTTCCTCCTCTAAGCACAGATCTCTGTGCAATGCCCTTTCTGTGAAATCATCTTTCTCTCGTTATTACTCAGAGATACACCCCCTCTGCCACCTCTGCTTTCTGTCCTCTTAAACTGAATTTAACACTTTTTATGTGTCTGAAGTGCCTTTGTGAACTGCTTAAGAAACCTACAGGTATAAACCTGATCACCAGCATCTGCCAATGCTTCCCTTCCAAGAATACTCTGCTGCTACTGACTCTAAAAAAGCAAATTTCACAAGACCACGATTGCATGAAGTGGCTTTGGAAAGGGTTAGAGAGCCCAAGAAAACAGACACAAACACATATTCATTGGTGGTAACAACGCCAGTTAAATTAAATGGCTGTAGGCTTTGGAAGCATCCAGTGGAGAAGCAATATGCCATCTAGTGGAGATTGTTTCCAAGGAGAAGAAAGATGTTTTAGTAGAGAACTCCTCTGAAAGCAGCATTACACAAGCAGCAACAAGAAATTCATGTAGGTGGGGGAACTATTAATTTTTGGACTTCCACTGACAGCTTTGATGTGAATCAGTTTATGCCCCAAAGCCTGGTACCTGATCTGTTCCCTCTAACATCAAACTTCCTTCCTTCATAATATTCCCATATCTATTCTGTGTGTTCAGTACACCAGAAATTACCTGTTCCATTGTTGCTTCATGAAGTTCATTCAAATTCAAAGTATAGATACCTTCTTCCGTGCCAAAGATAATGTACTGATCTAAAAATTCAAGAGAAATTTATTATTTCACAAGCTCATTACCACTTCGGCAACAGGCAGGTTTAAAATACAAACCAAAAATAACTTTACCTTTAGTATCTGGATGTATCCATGATGTTGCACAATTAATCTTCAAAGGACAACCATCAAAGACTTTGGAAAAACACGCTCCCATCTGTAAAACACCAAAATTGAAACCTGAAACAAGGTTACAGCATAAAGTGTTTATTTTCTGGCACTTGGCCACTTAGTACACATCTGTACACACCCCCGCTCTCCTTTTTTTCAGACAGAAACTTGCTCTAATATGCCTCGATGCAAAACATTTTCATCTTCCCCAAAAGCTACAGTGCAGTTTTCCAAACCTTTTCGTAGACTTTGTACACATTGAGTAACACAAGAGGGATCAGAATGATATGAACAATTTAAAGTACCTACTGGTACTTTAATTTGGAAGTTAATTTGGAAGAACAAAATTGGGTGTTTCTATAAATGGCATATGAAGGGAAAACAAGCATAAATGTTCAATATCACTCTCTCACATCACCAGCCCCTCTCTTTCCTAAGCAGTGTCTACCACTGGAGATCACAACTCACGGAGTCAGTGAAGTCTCCAACCCTTCATACCCTGACTGAATGGTGAAAGGAAGATTTTAAGAAAGGGAAACAAATATTGTGGATTCAGTACACAGTACTACATCTCACGGCTCTGAGATGCAGAACGTCAGCCCAGATGAGCTGGTGGTTTATTCAAGCATAAACCATCTGAGATCAGAGAGGTGTCATGACAACGGGCTTCCAATAACTCCTACTGCAAATGAGATCTCTTACCAGCACCTTCGGTGTCGGTGGCAAACCATTGATTGCTGGCTTCTGTGGAAAGAAAGAAAGATCATAAAATACCTCCCACGCACTGCTACAAGCTAACGTGCCAGTGAAATCAGAGTGAGAGTCACAATATACTTACAGGAAAATCTCTTTTCTCTTTTTTACGTGGCAGTTGAGGGATTTGTCCAGACCCTTCCGCGTTTTCTTCAATGAGTTTCAGCATGCCATCCCCATTTCCTGAAAAGAAGCCCGGGCACATTTTGTAGCTCACTTGACACAGTGAAATAAGAAAATCTTTTGTTGTCCTGTTCCCCCTTCTCCCCTGCATCCAGAAGTGAGCTCTGAAAATTCCATACACACTTCTCAGGTAGCTGAAGGACAGCTGCCCGCTCCTCTGCGTGCTGAGCTACGGTTTTAATAACGGCTTTCCACTATCCAAACAGTCCCTGGGCCAAACACAACTGAGAAAAAGCTGTGGCAAGGTCCTTGTGGATGATCCTCCCCCAACATTTGTTGTTTTTACTCTATTTCTGCAGGCAACACGGGAATGGTATTGACTGGCTGAGCATTCCTTGCTTTGGGAACCACCACGGGTCGTGGCTCCAGCACAGGTGGAGAAAGGAAAGCTGCACCTCCTGATCAGCTCGTATTAAGAAAAAATATCTACTGAAAACAGCTGGCTAGAACTGATTTCCATTTATAGGATAAAAGTCACCTTTAGGAAATGTAATTTATTTACCTAAGTCACTGTATCTAGCCGTGAGCAAGCCAGGGCTGCTGATGCTGCTGGTCATCCCGAGGGGGGAGGAATCAGCCTGAGGCCCACAAACAGGGATGCTCTGTCTCCTGTGAGCCGGTGGGGCTCTGCCCTGCGAGTCCGGGAAGTGTTTTATCGTCTGGCATTTCTCATCATCTGGGAGGTTTTCCTCAGGATAACTGTTTATTCTCGGCTGCGACAAACCAGAGGTGAAGGTTACCTGGGAAACGGCAACTTCAGACAAGTTTAATTCAAGTCAGGCTGTTTCTATGTAAAAAAAAATAAAATAATAATATCGGGCTTTGAGAAAAGACATTTGACAGCAGAATGATTTAAGAGGTATGGAAAAATCCCAGCAGCAGGCAGAATGCTGCACAGGAGGACATCCCACGCAGCACGCTCTCTTTAGAGGGGAAATACCTACAATACCTACAAAATACCTTTGTATGGGGCAGCGTATGAGGCCAAGAGCCCCCGGAGGCTGGGACCCCAGAGACTCCACGTCAGCATAAAATACGAAGCCGCACAGAGTCTGGCAGCAACTGGTATTTAACAGAATTTATAACCTGCTGAGAGCATCAGGCAGGAGCGCTGCAGAGGCTGCACGAGTGGGGTTTGCTGCCTAAAACTTTTTAAAAAGCACCATTTCTTACCTTCGGGGGTAGTGGAGGTGGCCCTGCCCGCTTCAGTGTCGATCTGCAATAAAAAGGTGCAGTTGTTGTTTTAGTTACATCAACAAGATAAAGAGAATTAGTCAAAACCACAGACTGTAAATGAGACAAGCTAGATGCATAGAAGAGACAGACTGTAGCTTTGCACGAACAGGGTTAAACTAAGAAGTCCAAGAGTGGGGCAAAAAGCACGTTAATCTTGTTAGAAGTGTTGGGTTTTGATAAACTCACGCTCTTTCATCAATGCCAATGTTACAGAGCATTCTGCGATGAAGGGCATTGGAAATTAGCAAATAAATATATGTTCAGGGACTAGTTCTCTGAAGGTGCCCCTTCCACTGCTTGAATTTTACTTTTGCACTTGGTTTTGTGTTTTTTTTTCTAGAAAATTCTTCCCGACAGTGAAAATGCTGCATTTCTGGATCAGCCAGCAGATCATGTCACAGAGCAACATCCTCCCATCCCTTTTTCACAGCCACCCCAACTGCAGCAGAACCTGGGGCCAACCAAGGAAGAGTTTCACCACACTTGGGTGCAGTTTCCAGCTTTCGCTCTGGATCAGACACATGTTGGGGCACCGGAGGAGCCTCACGTACCCCACCAGAGCTCTGCAGGAATATCTGGCTCGTGATCGATGGATTAATCAACGCAAAATCTGCTTTAAAGTATCAGGCACTTCCATATGCGCCCTGAGATAACCTCAGGAAGGAGAGGAAGGGAAGAAAGCATCGCTCTGCAGACATTCTCCTGACCATCACATAAACAGTCAAGCGTGTGTTAGACCTTGGAGTGCAACCAGCCCTCGCTTATAAAACTGATGAATGGCAAAGCTGCCTGCAGCATTTTAAGGGAAGAGGGTTTTGCTTTAGCGAGAGCCGCAGGGAGTAAACACAACTGCACAGGAAAGGAGGTTCCACTCACTCTTCAACATCTTCACTCCCATCGCCAAATTTTGTAAGCAGTCCCCTAGGTAAAATGTTTATAAAATTAAAGAGCTCGGCTCTAAGGTCGACACGTGCAACTAAAACCATCGGTGATGTCATTTAGTTTCACAACAAGCATCTGCCAACCCTTTTCAAAACAAAGTACTTCTCTCTTATTTAATGCATTAAGTTCTGTTTCGTTTATTATGGCCCTTCTCTTCCCCTCACCCCTCAATAATCACTGAAACTCTCTCCCAGCCCAGATACCATCAACTCATCTTTCATTTTACCTGGTATTTTAAATATTGTTGAAATACCAAAAAACAGTACAATATAAAAGAAGAGAAAAAAATAATAACATGAGAATAGAGGAAGTTACTGGGAGACAGACGGAGAAAAGCCTTTACAAAGGGAAGTTTCCTCCTTTGGTGTTATAGGCTAAAGATACAGACTGTTTCCCAGCACAGTGGGAATTTCTGTTTCAAAGCTACCCCAGGGTCAAAAAAAGAAATTGTGACAAGAAGATCAAAGCAGTACTGAAAATAGCACCCTCAAACAAACATAAACTGATAAAATTTTGCAAAATGGCCATTTTCAAACTCTGTCTTAAAAAAAATCGAGACATCAAACTGCATTTAATAAAGAAAAGAATCTAAACCACAAATCTAAACCCATTAAAACGCCCACAACGCACCATGTCACCCACTGAGGAATGGCCACAGGGGTAATGAACAGGAAAACAAAAATGTATTATACAGGAATTAATCCAGTCAAATTTGGATTACTATGAAATTTCCCTGCAAGTCACTTCTGAAGGAAAAGTGGCAGATGGCTGCCAAGAGGAACTATTCAAAAATTTAAAAGAAAAGTCCAACCATCAACAAAAAAAACCCCACCTCCGTAATAAAGAAAATGTGTAAAAAAGTGATTTTAAAATGCTACAACAAGAAAAAAAAAAAACAAAAAACAAAAAAAACAAGCCAAGAAAAAAACATTCAATCATCAGGTACACATCCTGGTATTCCCTTTTCCAGGCAAGTAATTCCCAAGTCGGAGCCATCAAACACCATTCCCTCTGATAAAAGCCAAAGGGCACAAAAAGCAAGGACCCCCCCAGCTCACATCCTCTCCCCACGTCCCTGGTGTTACTCAGAATTCCTGGGACAGAGGAGTTATGCATTTCCTGTTTATCTTTTCCAACTGGAAGTGGTTTCCAAGTAAGTGCCACGGATTCCCCATCCAGAAACGTTATTATGTCTGTCCTCCTTTCAATATTAAATCTGTATCTATTTACCCATTTCTAGCCCTAGCGACGTTTGCCAGGGGTACATTAATACACCCTGATTTGGACAATCTAAATAACGCCACGGAATCAGAATAAAATCACTAAGTCACTCTGCCGGGAGGAGCTTCCCTCCCTCTCTCCCTCCCTCCCTCCCTGGCTCCTCGTCCCCGCAGATCCCAGCTGTCGGCAGAAAAACCAGTGCTCACAAAAAAAAAAGGGGTTTTCAATCCCTGGCTCCTGGGGGGTCACACAAACAAAGCCAAAGAGGAAGGAAAGCGGCCGCTCTCGTTACCGGGCAGGGACATGTAGGGCCTAAAAAGCCACCCCGAATTTTTCAATCCCTGGCTCCTGGGGGTCACACAAACAAAGCCACAGAGGAAGGAAAGCGGCCGCTCTCATTACCAGGCAAGGACATGTAGGGCCTAAAAAGCCACCCCGAACTTCTACTACCAGAGCGGGAACAAAAGAAACCCAAAAACCACCAGGTTGAACTTAAAAAGACCCAAAGGCTGGGAATTTCCGTGACACACCAGCGTTCCAGGGGGGCTGTAATGTCAGCTGAGAGCTTATGCAAGACTTTTATCTGCAAAAAAAGCCAAAGAAATGAATTGCCTGCTACTCAGATCCAAATAAAGTTGGGCAGCAGGCCCTTTTAGCTGAGCAATTATTTTCAACCCAAATACCATCTTTCCCTACATATGTGCATCTGTCAGTATTCCTAAACTTCCATATTCTTCACTGCAAATTCAAAGATTGCCTTTAAAGGCAGAATCCAGTAGTTTGCAGCAAAAGGAAGTCACACACCTATTATATTCAGTCCTAAATTGTACAAAGTTTGGACTCCCTCACCTCAGGCCTGCTTTGTCTCAGGGAAAATCGGTCAGAGCTTATCTTTGCCCAAAACATTTCACCCCAGGACACCTCACGACTGTGGGACAGATTACACAGATCAGCCACCCAGGGCAGAACCAGCCGTGGTGTCGTTGTGAACTTGGTAAAACTCAACCATCAAACTGGTTTCTCCTTCCCTTTCTCAACCATCAAACTGGTTTCTCCTTCCCTTTCTCTCAAGAACCCGACTTCAGGGCCGCGGCGACGTGTTGTCGCAGGATGTCACAGCCACAGCTCAGAGGAGAAGTGCAGGACCCCAAAGGCAGCCCTTACATGGTTACCAGCTCTGCTTGCTAAAAAAAATTGATTTTCGGGTGCATTATTTCACTCCACCAGCTACACATTTACACTTCGCTTTCCACCTATAGCTGGGGAGTTACAATAAATTTAAAATAAGCTACCGCTCGTGCTCAAAAGAGATTAAAACCCATTCCCCAAGAGAACGACCAACCCACTGCAGAAAGATAATTGAGAAAAATCTCCTTCAATTTTACAAATATTAAAGCGGATTAGGCCTTACGGTTTGATTTTCAGCCACAGCTCAATTTTTCTTTCAGAGTGTATTTTCATATTAAGTCAAAGAAATAAAAGAAGGTTTTAAACTCTGGACTTACTTGCTGCTTCCACCGTCGACAAAAGGATTCCAATGCGAAGCGAAGTCAGCGCCGGCTGCCACAACCTGAAGATGCAGAAATTGTCATAGTTTTTTTTCCCCCACTCTCAAACCAAAGTACCTTATCTACAGCTTGGGAGATCCCCAACGACCTATAAGCAGTAAAATCAAATTCCAAAGTGAAAGAATGTTTTACAATCTAATTATAAAGCAACTATTGAAAAGTTTTCTTCCTCTTTTTAGACTCAGACTTAAAAGCAGCACCTGGAAACAGCATAATGCCAGTATCAAGTGGCAATAAGTAAGACGGAAGCAAAAAATTATGGTGAAAACTCATATTTTCCACTCAGGACATTGTCCAAGACATTCATCCAGCAAGAGAACATACTGCAGCCACCACCAAACCCATCTGAGATGCCATCAGCAGAGGCTGGCAGCGTTCCTGTCACTAGACATGGCGCCGAGGGGACCTCACCGGTAACAAAACGTACAGATTTAATCAGTCCCATTGAAATCCAGGTGAATCTGTACCTACCTCTGGGCTGGAGCTCGGCTGGAAAAAACAGGAATGGGATTTTTCTGCCGCACTGAGCACTAACGTCTCCAAATCCACATTAACGGCAGCTGTTGCTATTCACAACACTTATTAAAAAATGGAGCCCTTGTGTACACAGGCACGTACTAATCCCAAAGAACCTTAATTAGCTGATGGGCAGCAAACCGGGGAGGGCTGGAACAAACAGCAGCAGCTCACAAGGGGCAAAACTGGCTGCGTGCGAGCTGGCCACCTTCCAGGAAACCAACAGCAAACAAGCCCCCATGATGGGAAGATCAGGGGCTCAAACGCACAACGGCCTCTTCGCTTTATCAAATTAATTGGCACGTGTTGTTCTCTTCGTCTGAGCACGAGTCTCCGCGCAAAGCACGGGGCGGGGGGAGGCAATTTTCTTACAAATATGGCAATTGTATGGAGGACCGAGAGGGGTCTTCTCGTGACTGTGCATTTCAGAGACATATTAGAGTTGAACCACAAAACAATGAACACGCTATAATTTTAATAAATGAAGGAAAAAAGAAACTTGCCCTTACCATTTCATCCCGAGCTTCTGTTTCTTTCCTTAACGGGGGCTCAAACTGCAGCTTGTCAACTACAAAACATGAAATTTTCAAATTGAATCCACATAACATTATCCTAGTGCCCTTTCAATGGTTACTACAGCAGAACGCATTCTGTAACAGATCTAAATATTATGTAGACAACACTTAATTTACCTACAGGAATGACCATCACTTAAATGTCAGTGTTATTGTCTAAATGCTTCAATTTGCAAATGTGAAACCCACAACAAAGACCCAAAGTAAATACCAAGTGCACAAAGACGTAACTGCATAACCACGTGTCACTTCTAATGCATGTGAAAGAGAACCCAGAGGCTTTTTAACTGCAAACTCCCAAAAAGTGTGATGTACGTGAGGCAGAGGAGCCAAAAGCATTTACACGACAAAAGGCATTTTTTCAAATCTGGAGAAACCGTTTCTACCCCCAAAATTTGAACTTAGATCCAACTGAGTAGTGTATTAGCATTGTATTTAAAAGAAAAGGTTATATTAAAGGAAAAAGCATTCTGTTACATGCAGCCTGATCAGGACAGCTACTACAGAGTCCCAGAATGCTATGTGGTTGGAAGGGACCTCTGGGGATCATCTAGTCCAACCTCCTGCCAAAGCAGGTCCACCCAGAGCAGGTCCCACAGGAACGTGTCCAGGTGGGGTTTGAATGTCTCCAGAGAAGGAGACTCCACCACCTCCCTGGGCAGCCTCTTCCAGGGCTTCCAGGGCTCTAGGCCCCTCATCATCATGAGATGTCCATGGCTCTATTGCCATCACAAGTGTTCCATCAGGGTCAAGAAAGGTTTCACTTATGAACTTGAAAAAATGTGCAGACAAACACAAAATGCTACTTTTTTTCTATACTTTCTCATCACAGCATGACACCATACGTTACTTATGTGAAAAGATGCCCTCCTAATAATCAACCGGCTCTTATTTTTCTGTGTTTGCAGGTTATTAGTGGTTTTGCTGTTTTTAGTAAGGCTGCGTGGTCTGACAGAAATCAGGGAGCTGAGAGGCTGCGCGGGTCACGCAAGGTCTCCACATAAATATTAGGATGCAGCAACGAGATGGAATGAAACAGCAGGAAAATATGCAAGTTTTAATTTTGGTTTTGGAAAAATTTTATTGAAGATTCATGTGTTATGTGCTGTTTCTTCTGTTTCTCAACTGTGCCAACAGCAGAAGAGCCTTTCCAGAGAATGACACCGACATCCTCTATCAGTAAAACCAAACCAACACCACAAAACGGGCAAAGCTCACCAGGAACTTACAGTTTATCTCCGATGCCGTTCGTTCTGCCCTAATGTTCCTGTTCGTAGAGCGAATCGTGTGGCGGATAACGGAGTGAGGCTGCAAGGAAAGGGAAAAGCTGAGAAAGGTCTCATGGCTTTCTGTCCGATTTCAATCAACAATGACTCCAACAAGGAGAAGGAATAGCTGTTGCAGTCACACATCGTGACATCCACCACCTTTGTCCTTGGCCTTGCACAGGATCCCTCTCTACAGCCACAGCATAAGGGTGACAGGAGCAGTGGCAATATTTCCTGGCTTCTTCTACATGGTAACTCTAAAATGCTGGGGCAGTGCCCCTGTCATAGAATCATAAAATGGTTTGGGTGGGAAGGGACCTTAAAGATCATCATCCAGTTCCACCCCCTGCCCTGGGCAGGGACACCTCCCATCAGACCAGGTTGCTCCAAGCCCCCTCCAACCTGGCCTTGAACCCCTCCAGGGATGGGGCAGCCACAGCTTCTCTGGGCAACCTGGGCCAGGCTCTCACCACCCTCATAGGCAACAATTTCTTCCCCAGATCTCATCTCATTCTCCCCTCTTTCAGTTTAAAACTGTTCCTCCTCGTCCTATGGCTCCCCTCCCTGATCCAGAGTCCCTCCCCATCTCTCCTGGAGCCCCTTGAGGGACTGGAAGGGGCTCTAAGGTCTCCCTGGAGCCTTCTCTTCTCCAGGCTGAACCCCCCCAACTCTCTCAGCCTGTCCTCCCAGCAGAGGGGCTCCAGCCCTCCCAGCATTTTTGTGGCCTCCTGTGTCCTGCTCCAACTGGTCCACATCCTTCCTGTGCTGAGGACTCCAAAGCTGGACACAGTATCATGTTCCCAAAGCAAAGTAGGGTATTTAAACAGTAATTTATGTAAATAAAAGGTGCTCTCACCTCAAAGTCATCATCATCAACTTCATAGTGTGTATGGTTGTCAGGATTATTAACTTTGTCCAACAGCTCAACCGCTAAAGATCTTGAAAGCCCAGGCTGCCCTACAAAGCTATGCTAGAAACAGAGAAGAAGACACTATAATACGCAGCTGATATGCAACTTCTATTAATAAACATTAAATATAGAATATTATTGAATTTTTCCCGCTTTCTAGGGGCTTGAGTATTTCTCTAATGATTCCCTATAGATGAAACTTTTTAACCCCTCCATAAACATGGAAATTCCACACTTTTAGCCAGCTGTAAATTGGAAATTAAACTCCGAGTCAAACAAAGGGTTACACCTTAACTTCATTTTTTAACATGAGGAGTTCGGTGAAGTTTAGGAAGGTGGAAATAGAAATGTGAACAGCTGCTAAATACATCCCTTTTCTATATGGGTGACAGGAAGGGTCCACGTCTACGCAGCTGTGTCTAAGAGGCTGAGACACCTTCAGACAAGGCTGAAGACGGAGCATGAAGCCAATTTCTGCAATTTTTCCTACCAAAAACTGCATAAAAATCTTGAGACTGACCAAAATCTTGCTACTTCCTACAGCTGACCAATGTCTCTTTTCTTCACCACCCGTGTTGTAAGATCAGAGACAGAAAATGGTTCCAGTCTGGTTTCCTATCGACCTGTTGTTCACTTTGAAGCGAGAGATCTCTTACTGGTGTCATTAAATGTTCCAAGTCACTTACAGAAAGGAGCCTGTCCGCTGTTGGCCTCTTCTTTGGATTTTTTGTAAGTGCTATTTTGACAAAATTATGGAATGTTGATGACCTTGAAGAAAAATGAGGGTTTATGTTTAATTTTTCAAGAAGATATTTTTGATTTTAACACAGTTACTAAACAGATTACGAAAGGGTGTGATGAATTAGAATGCTGTCCAGGTACCTCAACTCTGTGATGTAATTATTAATTAAATTGCCAAGTTAACAAGATAAGGAAAAACCCATTTGACTCATAGAACTTGCATGGAAAATGTTTTGGGATGGAAAATAAACTAAGGTGCTATTTTCACTTTCTCCCCGTTTCAATTGTTACGGAATTAGGTATCAGGAATAAAAATTGTGAATTACAGACCCAGCAAACTCACAATTTACAGGCAATTTCACTGCTCTTGGCTACAGGTAGGAAAATAAAATACAAAGTCCTAGATACAGACTCAACTTACTCTTTAAAATGCTTTGTTGCTATTTTTAGAACAAATTAGGTGATTGTGATGTATAACCTCTTTTTTTATCTGAATTATGACTTGATGTCCTGGACCTACAATTTTTCAAGCATTTTTCTCGCAATTGTGTTCGTGTTATTATGGGGGCAGCATCAACCCAAGCCAGTTTGAGTTGAAATCATGTTACAAAACACATTTCCTCTTCTAGTCATAGCATCTGAGAGGGCAGCATCGGAGAAATAAAGTGCGTTGGCTGGGGTTACGCCGCGAAGTTTCAATACAGGAAACATGCACTTAGGAGTGTTTTCTCCCTTCCTTTTGTGCACATCTGCCCTCCCAAACACCTCAAGGTAAAAAGATTTTACAGCAGCACCAGGAGCAAAAAAATCCTGCATCTCAGAATTGGTTTGAGCCCTGCAAACAGAAGGTTAATAAGAGCGGTGCACAACGCTGCGGGCACTAGGAAGGTATCACAGGGTAAAGAAATCAGGAAAGGATTAAACAATTACCTGTCCCACTGGCAAATGCCCTATAATAGGAATTAAGGGGAAAGGATAAAAATAATTTTTCTTCCTAGAAGATACAAAGAGGAGATTTCATTTCCCCCTGGATGGCTGGCAGGGATGGCTGTACAGGGGTAGGGCTGCCCTGTCCCACACTGGGTTTTCTGTCCTGTGAGATAATATCTGCTGTGGACCTTAACCCTCCCCTTTGCTTGCAGACACCTATAAAAAAACCAACTAGTCATTTCTTGGTGAAACTTCCTGGGGGTGAAATCACCTCTCAGGTTCCTGAGTTTAAAACCAGCACACTCTATTTTTTACTGCCTCCCTTAGTTTTTTCCCGTTATCAACAAAATACTGAAAAAAGGAAAGAGTTTAACCTACCATTTTGCTTTTTCCTTTAGCTTTGGCGGCTGAAAGTTACTTTTTGACATTAAAAACAAAGCCCTAAAGGTAAAGGAAGAACAATGTTATCAAATGGTAAAAAAAGTAGTTAATTTCATTCCAATATCTAACCAGTTTAAGTTAATACTTTACAGTAAGAAACACACTGGTGAAACTGGATTATGGTCTATGCTGTGTTAGAGCACAGATATAATAAAGCTGTTGATTTTCTTATCTTTATATAAAATGTTTTTATCGCCGTGCAATAATCCTGTTAAATGTGAGGCTATGTCTTCTCTAGTGATTTACTACATCCCTTCTGAATCACATTGTTGACACTACAGAGGGTTTTTTTTTAAAACATGAATATTTCAATGACGATTTCCATTCTAAATTTAAGTCTGTAGCTTCAGACCGATGTCTTGAAAAAAGACACAGGTGGATGTTTGATGAAGGAATCCTAGCATGAGCCTCTAGGTCTATGGAGAAGGTTAAATTCTATCCAGTGGGACTGAAGACAAGTGAGGTCCCCGCCAGCAAACCTCATCGGGTGAAGATCAAACATGGGTGGCTGAAGCTCCGCCAGCTCAATTGCTGTTATTCCAACGGCCCAGATATCACAGAGCTGGTTATATCCACCGTTCTTCTCCACCGCCGCGACTTCTGGGGCCATCCTTTAAAAGCAAAGGTATCGTTCAACGAGAGCATCAGCTGCATGTGGGAGGCACAAAGCACTTCACACAACCCTAGAGAAGAACCCCCCCCAAAAGAGCGTAACTCTGGGAACAGCCTGATGTCCCCCTTCCCAAACCAGGACACCTGGCACCAGGGAAGCAGAGCAGCAGAAGGAAGGGACATGTTTTGTCCGAGGTCATGGGACACGCTAGGAATAGAACCAGTCTCATGATTCCTGGTGAAATGCTTTAATGACCAGATAATCTTCCTGCCCTCAGTCCTCCTTCCCCAACAGGATAAAGAGGGCAGCGAACAATTAAAAACCATTGTCTGGATTAAGCTGTACGTATGCGTTCAGTCTACACCAAGAATATCGCCCTGGGCATCTCAACTGCCAGGAACCAACAGCAGTTCAATTTGCATCTATAATCCAGCTTAAGATTTACAATGATACATTTGCATATTAAACGCTGTCTTGTACAGACGTTAATCAGCAGAGATGATTAAAAGATAGGTTAAAATCTGTTTTTCTTCGCAATTCTTTCTGCACAGAAACCAAAAAAGATGTTTACTTTATTCATTAAAAGAACAAGCTACTAAGAAAGGACCATTAGGTATCCGGAGAAAGGGGAGAATGTTCTGCAATAATAAATTTGGGGAAAACAGCAATCCTGCCTCCAGTATCAGGTACCTTGTGTTACAGCAACCGATCAGCTACAATCAGTGCTGCCCAGACTCTTACCCTTTGGGTATTTTACTTGGAAGAAAGGGAATTTATGCAATTGCCACAGATTTAAAAATATGTGTATGCCTCAGTGTGTGTATTTTAGAATTCTTGGCATAAATACAGACTCAGCTTTGCATATGCTCACAGCAATCAAAGTAGTTTCTTACCAGTAAGGGGTACCAATAAACGATTTCCTCTTCGCAATGGTGGCTGTTATTTTTGCTGCTACACCGAAGTCAGCTGGAAAATGAAATTATCATAGACTTAGACATCTCATTTAAAGACCCGAATTCTCCTTTAGGAAGTATTATATTATGAAAGAACAATCACATTTCTCATCCAAATAAAAAAATAATTCAGCTTCAACGGTTAAAGATTAATATTGAGATCAGCTAATATCTTCACTCACGTGACTTCAAATTGAAAAGATTTGTTCCTACATATGGCTCACTCATGATCCTGTTCCTCTCCCAGCTTTTTTTCCGTCCCACAATACAGCAACCAAGCAACCTCACAAAACTTAGTAGATATCCAATTTAATATCCAAGAGGAAAAACAGCATCGTGCTTTGGAAATGGTACTATTCCTCTGTTACTTATGGAGGAACCGTGGGGGGCCATCCCTTCCCATTTCTGGGTACTCTGCCCAGGGACAATAATCCCTTGCTCTCTGAGCTGCAGAGAACCAGGTGGTCTTGCAGAGCCAAAATTTAAGTCCTTTGTATTTTTATTGCATTGGTAGCATGATAGCTGGAGGATAACTGTGGGCAAACCTAACTAGCTTAGCAGGCAAAAGGAATGTATCAGTGCCTAACCCAAGTTTCATGCATTTAGTGGAAGCTCCTATGAGTTTCAAGGTTTTACTCTTTATTTTTCTTTTTCTCTTTTTCTTTAAACTCCTGCTTCACCACAGGGGTGTAAATGTGTTGAATCACACAAGTTTTTCTGAGGAGCGGCGATGCAGCTAATGCACAATCACCCTGATTCCAACACCAGACACCCTAAGAACATTGAGCATCCCATTCCTTCTCCCAGGACGCCTGCTCCCTGCAGAGCCCTACTTACACGTGGACTTCTGTGCAGTGAGGCAGCAGATGGACAGATTGGGGTTTTGAAGGCAAAACGCTCAGATAACAAGAGATTCAGCCTGTTTGTGCAGCCCTAAATGCAAAGCATTACTGGGGGAAGGCAGGAACACAGATTTCTTCTGAGTTTTTTCAACTGTAGACCTCAGAGCGCTTCCAAAAGGAGGAGAATTTCCTCTTTTCCACATGAGTGGAAACACCTAACATCACACGCCGGGCAAGAGGCACAGCCAGGACCAGAGCCCACGTTTCCTCAGGAGATGCTGTCTCACACAGGGGCTCCTCGGAGGCCATTCTGGGCCAGGAACAAACACATTGACATCCAAGTAACCCCCACCTGGCAAATTCCAGGGAAACCTGGGAGGCTTCAAAGCTTGTTGGTCAAAAAACCAAATTATCTGCAACTTCTTGAGAGAATGCAAAACTTCTCATCTCATTCGCACACAAGCCCACGGATACACACTTTCTGTCGTCAACTATTGCCCCAAATAAGAACAGGAACATCCTACAGCGCATCCTACGTGCCCCTGGGAACAGAACCTAATGAGATTGTAACAATATGGGACATCTGCCGCATTGTGCTTTATCTTTTGTAGCCAGCTTAATCTCTGCTGTACTGCATGTACTGCTCGATACAAAACAAAGCCTCACAAAAGCTGAATATTCTTCTTGGGAGGCACGGTCTCTACATTCTGGTTTGGGTTTTTTGTTGGGTTTTTTTTTAATAGAATGAACTGAATATTCTTCTTGGGAGGCACAGTCTCTACATTCTGGTTTGGTTTTTTTGTTGGGTTTTTTTTTAATAGAATGATAAAAGTAAAAGGTTTTTTAGTAACTTGCTAAATCAAAGTATCCCAGCTGGTACCGCGGCTTTTGACTGATCAAATTAAAACATTCCTTTTTGATTTCTGTCTTAATATTAAATTCAGGCAACTTACCTAATTTGACATCTCCGTGGTCTGTTAGTAGAATATTTGCACCCTTGGCTTTTGACTGATCAAATTAAAACGCTCCCTTTTGATTTCTGTCTTAATATTAAATTCAGGCAACTTACCTAATTTGACATCTCCGTGGTCTGTTAGTAGAATATTTGCACCCTAAACCACAATAAACAGAAAGTTAAAATGCTTCATCAGGAATATTTGTACTGCAGCAGAAAGTTTAAGGTAAGTTTCTCCAAGTTACCTTTATATCTCTATGCATTTTGCCCTTCATATGCAAATAAGCAAGACCCTGGAAATAAGAGAGACACAACACGTCATTTTGCCATATGGTAACACACTACAAAGCCAGTCCCATTTCATAAATTCAAATTACTCAATGTATTTTAGTTGAAAGTGGAGTGATTTGAGATTTGCAGATAAGAGGTTCTGTTCCTCCTCTCTTCCAGCTCCATTCAATACAAGTGAAGACTTGCTTAAGCCAGCCCGGGCGCAGCATTTTATTTAATTGCATTTTCAAAACAAACCTCAAGACACATCACCTTTTCCCTTTACTAAAATTAACTCTTATTTTTGAAGTCTTGAAGGTTTCAACAAGCAGGTGTTTAGCCCTCAAGCTGCCCTTCCAGCAATTCGAGTCCCCGCAGCAAGAGGAGATGGGGAACAGAACTGCCAAGCCCCTGCCTCCAGCAGCGACCAGTTCAGCCACTGCTCCAGGGAAAGGTGGGTGGCCCCATCCTTCTCTCACTTCATTATTCATGGATACACAGAGCGGGGAAAGAAAAGCTCCTTTAAGAAACAAGCTGCCTGCATCACCTTACCTTGCATTTCTACAGTTATTAGCAAGCACAAAATGAAAAAGGATTTTAGTCATCTGGTTGCAGTGTTTTTTCCTCTACAAATTATTAAGATTTACTGCCTCGGATCAAGCAGGCAGTTTAAAATGTGCCTTTTTTCATTTTTCCTCCATTACCCAGCTACTAACCCTCGCTTACTAGGCATTAGATGTTTTCTGCAACGAGATTCAAAAATTTGTCCTAATTCACTGCTGCAGTGAATTACTGCGTTGGAACAAGGGATGAAACCAGCCCAGACAACTGCACGGTCACAGCCTGCACAGATTTGTCTGCCACAGCTTCCCTGAAACCCACAGCTTCACCCAAGGAACAGGAGCAGCTCTGAAATTCCATATTTTGATCCCACAGTGGGATCCACAGAGATAGCATCATAGAATCACAGAAGGGTTTGGGATGGAAGGGACCTTAAAGATCATCTAGTTCCAACCCCCCTGCCCTGGGCAGGGACACCTCCCACCAGACCAGGTTGCTCCAAGCCCCCTCCAACCTGGCCTTGAACCCCTCCAGGGATGGGGCAGCCACAGCTTCTCTGGGCAACCTGGGCCAGTGCCAGATGTCTGCTCTCGTGTAAACTCCTTTGCAAATCACAGCACAGCAGCAGCTCCGACAATGATTTTAAGAAAATATTTGCACTGCGTGACTGGAGTTTCTTGCTAATTTTTATTTACAACCTGGAAATTTCAGCTGGATTCTCAAAGCTTACACGTGTAAGCGATGGTACTTTCAGCGCTTTCTGAAATCACCTTCTGTATCTACTTTCTACCCGTGGAGCAAAAGCTTTATGGGATCCCTGCAGAAGCACAGTACCTGTAAAGTTTCTCTGCAAACATACGCGATTTGTAACTCTGAGAGAGGTCCTGTCACTGAAAACAAAGATTAAAAAACGTGTAAGTCCACAACGTACAACAATAACATGACGAAGCAGCCAAAAAGCAGTATCTCCATGCAAAAGTTAAAGACCCATTTTACATTGAGCTGAAAAGAGGGGTTTGTTTACTTGTTTTACAGAAGGGCTTTCTGTAAAAAAACTAAACAGCACAATCACAGAAGACAATACCCACAGTGAGAAGAAAACCTGTTTTCACAGAAATCTAATTACCATTTTACAAGTGACTTTGTAGTAATGTAATACCCTGCACTCTGAAGAAGGTAAAAAAACCCAATAAAAGTGATTTCTGCTAATTTTTTAATATTAGAAATGGCAATGTTCTATACTAAGGGCGTATGGGACTTAGAATTTTTTTAAAGCTATTGGTACTAACTGGCTGAAAAAAAAAGCAGAAAGAGCTCTGGTATTCAAAAACTTCATGTTCATTTAAAGGAAGAGTATGTTCCCAGACTGCTTTTCCAACAATTCCAATAAATCCTTCCATGGAATCCACGATTCAAGACGAAACCTCCGAGGGGAAAATAATAATAAAAGAGTGGTACAATATCACACAGGAGCAAGAATATTTTTTTACCCCTTGAAGATCAAATTTTGAGATTTCCCTATAAAAAGTGCTTCCTCACACCATGCACAGTCTCCATATTCAATTAGTGTGATTTGTGGCTGTGAATTTTTTTTAGAGGTCTTTTTGCCACCCCTTCAGAAAGCAGATAACCTGCCCCTGGAAATGGCATTCAGAGATGGGGGGCGAGAGGAGGTCCCAGCACCCAGCAACTGCCGCTACTCAAGACCTCTCCATCAGAATAAATCAATTAATCTTTGGGTCAGTCCCCTAAGGATGATGGGGAAAAATAAACAGTGTGATGACTAAAAAATAAAGCGTGTTCTGCCCTAGAATGACACAAGATTAGCTTAAAAATGACAGTCATCATATTTAAGAAGGGCTCTCAACAAAATCTGTTGACTGTAGCTAAAAACCACTCTTCATGCCCTAAGAAGAAACACGTGCAGGGCCCAGCCAGTACCAACCATTCCCTGTTCATTTACTTATTATTTATTTTTTTTTCTTCTTTGCAGAAAGCTTCCCAAAGGTGCAAATGTTAAAGTAAGTTTGGAAGTACCATGGTAAATATCCTGGAGGGATCCCCCACCGCAGTATTCCATGCATATCCACAGCTTTTCACGGCTGTCAAAAGAAAGTTAAAACACAGGCGTCAGAAGCTGATCGATCTGTACACACAATGTTATTATTTCAATTATTTTCTATTGGTCTTGATCATCCCTCATTGAAAATACATGCTCTGAAAACCCCTCTGCTCTGCCCTGGTGAGTCACTGGGACCAGTTCTGGGCTCCCCAGTTCAAGAAGGACAAGGAACTGCTAGGCAAGGACGAGGGGTAACGGACACAAGCTTGAACACAGGAAGTTCCATCAGGACGAGGGGTAATGGACACAAACTTGAACATAGGAAGTTCCATCTAAACATGAGGAGGAACTTCTTCACTTTGAGGGTGGCAGAGCCCTGGAAGGGGCTGCCCAGAGAGGTGGTGGAGTCTCCTTCTCTGGAGACATTCAAACCCCACCTGGACACGTTCCTGTGGGACCTGCTCTGGGTGGACCTGCTCTGGCAGGGGGTTGGAGTAGATGATCTCCAGAGGTCCCTTCCAACCCCACACCATTCTGGGATTCTGTCGAGCCAGAAGTGTTAACCCTCTAATTTCAATGAGGAATATGCAGAAGAAACACCTGAGTTTACCTGCTATCAGTAAGATGACATTATGTACCACACTAAATTGAAATTGTCCAATTGTCTCTAAAAAAACCTCTTCACAGCCTCCAAAAGGGATATTGGGGATTCAGAAATTTAGCTATTTTTTTTCGAGCCAGAAGTTCATTTGGGCTGAACAGGTTGCTTAAAAAGCGCACCCCTCCAAGAAATCTAAAGATGAAGCCTTGTAGAAAAAGACCATGTGGGTGAAGTGGTGATCCATGATCCCACCGAGCCAAGTGATGAATGGCAGAGTTCCACAGAAACGGAGGATGTTCCCCAGCTTTCTGTGTAACATTTAAGGTGTGGGGTTGAAGATGCATCCAGCTGGCATCCCCTTGGCGCTGCCTCTCAGTGCCTCGCATCTGTTACCCCAGAATTATGAAAAAATGTTATTACCAGCAGCTCAGGTTTAGCATTTTGCTCTTACAACTCACTGTCCACACTTCCACAGCATGTAAAAATAAAATATCTCACAGTAATTCTGCTTTAGATGGATAATGAACTAGTTTTATATTAGAAACAATAAACCTTTAAAATCTGCCCCACAAGTGAGTAGGATTGAACATGTTGCAAGCATCTCTTAGGGGAAAAGATTCTTTCTGTTCCTAGTGATAAAAATATTCCAGCCTTTTGGCCAGCAGAGAAAACAAAGTATTAGTCACTTTTGTTTTGTTTTTTTTTTTTTTAAAATATTTTTTTTAAAGCCAACCAGGGACCAAAGAGAACTCAACATGGAGAGGAACCAGACTGAGCACTGCCCTGTGAAAGAATCAGAAGCGCAGGTAGAAAACCATGGGGTTTACCTGAGATAGCTCCCAAAATAGGCGACGATGTTGCAGTGTTTGCATTCCTTCACCATATATATTTCTTGCTGTATCAATGAAAAGTCATCTCCTGAAAAAAAGAGGAAGCAGCCACGATCAGACCCTTTCAGTTTGTGTTCTTTATTTAATAAACAGGCTTTGCACCAGGCACAAGCACTTCTTGAAGAACAAACGGGAGCCCGACGCCGGAGCAGCCCTGGCCAGTCCCAGCTGGAGAGGGGCCAGCTTTACTGGGACACGGAGCCACGAGAGGGGGAAAAAACCATAAATCACTGCAAGCCAATTCCAGAGCCTGAAACAAGAAGAGATCACATACCACGGGCTCTTTATTAAAAGTATTTCATTTCGAAACGACTCCGATGGAGCATATGGGCCCCGCACGCCCACTCAGCCGCTGCTGACTCAGAAGAGAAGCAGAGAGTCCTCGGCACACGGGCTGCCTTGCTTTGAGGGCATTTTTTTGGATTAGGATGGCTACAGAAGCACATTTGCACATCCTAAATGTTCGTTAAAAAAAAAAAAATCTACTGAAAAACATATTATGACCAGAGCGATAGCCTGGTATGTTTCTGCCACTTTAATTTAAAAGGGTCATAAATTAAAAGGATCATAAATTAAAAAAAAAATAAATATTTTTATAGATGTAATGAAACAAAGTAAAATATCTGAGAGCTGGGAAAATCCCTGGTATGCTTTTATTAAATCCCACTGAGACAATTTCCAACCAGAGGGTGTTCTTTCCAGAATCTAGAGCTTAGACACGGCAGCTCTGGGCTCCTGAAGCTGCTGAGACCCAGCACCGGGGCTGCTCCGGAGGCTCAGACAGGCCTGAATCCCAGCAAGGATCTATCAAATAACATCAGCACAGCCCAACAGCCTCCCTCTGCAGAGCAACATCCCCAAACCCAGCCTGTTAGGCCACCCTAGACGCATGCCTGCGTTGTGATCACTCATATATCCACATTACCACCTTCATTCTTCCTTTGGCATGAGCAAAACCTCTGTAACAGCTTCCAAGACGTGAAAGACTTGGATTTAGACAAAGGTTTTAGGTTTTAGATAAAATGCTGCTCCAGACAAGGTGGCAGCCACCGTGTTCTCTCAAGGAAAAAAAAAACAACTGCTTTCTGTGTTAAGTTTTGTGAAAGTTTCCCTAGGAAAAGTTATCTCCTGATGCACCAGTCAGGGATGTGGAAACCAGAGACCATGCTGCTGCTCCCCGTAACTGATGTGATTTTGACAAGCCCAAGAGGTCTCAAGCACTGCTGTAAATTCTCTTTAGATTCTTCACCCATTTATTTAACAAGGAAGAGCGCAGATAATATTTTCAATAACCTCTTCAAAAATAGATGTTTTTATTTGCTGTGCTTTGAAGGAACTTCTTCCCTGAGCGAGGATGTCACCAGCAGGACCTGCAGCAGCCAGTGCTGTTGTACTGGTCCCATGGCATTTCCCAGTCCCCTGGAAACACTGGCTCTCCGGCTACACCACAATGTAGCAGCTCTTCACAGATATAGCCAAAAAAAAAGGACCAATTTTGCATAACCATTTCCAAACGACCACAATTTTTATGTCTCAATGATCGTATGCCCTGCGCTTAAATAAATAAATACAAAAGATGGAGGGGAACACGCTTGTATGAAAACATCCCTGATTGATTTCAGTAAATCCTCAAGGGCTTCTTCAAGCTGGATTTTACAGAGAAACACTTCACTGGGGCAGGAAAACATTAGTAGAAGGGTTTCAGATGTCAAGAGTCTTTTTTTAAACATAAGTAGTATTTTTTTTTAATCATGAAAACAAAAAAAAAGGACAACATGATTTCCGTAACTTTAGCACAGATTTCACACTGTGCTCACTTTACGTGTTACCTTTTGGCTTCAGTTTTGCTTGAATTCATGCACCCTGCCCGTAAATGATAATTTTTAAGCTTGAATCAGAGGGATTCATTCCTCCCATTGACAAACGTCCTACAGGAAATTGTTGAATGCTCACACATAAATAACTGGAGGGCTTTAAAAGTACAGAATTTTTTTCAAGAAAGTCAAATCTAAGCAAGTTTGAAGGCAAAACCTCCCACCCCACACCGAAGGCGGCACTGCCTTTCGCTAACGTTATGGGATCTCCATGAGCTCAGGGCACCGAATGCCAAATAAAATGCCCTCTTCCTAAACTGCCACCCTCAAAGTAAAAAATTTTTGACAGCATTTCAGAACAGCTGGATAATGTCAGATGTGAAAACCACAATTGAGAAGCAGCCCCGGAACAGCAAAAATTTGGGAGGCAGGAGCCAGAATTGCCCGTGGATGGCACATGGATTGGGATGCCCCATGTGGAACAGCAGCAATGGCAGCTCCAAGAACCCTGACTAACGGGGTAAAATTGAAGGAAATAGGGTGATTTGGGCTAGAAAAAGACTGATACAAGGAAAGATAACAACCTTCACGCACATGAAAGATATCAGTGAAGGGGAGGGAGAAGGGATAATCCGTTCTCCAGTTTTATGATAGGACAATTAGCAATGGGCTTAAATTGCCTTAACCTACTTTCCCTGTACAGATGAAAAGCTTTTCCTACCGGAGTAACATCCCAGCACTGAACTGGAGGGGATAGGAAGCTGTGAAATTTCCCACTACTGAAAAAAATAATGAAGAAAAGTACCATCAGGAGTGACTGAGGCTGGTCCTGCCTGTAGTAGAGGGAGACAGAAAAGATGACCTCTGAACTTGCAATTAAAAAGTGAAAAATCGATGCAAGAAATGGGGTTACCTCCAGAAAAAGTGGGGGGAAAAAAAGGGATTTGGAAGAGGAAAGGGAAGCGCAGGCTGAATACAGACAGGGAGCTGATAGAAAAGTAGCAAACGGGTGGAAAGAAGAGGAGAACTATCCATGAGAAAAGCTTGGCTAAAATATGTAGAAAATGATTCTGAAAGATCAGACCCAGAGATAGGAGAGAAGATGTATAGTCGTTCGAAGACGACAGGAATGAATTCAAAACAAAGGAATTCAGAGTTTCCAGGCAGCTGGAGTATTAATCTTGGCAAGAGACGCTGGAATAGGGCAAAAATCAAATATCCTTGGATAGCATGAAAAAAAGAGATGAGAGTAAGACAAAGAATTTGTAGAAAATACTTCATTGAGAGGGAGACAGCAAGGAAAAAAAAAAAGAATTAGATCAAAGGTGACAATATATCCATACAAAGAGCTCTTCATCTGTTTTAGTCATCAGAGATGGCTTGACGCTAAATAACACGGAATTGGAAAAATGTACTTTTTTGTCTCCTCACATGTTTGCAATTATGGGTTTATGTGGCATGCGGAGCGAAAACATGGTTTAGGGAGCTGCTGTAAATCAGCGGAGCGGCGCGGTGACTCACCGCCGCTCGCTACCATTATCTGATTTTACCTCTGCAGCCAGAGGCGCAGGACGCGACGGAGAGGGTACAATGGAATATTCTCCTCCTCCCGTGGCAGCCCGCGGTGGCGGCTGCTCTGCTTGGCACAACCAGCTGCGTGTTCTCCAGCCCAGCTGGCAGGGAGGAGACTCGCGGCCGGAGCATCGTGTGATGCCACCGCATCAGATTTTGGGAGCTAAGCACAGTAAGGGCCTGATAAATTCAAAATAAAGGCACGTTTAAAGAGGAGATCACTGAGAAAACTGATGGCCCGTTGACATCAGTGAGTTATCTGCAGATACTTCTCCTCACCTGCGTGGAACTGGCACATATAGGCACGCAGAGAGAGTTGGGGGGTTCAGCCTGGAGAAAAGAAGGCTCCAGGGAGACCTTAGAGCCCCTTCCAGTCCCTCAAGGGGCTCCAGGAGAGATGGGGAGGGACTCTGAATCAGGGAGGGGAGCCATAGGACAAGGGGGAAGGGTTTGACACTGAAAGAGGGGAGATTGAGATGAGATCTGGGGAAGAACTTCTTTGGTGTGAGGGTGGTGAGAGCCTGGCCCAGGTTGCCCAGAGAAGCTGTGGCTGCCCCATCCCTGGAGGGGTTCAAGGCCAGGTTGGAGGGGGCTTGGAGCAACCTGGTCTGGTGGGAGGTATCCCAGGGAAGGAGGATGGAATGAGATGATGGTCCCTTCCAACCTAAACCATTCTGTGATTCTATGTCCTGCCAAGTTGTCCGACATGGAGAGCCATGTCTATGCTGGATCCACACACCCCACTCTGCAGCACGGAAAGGATCCAATGGCTCTGGTGCCTCTCACACAGCCATACTAGGTCTCCTGAACATGCCTGACCTGGATGGTTTTTAAGCAAGCTTACTCCTGGTCATATTTTTATGTGCTCCCCCAACTGCTTTGAGAGGTCCCATCCTGCAAAAATCACTTCTCACAACTCCTCAGGGGTCAGCTGTGAATCCCTTTATTGTCCAGAAGGCTCCTCAGGGAAGAAACTCATTGTTGTTGCTGTTTTAAATTGGTTTATTCTGCATTACTTCAGCTGATGCTGTGTGGGAACAGAGGGAGGGACGGGCAGGCGGCGTCCAGGGCTTGCACGCAACTGGGAGGAGGAACTGACGGCACTGGGAGATGTTCACGGTGTCACCAAAGGGTGGGACAAAAGCAGTTATTCAGAGGCCAGATCTTCAAGGTGCCAGCCAGCCAGCTCTCCTGCCCTAAGCTAATGCCCTCGACATGGTGTCCTCACGGGCTCCAACATGCTGGATGGACACGTCAGGCTGCCTGGAGGAGGTGTGACGTGGGCTCCAAAGCCTCTCTGCCAAGCCTCGCTAGGGAGGTTCACTGCAGATACTTTCAGACCTGGGATTTTTAACACTATAATTAACTGTAGTTTATTATTTAGAAGTGAGATGCTGGGTGGATACTGCTGTATGGGAAGCTGAAGCACGGCATGACCCTGCTCTTCATCACCGCTGAACACTAACTCTCTCACTGGATTTGTACAACTCCTACAACCAAGAGATGCCCACCTCCTGAGTTAGCAGAAGCAAACATCGCCTCTGCTGGGACCACTCCTCAAATGTTTTTTATTTCAGCAACCTGAGTTTCAGAACAAGGGGAGAGCACCCCACAGGAGCCATAACTGCAGAAACCATTCACCCCAGTTTTCAAGCTCCATGGCCAAGCAACGCCCACAGGTCATCAGCTCCTCCGTGCTGATCTCCAGACATCCCCGCGCTCCCCAGTTCCCAAACGCTCGCTCCAAAGCACTTCCCTGAATCTTGTGAGGGTTCAGTCCCTGTGGATGAAAGGGATGGCTTTCCCAATACACAGGCTTTTTGCTTGGATCCGAGTTTGCTGCCAGTCTTTTGCCTCAACCCTCATTAAGTTTAACTCCCGAGACATTTTCCAATCCCCATTTAGATGCCTTGACATGCAACGCACCTGAACAACAGCCCCAGAGTATTTTGGGGAGGGTGGAGAGGGTGACAGGCATTTCCAGCATCCCATCCCACAGCTGACACATACACAACTGCCCTGCAGACCTGCACTGCTCTCTACCAACCATTTTTAAAACCGAGGACAATCCTTTTTAACTTTTCACATCCTTAAGAAGGAGAAAAATTTAAACAGCACTCAAGCATCTGAGCTGTTTTATCCATACCTCTTTTCTTGGGATTCAAGGAAACCTGCAGTCTGACAGAAAGAATTTAAATTCCCCAAACGTGAAGCTCAGAAACTTGATTCCAAGCAGGAAACAGTTATTTGGAAACAATGATGTTTCCACCAGCAAATTTTCCTGCCAGGCATCCAGCTGCCAACTGCTCACCACTGATGGGACCGATTATCTCCCCACCGATATAAACTATTACTGATGGCGATGTGCCGCCGCAGCAGCTCCAGCTCTGCCACAAGCAGCACCCAAGTGTCTGGAGAGACTGGTTCAACACCACAAATGATTTCCCTCTGTAGGTTCTCTTCTGCCCCGCTTGGATCCTATTTATGAGCTGCCATGTCAACATACCATCTATACTCTTATTCCTTAACGCTTTCATCTCTTTTCCTCTCTCCTCACCTCGTTTATTACTGCTGTACAACTCAGCCTCTCACGATCACATTTTTACTCTCCCTTCTCACCGCTATTGCTATTTTTCTTCATGTGTTTTGTCAAATGATGTGTCCTCCTAATTCACTCCTTCGCAACCTGCCTTCACCCCAAGTGTCACACCCTGCATTACCTTCCAACTAAAATGTCATAGAATGGTTGGGGTTGGAAGGGACCTCAAAGACCATCCAGCTCCAACCTTCTGCCCTGGGCAGGGACCCCTCCCACCAGACCAGGTTGCTCCAAGCCCCCTCCAACCTGGCCTTGAACCCCTCCAGGGATAGGGCAGCCACAGCTTCTCTGGCCAACCTGGGCCAGGCTCTCACCACCCTCACAGCAAAGAAAATGTGTGATCTTTCAGCTTCTTTCCTACTCCTAAGGCCTCCTTCCCCAATCCCAACCCCTTCTGCTGACCTTCTTCACCCAAGAAACTCTGTGCTGTAGGTGAAAGCTTACACTACATGGAAATAGGAGCTCACTCACTCTGGATACAGACATTTTCTGCAAGAAGAACAGCAGATTATAAACACATTATAAGTATGCAAAGTAAAATTAGGCCAGATTTGAAGAAGTTAAATATAATTAAAATGCTGGGCACTCTACATTAGAAGACCACACTGTCTCTGTTGGCCTTTGTGTACACTGTGCAGGCTGAGCAGCTGTGTGGGACTGCGGCAGTACCACTCTGGACATGGCACGGCACAAGGCGACATCCAGGCTTTAAGGGATCTGAAACACTGGGAAACTCAGTGTCACTCATCCCCGGGTAACCCCCAGGCTGATCAGCGATGGTGTTAACGAGCTGCACACCCACCTCTCCTGACACAACGGTGTCGGTGTCCCCCAGGCTATGGTGATGCCAGCCTGACGCCACAGGAGGTGGCATCAAGCACAGAAATCAGAAGCTGGGACTCAGAACATAAAGCCCATGTCTATTTAAACTGTCACCCCCATACTACATGATCCCAAGCCCCACCAGGTTACACACCACAAGGCACTGAAGGTGTAAACATCAGCGAGAAGTTATTTTCATATTTCTTCAACCCCAGGCGCTGCCAACAACAGCTCAACCCCTGCAGGTTTAGTTTGAATAAGCCTCAGGCTTGTTCTTCTCCACAGCTCACAGCATCCCTAGGGAAATTATTATACAGAGAATAAGGCTGCGTTGCCAAAATACCCTTCTTCAGACCCAAAATGCCCTGGACTCCGCTGTGCTGCAGTCGTGGTTCAAGGAGGACAAACCTTCATCACAGCCTGACAGCCCTGTGGCTCTGTTCCTGGGTGGAATGTCCATCTCCACATCTGAACCCTGAGACACCAACCAAATGTAACGAAGCAGGCTTTGAACGTACCCAGCACTGCACTATGCACCTCTGGATGCAGGTGGGATTAGGAAGGACATGGACCTGTTGGAGTGGGGCCAGAGGAGGCCATGGAGATGCTGGGAGGGCTGGAGCCCCTCTGCTGGGAGGACAGGCTGAGAGAGTTGGGGGGTTCAGCCTGGAGAAGAGAAGGCTCCGGGGAGACCTTGGAGCCCCTTCCAGTCCCTCAAGGGGCTCCAGAAGAGAAGGGGAGGGACTCTGGATCAGGGAGGGGAGCCATAGGATGAGGGGGAAGGGTTTGACACTGAAAGAGGGGAGATTGAGCTGAGATGTGGGGAAGAACTTCTTTGCTGTGAGGGTGGTGAGAGCCTGGCCCAGGTTGGCCAGAGAAGCTGTGGCTGCCCCATCCCTGGAGGGGTTCAAGGCCAGGTTGGAGGGGGCTTGGAGCAACCTGGTCTGGTGGGAGGTGTCCCTGCCCAGGGCATGGGGTTGGAACTGGATGATCTTTAAGGTCCCTTCCAACTCTACCCATCCTATGATTCTGTGGATGACTATTTCCCCTTGTACAAAATCCCATGAACAGTTCCAATTCCAGTTTAAGATCCAACCCACAACAGGTAACCGGCTGCTTCTGATTTTTCCAGGTACCTCACATGGAAAACGCAAACATTGGACCAAACTAAAACCAGCAAAGAGATTCTTCTCTAACCTTGCAGAAGGTACAGAGCCCCACAGATCACCGCCAGCCCTCTGAGCTTCAAACATCTCCAAGGGCAATATTTATAATCACAGCAGCATTTACAACAGACATTTGTATATTTTTAAATATTCTGTTTATTACGCTTTCGCAGGAAGAAAATTCTGTGGCAGAAGACTACCCTGGCAAGCAGTTACCTCTCTGTATCGACTCCCCCTTCGATTCATCTGCTAAACCCATAGAAGGAAGTGGCTTTAGTGTTTCAGATGGTTTTGGCTTCCGCGCTGCTGAGTACAGTTGGATTAGTTTCTGAAATAGAATTGGCTCCCAAATTATTTGAAGCATTTGTACTCGGTGAATGCTGGGAAATGTCATTAGCGTGCCATAATACTTTTGCCTAATGCTCTCCAAAGTCCATGCCAAAAAAAAAAAAGTGAAAAACACTGTCTATTTGGATTTTAGCAGCAGAGCTTCAGTCACTGTGGTAGCAGATCTAGCGTACTGCCCAAAAATTCAAATAAATTAATGACAGTAACCCTCTAAGCAGAGAGTTTATTTCCTTTGTCTGGAAAACAGACACAGGAAGGTAACAGCAGATGAAATAAAATATATTTTCACGTTGGGGTCTCTTTGCCTACCAACTCACTCATTACCTGCAGCAGATGAGGGAGTAACACCAAAAAACCACAATTCATCCCCGCCCGCCATTTCAGCAGTTTTGCGAAGTCTCTCCCAAAATACTGCCATCTTATTGTGTGCAGTTTCTTGCAGCTTTAATTCGACACATTGCTCACCTCCTCTGGGGCACTCTTTTCTTCAGAGTCTTTTGTCTTCTGCTCCCAATTTCCCCGTCCGTGTATTAATCAAGTGTTGATTTTGGAGCTCTTATTTTTCCATCTGTTAATTAATTCCCAGCCATGAGCCACCTCCTCCTCTCCTCTCCAGAAGATGGTGTATATAAATCACAAGCTTATTTCTCTGATGACTAACTTACAAAATTTATTACCAGTCTTTTTCTAGTTGTGCCCTATGGTCTGACAGGAGCTTGTGCTGGTGCTCGGAGGGGCTGTGCTTCCCAGGGGGGACCACCAGCTTCTGGTCCAGGAATTGATGGTGCTTTGCAAGTAAAGTCCTACAAAGCTATTCAGACCCCTTCCAATTAGACAGAACATTGAAGTGATGAGCAGATGATTATTATTTTTTTTAAATCTGGAAGATTTTGAACAGCCACATCTTCCTGCAAAGACAGCCACAGTCCAGCCACCCTGCAGAGGCAGTGGACATCCCAGAGAACTAAAAATAAATAAAACAAGTAAACAAATGCTGTGAGCCCTCCTTAAAAACAAAACACACGCACAACCCCACAACAAGATCTCTGCCAAGAGGCTGTGGGTGTACATGCTATGGATGGAGATCAGGCTGGCAACATTGAAAATAAGATGTATATTTAAGAAAAAAAAACCAACAAGCCAACCCTAGAAGAAATGGCTTCCCTTTGGAAGTCAGACCTACAACATAATGGAACATAGAAGAAGTGGTCATCAGCGCTAATTAAAATGGGGTTCTTGGTAGTGGTGACTTTGGGCCAAAGTCTTCCCCCTTTCACTGTAGTATTTGAGCAGCACCAAGCAAAGGCAGGGGTTGCTCAGGCTCCATCGGTTCCTGCTCTTCCCTCAGCTCCAAGGGCAGAGAATTCACCTTCTCTTCCGTTCAGTTTTCAAAGCAGCTCTTCAAATTCACAAGAAAACCCTACTTCCTTCATGTGGATCAGGTGTGGTGACGTGAACGCTGGAGGAAGCCTCTCCCTCGGTCGGGAGCAGGGTCATACTGCCCTTTTTTCTGTCCTTAAAGCCTTGCTCTGCCCCATCGTAGACCTGCTGGGAGATAAACCCAGTGGTGGTTCGCTCTCCCCGGCGCCACTGACCCCAAACACTGGCCACAGCCTTTCACACGCTGCCGAGCAGGGGCTGAGGGATCCCCGCTGTGGTTTCCACTGCCTTTAACGTTGCCTCATTAGCCTTATCACTGCAATCCACATATCTAATAAAAGCCCTGCTTTGCTAAGGAAAGGTTAGTAGTCACCACCACCCAATGGCAGTGGTTTTAGCTTCTCCCCTGAGCCTCCCCACGCTTCTTCTACCTTCAGCCTTCAAAAACATCTCTTTGGCTGCACGGTGAAGTGGATCTTTGTGTTTAATAGCCTTTCATGTATTTTTCTCTGACATAAATTTGTACAGTTGCTTTTTGCACCTATGTAAACATGACTTAATACAATGAAGAGTTTCACAGATCTTGCAGAGAAAACCACATTTCCTTGTCGCTTGGAGCCTGCCATCTGCTCACTGCAGCCACCACCTCCAAATCCACCCCCAGCTCCATTCACTCCTCTGCTTTCACCTAAGAGAAATTCTATGATTCTAAATGAATTCACCTAAATGAAATGCTGTAATTCCATGAAATACACACTCCAGTCCAAGGGATGCAGTAGCGTGGGGACAGGATGAAGGATGCAGGGCCACGAGAACTATCCTGCTCTGTTGCTGTTTACTACCTTGAAATTGATAAAAGCCATCTCCAAACAAGAGGAAAACCGAATAATGACAGGGCAATAGGCAGTCCTGCTCCAGAGAGGTTACCACCTAATGAGATCAAACAGCTGAGGACTGAAAGGACAGCTGAAGGAGTCAAGAATGGCTTGCAGAGGTCACACTGGTGGGAGTTAAGGCCATGCCCCAGGTTTTGCCCACTGACCGTTGTTCTCTAGGTCATGTGATGATTAATTCCAGTGTCAGTAGGAAGGTTCAGAAATTCTGGACTTTTACGTAATGAGGACTGAGTCACAGCCACCGACACCCGAACTGTGTCGCGTGCTCTGCAGAAGACCTTGCTGACTCCAGAAGATGAGAGCTCCAAGGGAAGCAGCGGCCGGGCTGCTCTTTGCCTGTTTACCTGCACTAATAGACTTCAGTAGAAACGTCAAGGAAGAAGGAAAAGAAAAGCTAAAGAATCAAGCTGAGCCTTTTCTTTTCATTTATTCAGTGGAATTGTTCAATTTTTTCCAACTGAAAAAATATTCAGATTTCAGGAACTTTTAACTGTTTAAAAAAATTTTATATATATATATCTTGCTTGGGAACGAACAGCTAGGCTCATGGGAAATCTCACAGCAAGCAGTCCAGAAGATAACATACCTTTCTTGCTTGTGGGAAAGCCCAAATTAATTTTCCTGTGATCACTTCACAAAAGAGACAGGCATCACCCTGAACACCAGGCAATGGAGTCACTCTCACGTGCTGTCTAAATCAATTCATCTTTAATTTACACTAAAAGCAACAAGTTTCAGCAGAAATCCTCAAAACCACCTTGGAATGTCTTAGAGGGCAGTAGGGAAACCAACATCCCATGAAGAGGGAGAGGCATCTGCTGGTCTTGACTGTAAATAAGACAAAGATGGACTCAAAATCCTCTTCTCCCATATTCTCTAACCCCATGATAGATGGGCACTCCCAATCTCTTCCTCTCCCACTTTACAACCAGCCCTTCAGTCTCCCTCATAATCTTGCTCCAGAGGAAGAAAAGATGGGTGAAGCCACCAAAGCTCCCCATTTCAGAAATGTTCCCAGTCCTTTTTCCCCACACCCCATCTTTATTTTGGTGAGTTAACCCAAATTCCTGCTTAGCTGCTTGACCATTTCAAAATGGCAGAAAACAGCCCCCCAAAATATTGAGAGATTTCATGCAAGATTGTTATCTTTTAACAACGTGAAGGAACTTTTGGAAGACAAAAAAACCCCAACCGTGAAGACATTATCACTCTTCCCTCAAGGTTTTCATCTGGGATTTCACAACCAAGAAATATGGAGTGAGGCACACGCACTAAGCATTGATCCTCCTGTCAAAGGTTGGAAAATTATTATTCAAAGTAACAGACATGTTGGAAAACTTTAGCTGGCCTAGAAGCCAGCTGGACAACACTAAACTTGTATGAAAAATGAATATATTTACTGCTGTCTAAAAACAGTCGTCTCTGAAACTTCATAAGGATAAAATCAAAATTTTAAAACATTTGGTTTCTAAGACTGGCAATCTGTAGATACCACTGGTCATGGAGTCCTCAACAGGAGAGGTACAGGTGCTCAAGGTGGTCAGATGGCTTGGGTAAACACCATAGAACTTGAAAAGTTGTGCTAGCTTTTAATAAAAAGCTAGAGGAATCACAAAATTCAACAGCAGGATGGGCAGAGCCATGGCTCAGGGATGCATGTTTGGAGAGACCAGGAGGAAAGGGAGCAACCTTTCTGCTCCTCAAGGACCTACAGACATTAGCAAAGCCTTTGTGTTTAGGAACCCATGATGTCTCTCAACCTGAGTGACTGAATAGAAACGTGCAACAACAAGCAAATGAGACACGAAAGGAAGAAAGAGGAAGATGGCACGTCCACCTCAGTAGCAATGTACTGACATGGTGAGCTCCCCATCAACAACACAGATTTTCAAAACATAAAAGTTGCTGGTGTTTAGGGACTGGAGACATTTCAGTGCTGGTCATCAAAACAGACGACAGGTTGGCAGGGACCTCAGGCGGTCTCTGGTTCAACCTCCTGCTCCAAGCAGGGCTAACTGCAGAGTCAAGTCACATTCCTCAAGGCCTTACCCAGTCAACTTCAAAGATCTTCAAGGATGAGATCCCACCACCTCCCTGGGCCCTGTCGCAGAGCACAAACACCCTCCTTGTGAGGAATTTTTTGGATTCTCCCTTAGTGCAGACTGTGATGGCTGGTTCCCTCCCCTTCACCCAGGACTCCTGACAAGAGTCTGGCATCAGCTCCTCTGCCAGTCCACCATGGAGACCCCTCTCCAGCGTTCTTGTCCCCAGATTAAAAACCACTCAGTCCTACCAGCCTCTCCTATGTCATGTGTCTTTCCAGATTTTCCTCCATTTTTCCTGCCTAAAGAGTTCATATTTATTCCCTGCAGCGCTCCAGTCATGGAAGCTCTCTCATTGTGCCTCCATAAATCCTAGCACTTTCTCAATTGTCTCTTAATTGCTTCGTAGGCTGCAGGTGCCAGTCCACAAGCACCAGGCGAGCACACGTTCACAGCACAGCAGCTCAGGGAAACCACAACCCCAGAGAAACTAACGTGGCAAAGAGACACAGGAGAGGACTGTGCTAAGGTGGGATTTGCAAGGTATGCCAGCGACCAGATAATGAGAGATTACTTCTTCGAACAAATACAAGATCCTCAGGTGGGACTGAATTATGACTGAGGAGACAAAAAGCTCCTCTTGTTTCTACTCAGGACACGATTTCCGATTTCAGGTCTCTATGAGGGACTCAGATTAGGCTTCAGCTCAGCAAATCTCCTGGGCAGCAAGCGAGCCTCTCCCGCGTCTCCTTATTTTAGAAGGAGTGGCAGAAAATGCACGGGGAAATGACAGTAGGAGCCATCCTCTTTCTTCAGAACAGGTTAGAAAAAGAAGATGACACTGAAAAGCAGAGAGGTCTATTTTTCCCCGGTGCATTCTTGATGAGCATTAGCATCATTGCCTGGTCCCTTCCCCCTTTCAGCTCCCTGCTGTCTCAGAGCTCACCATTTACCATCAGTTCTTATTCTTCTCTTTGTACCAGCAGCACACAGGAGCTGCAACATCTTTTTTATGCAACAATCGATGAGGCAGATAAGAAGAAACAAGGATGCAGTGAGCAGGACACAGCCAAAAGCAATGGTACATCCTGTAGTGCTTCCTGTCATCTAACTGCCGAAACTACAACCCCAAACACTTCTTTTGTCTGGGGCACATGAAAAAAAACCAACACAAACAGATGGAAAAAATGAAAACGCAATTTAAAAATAGAGAAAAGAATGTAAAACTTACCAGGCTCTAACTTGATTATTTTTACAGCAGCCAGTTCTCCCGTATGAAGATTTCTAGCCTGAAACAAGAGAGTTAAAGACATATTTAATTATACTGCAAAGGCATCTCACAGAGTCTTCCAAACTGTGAAAAGACATGTGATGATGTCACGTGTCACAAATATGGCACGATGCAATGAGCTGAGAGCGACCTGGGTGAGGATTATCTGGTTTTGGTATTAGCGCAGCACCAACCCAGTTGGAGTTGTGAAGTGTTACTGGCAATTCCTCTCGAGACTTTAAAAAACCCCAGCTACCTGCCAGCAAGTGAGAGTTCACGGACTCTCCAACACCCTTTTGAAGAGTTGTTGGAACTGAGAAGTTTCTGCCACCCCATCTGCGCTCGCTGGGCTGGTACGAAAGCACCACGCAGCAACGCTGACCGTGGGAGCATGAAGAACACAGTGCTCAACCACCCATCTCATGGTCCTAAACCTCAGCGTCCTCCGACAGCGATGAGACACTCTGAGGAAGTGAAAACAAACTCCTTCCAGCAGACCCTGACAGAGGCAAGTTGTCCCCATCACCCTCGAGAAGAAGACAGGGTAGGGAGCTCCATTTAAGCCTTTCCAGAACTGTTCTCTCCAGCTCCACTGTCAATTTCACACCAAGAATTCACGGCTGGAGGGAAACGTTAGAGGAACTTCAGATATAGAAAGTTTTAAAAGGGGATTTCATTAACACTGTTAACTCTAGTAAAATGAGCTCTAAATCACTTGGGCACCATCACCAGAGCTAAGCTGTATTAATTTTGACACACAACCTGATCCAATTAGGCACCGTGGCATTCCCCTTCTGCTGATCATCCAAAAGTTACAGGAGTCTAAACCCAATGGTTTCATTCTTTTCCTAACAAACAGCCTTCTGAACATAGGATTTCAGGTTAAGAGGTAGACTATAGAAAATGGAGGGAAAACTGGCTCAGGTGGGCAGATTTGGCAGTTACTCAAGATGAGGACGCAAAGCAAATTTGCTCATGTGGAAGGAAGGAAGCCAATACAGACCAAAACACTCTTCTCTTGCATACGGACAAGAAGTCATCTTAATTAACAACAGGTAAAGCAAGAACTTGAAGATGACCCCCTCATTTTTGTCCAGCTTCCCAATTGGGAAAGGCTTTCCAGTCAGAGAAAAAAACAAACCAAAAACCAAACAATAAAACAACCAACAATAATTAGCCTTTCAAAGCTCAGGGAAAAAAAACAAACCAAAAACCAAACAACAAAACAACCAACAATAATTAGCCTTTCAAAGTCCTGTAGTGCTCAGCCAAGAGATGGGCATTAAAATTCATGCCGAGGACACAAATATGACTCAACTGAAGTCAAAGAGATCCTGAAGAGCTGTACAACAGAACTAAACATCTGAAGCCAACAGACCAAATCACTGACGACAGAAACAGATAGTTATCTGCTAACCACAAAGGAAACCTTTACCACTTCTTAAAGTACCTTCCTACCAGGGGTGTTTTTAGACCACAGGGAAGTCATTGGTATCCTTCAACATCCAGAAGGAGCGTGCATCCAAGCATGGACAAAGGATGAGGATCTCTCCAGTACTGTTACACCTAATAACACCATCACGAAACACAGATGTTCCCGTAGAGACCAAGCACACACTATCTTGGTGAAGACAGGGAACCTCCACTGTCCACACTTCTATGCACAAGCGGCGAAGCTCTTCAGATAAAGGAGACTGCATGGTTTCCACAAGATCAGCTTCATTTCTGAAGTACAAAAGAGATCATATTCCTTACTGCCACTGCTACTGTTATGCTGAAGCCTGAAGGAATGGCCGTAGTCTGCCAAAGGTCTTTGGTACGCAGACTGCTTGGCAGGGACTCGAAGGTTGAGGCCAGAGGAGATCACTGCAATTACTGGCTCTTGGCCGTCACACACAACAGGCCACAGAGCTTCACCAGACTCTCTCCTGCTGCTATCCAATATTACCATTAAGTTTTCGCACGTAATCTATAGCTTGGACAGGGACTATTTTGGGTTTCAACCATCAAATTTTGTCTGCTGGAATGTGAAGCTCTCCAACGGATTGGTATTTATGAACTAAACACATCAAGTTATCTCAGCCATTCGCCCCAAGACTGGTTTTCTGGTCCTACAGTTTAATCCTCCAACCAAACACATTCTCGAGTTGATGACACCAGGACCACCCACCAGGACCACCTCTCATCCCAGCACCAAGAGCAAAAATGCTGAGTATTCCCTGATCCTCAGCATCCTGGTTTAAATGTTCACAGATACGGGAACCGTGTCAGATCTTCAGTCTAGACATTTGTATCACAAATACACAGCAAATTACTCAAACTGCTTCCCAGGAGATGTCACCTGCCCGCAAATGCGACTGATGGCTTTTGTTCCTTCATCTTGGGTTGCACCAGCTTTTACACATCTTTCTCTGTTGTCACTCCTGGTTTTTTTATCTTTTCTCTCCCACACCTTTCTGTCAGCTGAAAACTTGATCAATAATGAATTACTGTGATCTTGCACATCATTAAAAATGTAAGAAGGCGAAGGCTAAAAACTGGTTCTCCATGGTACATGCCTAGCTATGAAAACTGTGAAATAAGGATTCCTCAAATCATTCTGAGATGTGTTAGTTAAAGAAAATCTCCATTCATTTCCTATGGGTGACTGCGGTTGGTACCGTTCTACCTTTTAAAATAGGATTGTGTAGTATCAAGGAAATCGTACACAGGAATCCTCTACATCAACACTTCTGGCTCTGTGAATCAAACCTGAAATTTTACTACCAATGATATTTGACAAAAAGTATCAGTTCTCCATAATTCTCCTGATGTGAAGAATTAGTTAATGATCTATCAATTTGTCTTACTGATATACTTCTTCACTGGAAAGGGGGAAATTGAAGTAAAGCTAAGAAATTATAGTTCTCCTAGTCATTTTATTGACATTTTTAGAACCTATTAGCAAGATATTTGCCTCCCTCCTGTCCCCTGAAATTTCCTTAGTATTTCAATTCTTAATTCAAAATTAGCTGAAACCAAGCAGAGGTCAGAGGAGCTGTTTTCCCCGCACATCCAGTAATCCAGACCTGCCAATTAACACATAGAGCTGCTGTTCAGTATCTCGTGAGCTATTATTGACATAGCAAGCCATCATTTCTATGCATTTTATTGCATAAAGATGACATCTCTATCATTAACTTTGCTGATCTCTTCTGAATCCTAATACTTCTAATATTTCAGTCCAATGGAAGATAAAGCCTGTTAGATTTCTTATTGTCTTTAATTCTCCTTTAAAGTCTCTTAAGAGCTCACCTTGACACCAAAGGCTAAAAGACTAAAGCTCAGTGTCTGCCCACATCCCCATCAGCAACATGATCTGGTTCCTCACACCACAGAAGCAGAGCCCGACTTCCCCGACACATCAGGGAAATTGCTATAAGACCTTCCCCGAGAGGAAGGCAGAGCTTTTCCTATCTGTTAGCACTGATCTTAATTTTATTTAATGAGACTTAGAATGAAAATTATGTTCCACATTACTCAGAATGAAAATTAGGAGGATAGGATTTTGACAGAAGGACTGCAAGGCTCCAACAGAAAACTTGACCTACACAAGAACGGGATCAGAACAAGGTGATATTTGAATAAGGTGAGCCACACAGGCAAATTTATTTTGTTCAATGTCATATACAGAGTATATTTACTGAGAGAGAAGGGCAGGCTGTAGCCCTTTGGTCACCTCTTCTTCAGCTGTTCTACAGCCTACTATAGGATGAGTGACAGCATCCCACCGAGCACAGCCCTACCAGAGTATTTTAGTAGCTAAATACCCTTAGAAGACCCTTTCTTCCAATGAAACAAGAAGCAAGACCCCTTCTTCCAGCCCAGCAAGAAGCAACACCAGTCCTTCTCCAACCCAGGCCCAACACCAGTGGTGTGTCCCAACACCACACTCAAAAAAGGAGAGGTGTACTCTTTAGTAGGACTGGCCTTTTGGGGAGTTGGTAGAATTTTGTGATATTACACACACACAAAAAAAAAAATCCGAGTTTTTGGACCGAGACTTAGCCTTCTTCTCAGAACTGCATCAAAAAGCTGTTGTGGGATGGCAGAAGCCAATGTAACACCCGTGGCAATTCCTGTGTACAATGCTTCCCAACACACACCCAAACAACATGCATGAAAAAACACATTTTTTGGGTAGGACACTTTCTGTAGCTAATGACCAGAAATAACACAGAAAACTGGTTTCAGAATGAGTTGCACACTCTGTGGCGTTGCTTTATTTAAGAGTGCAAGCCAAGCCAATTCCACTGCTGGGGGTCCACAGTACTAAGCCCTCTGAGATGGTCAAAAATTGGAGAATCATTTTACTTGAATATCTCTGAATGTATGTGCTCAGTCTCCTTGTCCAGCCACTTTCTCCTTCAACACCGAGGAAGAGAGGGGAAGATTCAGACAGCAATATCATTCTCACAGCCTCCAAATCAGTATTTTCAGTTTCCATGGTGAAATCCCCTCCTGGCCCCAACGTCGTCGGATCAACAGCCCAATTCACCAGAAGAGCTGTTTGTTTGACCGTGTCTTCATTTAATCTAATCATAATTGCAGCTCCTGTGGCAACCCTCCCATGCATCCCCATCCTATTCATGCCTTGCCAAGCTTCACTCATCAGTGACCAAAACGTTTTGCTGTCTCAAATGCTGCCCGCTTCTCCTTAGTTATCTTCAAAAGGTACCCTGACCTCCTGCCCAATGATTGAAATAGAACTTTTTCATCTGCTTTCTAGTTTCTGACCTCTTACACTTTATAACTTTTAACCTCCTCTATGTGGTTTTGAAATTCCCATTATGTGGCATCGTTCTTTCTGTAGCCCACAGTATTGCTACCCTGACCCTTGAATTCACCTACCTATGTCTCTGAATTCACATCTACTGCTACACAGAGGCGTATCAAACATTGGATCAGGCTGCCCAGGGCAGCAGTGGAGTCTCCATCTCTGGAGGTATTTAAAAGCCGGGCAGACGTGGTGCTGAGGGACATGGGTCAGTGGTGGGTTTTGTCAGTGTTGGGCTGATGGTTGGACTCAATGATCTGAAAGGTCCATTCCAACCCAGACAATTCTATGATTCTAAAAGTCAACACCCAGAGAGCTTCTCAGAAAACCCAGCTTAAAAGCAACACAAGTTAATCCCAACTGTGTGAGCCTAGAATTGCCATCCTTCCTTCAGAAGGATGCCCCAACCTTTTGCACTCCTGTACGAGAGAATGTCTGCAGAGCTTGATTCTGGAGCTGTGCTCCAGCCAAAAAAACCAGTTTTAGAGTGAGGAGAGAACGTGCTGCTTCCTGCTCCAGCACCAAGCAGCACCCCCAGAAAAATCACAGAAATCATATATGAGACATATACTTTTTTCCCGCATTCCCCTGTATCATGGAATCAGAGAATGGTTTGGGTGGGAAGGGACCTTAAAGATCATCCAGTCCCACCCCCTGCCCTGGGCAGGGACACCTCCCACCAGCCCAGGTTGCTCCAAGCCCCCTCCAACCTGGCCTTGAAGCCCTCCAGGGATGGGGCAGCCACAGCTTCTGGGCCAGGGTTTCACCACCCTCACAGCAAAAAATTTCTTTCTAGTATCAAATCTAAATCTCCCCTCTTTCAATTTCAAACCATTACCCCTCATCCTATCACTGCACTTCCTGACAAAGAATCCCTGTATCTTACTGGGAACCAAATCCACACAGATGCAATTACTGCAGTTCTGTGGGGTTTCCCCCCCCCCCCTCTTTTCTTTTATATAAAACAAAACAAGCAAAACCAACCCAAAATTCCCCACAGCCCCTAAACAGAGAATGAATAACCCCCCATGCTCAGTGCTGAGAGCATCTCCAGAACAGATGCCGAAGACCTTTTCTCTCCTTCACACAGGAAGGTTGATGGATGGATTAAAAATGTAGGAGGAAGAACAAAAGAGGAAAGCTTAAAAAAAAAAAAAAAAAGTAGGACGATTCCGTGAAATATTAATGCAAATCTTACTGAATGGGCTGAGACAGAAACAACTGTGTTTCTCATCGCGAGTCCTCGCAACGCTCCATTCATCACCCGAGGTGTGCCAGGGCCACTCACATGGGGAGCAGATGTCCAGCGAGTCTCTGCTGCTGGAAAAAGACACCTAATTTCTGATTTTCAAGGTTCTTGTTCTTTTTAGGAGGCAGAAACACCCAGAGGCAATTGTTCACCCCGTGATCTTTCAGCTGGATTTCCGAGATGGAGAGTAGGGCCAGGCTCCTTTAGAGGGAAAGGCTTGCAGAAACCATAACTCTATGAAGTCACAAGGATGATCAGGGGGATGGAGCACCTCTGCTACGAGGACAGGCTGAGGGAGCTGGGGTTGTTCAGCCTGGAGAAGAGGAGGCTCCAGGGAGACCTAATAGCGGCCTTCCAGTACCTGAAGGGAGCCTACAGGAAGGCTGGGGAGAACCTGTTTAGAAAGGCCTGCAGTGACAGGACGAGGAGCAATGGCTTCAAGCTGGAGGGGAACAGATTTAGATTGGAGATGAGGAGAGGGTTCTTCACTGTGAGGGTGGTGGAGCACTGGAACAGGTTGCCCAGGGAGGTGGTTGAGGGCCCATCCCTGGAGATATTCAAGGAGAGGCTCGATGAAGCCCTGGGCAACCTGGTCTAGTTGGGGGTGTCCCTGCTGACTGTGGGGAGGTCGGACTAGATGACCTTTGGAGGTCCCTTCTGGCCTGGGCAATTCTATGATAAGTCTCCGTTAGGGATATTACACTAAAAATGAACAATCTCATACAACCACCACCATTACCACTTTTCAGAATAAACCAGAAAAAGGATTCACGTGCTAATTTTACTTTTTAGCTGTATTTCTGAATTTCCTGTGTCCTGCAGCAGCAGTCCCCAGAGAGCCATCGCTTTGGATACCGGAGCTGACTACTGCCCAAGGACAAATATTGATTTTGTGGGTGCTCTCTGGATGGACGCCGCCACTCCTCGTCCTTCACACGAGGAACACACATGGGTACAAAGCAGGAGGCAAACTTCACAGCTGTCACTCCCCATTTCCACATTTCCAGCACTTGCAGTTTCCCTTAGTGAAGGAGCAGAACCCAGAACAGACAGAAGTATCAGGGTTTAAATAAATTCCACTTAAACCCCAAAACCCAGCGCAGTAAGACTTGCGACTGGCACTCCTAAGCACAGCAGTAATGCAAATAAGGCTTAAATTTATTTACATTTACTGACAGTTGGTGAAATTTAGATAATATATCTCTTGCAGAGAAAATTGGGAGGAGGGGAACCTACCTTTCACTCACAGATTTCACACACTTTCTTACTCAAGGCCAATTAACTCAAGCAATAAGGGATTAAAAGCTCATTAATGATGTTGGGCCAACTCCTTTTATTCCAGCAAAGAAAACCAGACTGAGGATTTGTATAAGCAAAGTGGCTTTACAGATCTCAGCAGCCACTGAATCTCATTCACAGCAATAACTACTGAAGGACAAAAGACCTACAGCGATAAGGATAACAATAATAACAAAGCAAAGATCGGTGCACGTCTTAACAACATTTATTTAAGAAAAAAAAAAAATAACAAAAGAAGTCAGCTATATGCTTCCAAGCAGAGGCTGGTTATTCTCCTTTGAAATTTTCTTGGCAGGTCACCGTTTGCAAAATATTTGGCATGAGCCTTCTGAAATTGAAAAGATAAAGCTACAAACAGCCCTTGACCACAAAAGTACTATTTAGCAACTAATGCAACACAAAAGAGACAAACAAATACCACGAGGAAAAAAAAAAAAGCCCAATTTTGACTTATTTGGAGCAGAGAGCTGGCAAGAATCAAACCAAAAAAGAACCTCTTCAGGTTACAACTATGTGCATTAGATTGTTTTGAAAGACTACTGGAAATAGTTCACTTTCCTGAGGAATAATATACATTTTTTAATATAAGATCACACAAATCAAAGCTGCTAATATACTTAAAACTGAGCAGATGCCTAACAGCTTTACTGGCCAGGGTATAAAATAGGGGCGGGGGGAACCCAAGCCAACAAAAAAACCTCCCCAAACCTTCCAACATATTATTATTTTAAAAAGAAGGATTTTAAAAGGGCTTATTCACTAAAACATACAAAGAATAAATGAACAATTTTATTTTATTCTGATGCTGGATCGAATGTATATGTATAGATTAAGACACAGGAAAAAACCCCATGGTATTATGGACTACAAATTCAAGTAACATTAAAAGATTACATATTTTATCAGCTGCAGGGGGGGTGTATTTATTCCTTACAGATGAAAAAACTACAGGATGTGCCAACCAAAATATCTGACAAGTATCTACATTTCTTCTTTTCACTGAAAAATACAATAAATCAGTGAGTTGATCAGAGACAGCACTCAGTCCCCAAACACCCCCACCAAATCCAGACACCACTATTAACCCCACTTCACGCAAAAAGGAAGACACCAACATTTTTTATTTCAGGGAAACTCTGATGAACTTATGATGGTTTGTAGATAACAAAGTTAGAACCACTAAGCAACACGTCACAGTCACGCAGGAAACCCATGGCTGGGGTCCAAAACGCTGGGCTGGGCTTTCCCATCCCCACAAGGAATCTGGCTTTCTAGGCAGGCAGGAAAAAGAAGTTTCTAAAGGAAAAGGCAATGGTTTGTTTTGGATTTTTTTTTAAATTAAGCCACTTGCGTTGCATTAAAGAATTTTAAGACCATCATTTGATACCAAAGAAAAAGCAATTGTTTACTGCTTTGTGTTGTGACCATGAGTTAACGCGTCCCCTCAGAAGGGCAGAACTGAGGAACAGCCGCCGGTATTTTAAAGAGAAGAGACTGCAATTCTGAGATTGCAACTCTTATATCATCATTTAACTGCATGCAACTTCCTAAAACACCAGAAATACTTTTGGACATACTTTCAGATTAGTCAGACCAAAATATCCAAGCGTATGCATTTTGCTGGGGGTTTTGTTTGTTTTATTGAGGTTATTTTGCCTAGAATTGCAGTCCTGGAACCGAGCCGTGTGTCCAAGCTCATTTTTGGAGCGTTTGGGCAAACCCCTCTTAGCTTTCCACAGCACACACAGGCTCTTCCATGGTACCAAGCCCTCCAAACCCAGGGTACAAACCCATCTCCATTCCTTATTTTAATTTATTTGAGAGAATTTGAAGAGGTGCAGGTGAAAAATGTAGTTTTAAGTAGAAAAATCTAACTCCAACAAAGCTGTTCAGCAATTGCCTCCTTAAAATTTCAGTTCCCTGGAGATGAACTCACAGTTACAAAACTGAAAGGAACAAGCCATGATGTTGTCATCATGAAGAAAATAGGTCTGGCTGCTTTGTTCTTTGTTGCTGTACTGTTAAATAAAACAACAACCAGAATAGAAAGAATGAAGCAGCCGTGGAAATCAAAGAAGTTAAAAGAAAATTAGTTAAAAATAGGAGCAGGGAGATTCTCCTTCTGTAAACTTGGTATTGCACCTGTACTATATCAATCCTTACCTTGTTGGGATGGAAGATGGTCAAGATACAATGATTTCCTCTCCATTTCATTCATATATGTATATATACATAGTACAGCGTGTCTGTTTCTTTCTGACTACTGGGAGGGTACCACTGTTCAGCTGTTTGGACTAGAATAAAACCCAGCCTTTATGTGCAATCTTAATTTTATAACTAATGGTGATGAAACAGTGTTCAGCAATATTTCTAATTCAGTAGGCAATTCAAAACCACAGTCTGGAATTCTGTTGAAATAAACAGAAGTGACATTTCAGTAATTTTTTTTTGAATTTGAACTTTTAAATGTGCTAGATACATGAGAAAGGTTAAATATACAGTCTGTTTTGCACTTAGGCTGATTAAGTAAAGAGAGGAAATAAGGCTGCCATTTCATTACAGATGATATCTTTCACGATCTTACAGCTGTCATCTTCTCACACCTTATTTTTAGCCAGAATGGAGGAGAGAAAAGAAACTTTTATTTTTCCTTTTTTGTTGTTGTTTGGTTTTGTTTTCTCAGTTTCGACTGATCCACTCATTTAAGTGATATAACTTGAAAAGAAGAAACAGATTTTTTTTTCCTCCAGCTTCATCTGCAGTTGTCAAACAACGGTTTCACTTCAGTTTCAAGCACTTGGCCTGTGACTTCCCCACCGCACCGCTTCAACTCTCTTTAAAACACAGACTGAAAACACACTTTGAATAATATTTATGCTAGAGAAATTAGAGCATTACTGAAAATCGGGCTTGATAATTTAACTGAAATTGTAAAGATTTTTCTTTTTTCAATTTTAATATACTAGAGAACTTCTTCTATCTTGCCTTATTCCTCTGTTAGGGATAACATATAGAAGATTTCCTCACCATACACAAGATCTGCCCTCAGCATGAAGTTGTAATACCTAAAGGCTAATCCAACTGCCCTGTGCATTCAGTCCTCAGCATCCTGGTTGTCCCAAGAACCACTACCCTGGAGGTTTGACGATCCACACACCCGCTTAGCAGAAAGGAGAAAGCCATGGGATCTTCAAGAAGTAAAACACTAACCTGTGAGTTTGGGGTTTTTTTTCTTCTGTAAGACACCAGACAAAATGCAGGAAAGGAATGAAATATCAGTCTGTAAAACACTGACCTGTGAGTTTTGTTTTTTTTTTTTTCTTCTGTAAGACACCAGCCAAAATGCAGGAAAGGAATGAAATATCAGTCCTGTAAATCAAAATAGATTCTAGCCACATCCTGAAGTAGAAACCCTAAGCTGTCACATGTCACATTACATGTACTATAAGGTCTCTGCAAGTATATTCCACCTGCAGGAAGCTTTAGATCCCATCGTTGCTCTTCTCTGCACACAAAGAGCAGAGGCTGAACTCTCGTAACCAAAGGGCAACCACACGGGGATCACATGCAAATTCCAACTCAAGCTTCAGAAAGCTTCCTGTAGCTAAAGGAAACGATACACAGGGATGAAGTCATGAAAGCAGAAACCATGAGAGAGTAGGAGGGCCCAACGTCAAGATGAACTCAACGTCCAGCGAGACCTCAAATAAAGCTGATAAGGGAATATCCTGGCACCACACCTCTCAGGGCAAACCCAGCTGGGCTGGTTGGAAGGCTGTATCTCACACACAATTTCCACACCGTCTGAAGCTCCAAGGCTGCGAGAAATAGAGGCAACAACTGCTTTGCCTCTTGCAGAATTTCATCATGCTGTGCTTCCATGGAGAAAAGCCTCAGTCCTCCTCCTCCACCCCTGCAGGACCTCCAGCCAGCACGGTCAGCCTGCACTCAAGACATCCCACTGCAGGATTTACACAACCCTCAACACCCACAGAATGAGAAAAAGGAAAAATTTACATTCATGTGCCCTAAACAGGCAGTCGGCTGTGACTGCTGAAGCGATGGCAGATCAAGACCCCCCTTCCCCATCCTCACAACTCCTCTTGTCCCCAGTTTGATATTGTGAGCCAAATTTAAAAACAGGCTCTCTGGACAGGAACTGTTTGGCAAAGTTTTAAAGCACCTACTAAAGGTATTTTGACTATGCAGATACAGGGGGTCCAGCCTCAGAAACCCTCACCCAGTTCCCTCCCTCCACGTATCCCGTTCCTGACCCTCCCCTGCAGCAGAAATCATCCTCTTTAAGGCAGGGGAGGCATTTAAACCAGCAATTCTCCTTTCACAAAACCAACTGTAACTGAAAAGAGATCTCAGCTATTTAAGAGAATCTCTCATTATATTTAAATTAAACCCCCTCCCTCTGACAGACAATTCCACTGTGAATACCTGCAAGTGATACACCGAATCCTCTCCCTCACCCCACTGTGGACCAAGTGCAACAAGAGAAAAAAATTCAGCTGCTGTCGTTTTCGAACTCCTGGTAAATACAACACAAATACCTGGAGCTGTGAATCACCAGAGAGCAATGAACACTCATCAGCCATCGCTCCCTGTCAAATCTTAATTCTTCCAAGTCTTATCAAGACAAAGCACATCTATAAAAGATGGTGTGGCCGCACCTTTATTCCTTCGACCAACCATGTTTACATTTCCGTGCCTGTGCAAGAGACTTTACCACTTATTTGCCCTTAAGATTCATGACTAAATCTCCCAAACATTTTTTGGGAGTCTGGCAATTATAATTCAACTATTACCCTGCGTGTCTGTACATTAAACAGCGAGTTAAGGCAGAGGTAACCCAAGTCTCTATTGCTTCAATAGCAATGACCAGCAAACAACCAGACACGTGGCTGATGAAAAAATAACCAAGAATACAGCTTCTTGGGGTGGACTATGATATTAAATGTATGAAGAAACGATGCCTTTAATGCTGCACAGGAAAGAGCTACATAAAGAAAGCCCAAGACCAATTTCTTAGGAATAAGCCCATTGAGTCCCCCTGCAACAACCTCCTCACTCTCTGAAGAGAAACAGCACTTGCTTTTCTGGAATGTCTCAAAATTCACATTTCAACGGGCTACAAATCCAGCTGTTCACACTAACCTGAAAAATATGTTTCATTCAGCTTTCTGGATGTGTTCAGTCAAATCTTCCTCATCTCTATGAAAACATGAACCTTCTATACACCACATTCATGCGGAAGACACAAAAATAGACTTGGGAGAAGAGTAACTGCGACACGCCAAGATATCAAATATGGCATTGAAAAGTTCAGTAAATGCAGCAGTTCTGGCCACTGGGACTGAGGGTCAGCTCAAAGCTCTGGGCAGTATCTCTGACTGCATCTTGCATGATCTTTTTACCATCTTCAGGAGCAGAGAAGTCAGCAGAGACACACAGAGCAACACACAGGATAACAGACCACGGAAAAGCACTGGAAGAGGCTACGGCTTTGGAACAAAAGCCTTGGCACTTCTTATTCTCCCTCTTTTACAACAAATTCCAGATATTTTTTTTACTGCCTGCTTTCGATGTACTGACTGGTGTCTGCTCAAACCATATCCAATTTTTCAGACAAGCCACTCTTGAACAGATTCCTTAAGTGAGAAAAGGGAATAATAATAACGTTGTATGGTGCTGCCTCTGTAAATGTGCTCCCCAGTCCAGCAAACCACAGCTTGGACAAAAACCTGGTGGTACATAATATCGAGACCCCTTCATTATAATTAGACAGGAGGTCTTTTTAATTATAATGACAGGTCTAAACCTGTCAGGAAGATTACTCTACTTGGTGAGGCCAATGGGAAGTTCAGATAAATTATCCCTGCCAATATTTCTTCCATAGGTACATGCAGCAAGAACATTTGGGTAATAATAAATTGTGTCTGTCTTTTGCTATTTTTCAACTGCTGTCAGTGTCACATCTGCCTTATTTACATACTCCCATTAAAAGCAAGGTAGCATCTGTTTTGATAGATCAAAAATGCAAAGTCTTGAATGGAATATCCTGCTCTTCTCATGGACTTTTTATTGGAATCCCAGAACGTGCTCAGGAACACCAAAATTGCCAAAAAACACAAATCGAAGGCTGCTGCATCCACCAAGCCTTGCCGAGTGCTCCTATTGCTAGGAAGCCTTCAGAAATTGGGGAAGAACTATTCCAACTTCTTGAAGAAACATAAAATCTGAAATCCTAACAAAATGGTAAAGCATGAGAAGAAGGTCCTGGCAACCTAAATTGCAAGTCATGGAGGTTGCCTGGAGTTGAAGAACAACTTTTATGACCGTGGAGACCTGCCCATTTCGCATTGTTTTGGAATGGAATCACCTTGGGTTGATGCTGCCTCTTCTTTTCATTCCCAGCCGTAACCCAGAAGCCGGGTGCCAAACGTGAGTAAAGGTACCAGTGTGTTTGTTTTTCCAGCTGCAGAGCGGATGGACAGTTGCTGGTGTCAGCGAAATACGCCGGCCAACTCCGCTACGGCCTTGCGAACAGGAAGAGCTATTTTCTCTGACAGGGATGATCCGTGAAATTCTACCACCCACCTCTGCCGTGGAACTGGGAATCACTCCAACACCTCACACTATAGATCTTGGACACATTTGAAGTTATCCAAACGTACTGGAAATTAAAATGACCGTGGCATCTTCTGGAGACAAAGATGAAGTAAGTATCAGTATGCAAATGTTCTGATCTTCGATCTGCTTTTCATTCTCAGAGATTTCCTCTGCTGCTGGAGGGGTGTGTTTCAAAGGGGATGCACAAACTGCACTATTCACTTCCTCTGAAGGGATATCTCCTGTTGAAACAGAATTCTGGGGTGGAAGGTAGGAAAGTCTCATATAAAGCACCTCTCCTGTTCGAGACTGGTCTACAAAAACTTATGCGACATGTAGGGAACAAAAGACCATGCTCTGGTTAACTCCTTTCCATGCAATTCCACAGGACGCCTCTGTCTCCCCTACTGACTGTACCACAGATAAATGAGGAATAACAAAATCATCTACCCATCAGAACATCTCCTGAAGGCCAAGTACTAGACAGTAATATCGCAACTGAAGACATGAGGGACAAGGCTGGTACCAAGAGGACATTAAACTCAATAGAGCAGGCTCTTGGTTCCTCCTTGGTTTAAAAGACACTGGGTAAAGCCTCGGTATTTGCTGATGGCAGCACACGGAAAAGTTGCTACCACTCTTTCTTGGGCTCCTCTAGGAACCTAATCCAGGAGGACAACTCTCTTCAAAAGAGCTGGAAAAGAAATCAGACCTTATTTTTAACATTTCGGAGACTACCTGCTTTTGAAAGTAAGAGACAGGGAGAAATAGACATAGGGAGAAACACATAACCTACCATTAGCAGAAAACACGAGCAACGGGAGGTAATATTTAATGCCAAACAACTCTGAATGTTCCACGACAAAGACCAAATGGTTGATAAGAAAACAAACTTGCAAAGAATACAAATGGAAAAGCAACGGCTTCCCCCCAAGCCCTGAATATCCAAACACAAGTTATCACGGAGCATCTTAGTTCTCAGCAATATATACACATATATATCCTACTGACTGTATCCTTAAAGAAAAGCATGCGATTTCCCAGAAGAGAAACTCCACAGCGACAAGAAGAAACTCAACAGTGCTGGTTCGATGCCATTCTAAACACCTTTCACGTGGAAAACTGAGATTACGCAGAGTTCAGGCACGGCTACAGCAAACACTGCTCACCAGGAGGCTTTGATCTGGAGAGGAAGAGTGGAATCGCCTGATGTGGCAGATGTTTTACGGTAATTTATATGTGTAAGCAGCGTATATTCACCAGGAGAGAAGTGCTGAATCAGGGATGGCCAATCCAATTGGTCTGCAGACGTCAAAATATATTTGTATAAAGTTGAGAGTATATGATTAAAAACTATCACAGCCATAATTCTACTCTGGTATTAAAAGAAAGCCTTAATACTCCATTCTTAACCTGTTGAGTTTAAGCAGTCGAATGCTTTAAGAGGTAAGTTCTCATGATCTGTGAAATTAGACTGACATGAAGAATTATTTTCCAAATATCAAACACAGGTTCTCAACAGCTTTTGACTGCTCAAGAGCCCTGAGAACAAGGCACTGGCCACACATGCAGGGCTGAAACCTGACTCAAACTGGACAGAGTCCCACTTTTATGGCAACCTTAAAAGAAAAAAAAAGTTATTTTTTTAAAACTGTATTTGAGTAGAAAAGTCTCTGTCTGCCATGATCCAATTTCACTGCTCACTATTTCCCTGCAGCAGTGATCAGGGGCAAACCAGTACAGGTTTCTTCTAAGTTAATGCCTTTACCTGGTGCACAAGATAAAAAATAAATTCAAAGAGAGTAAGAGACTAAGCAGGTGACTCAGGAAGGAATGGAATTTCCATGATTATTTAATAAAAACGCATCTTGTGTTTACAGATAGTTTCTGCTATTAATTTGGTACATTTCTCTCCCCCTATGCTTGCTTCTAAAGAAAGCTACTGTAGCACTGCTCACAATCCTGCTTGGAAAACCCAAAACAAGACAGCTTTAGAATCGCTGCACAAGATCATATTTGATCATCGCTGCGCAGCGAGGACAGACATCAGCTATTCATCCCGCAAAGGCAGCCTGCAGGGGGGTGCTGGGCTGAGCAAATGCACCAGCTTTCAGCTCAGCTGCCAAACAAGAGCATTCAAAAAGACAAAGTCTGCATAAACCATCCTTTTGTTCCCCTTCTCCAAAATCTAAGATTGGTTAAAACTCTGTTTGGGGTGCTTGTATTAAAAAGCACAAAGAGCCAAACCCTGTGTGGCTGGGGGAGAAGGAATAGAATCACAGGATGGTTTGGGTTGGAAGGGACCTTAAAGACCATCCAGTTCCACCCCCCTGCCCTGGGCAGGGACACCTCCCACCAGACCAGGTTGCTCCAAGCCCCCTCCAACCTGGCCTTGAACCCCTCCAGGGATGGGGCAGCCACAGCTTCTCTGGCCAACCTGGGCCAGGCTCTCACCACCCTCACAGGCAACAATTTCTTTCTAGTATTTAATCTAAATCTCCCCTCTTTCAATTTCAAACCATTACCATTAGGAGACAGAGGAGGTGGCAGTGAGTGGAGCTCTCCAGTAGAGTCAACATGCTAATGGTGAAGGCACTCACATACGTAGTAAAAGATATTAAATTTCTTTATATCTGCAAGGAGTGGTGATCCTGCCTCTCTTGCCATGACACAGGGTGTCATTTCCCCCGAATCTCTCCACCAAGCCTATTCCGAGTCATTAATAAATACTCAAATAAAAAAGTCCATGCAAGTAATCCCAGTGAGATACAGCTAAAGTAAATTATCACCCTTGTTTTCCAAGTCCCTTCAGGACACCAACATCTACAAACGTATATAACCTAAGCACTGGACGTTCTGGCTAACCAAAACAGGCCAGTCTTAGGGTATCCCAAGTACTTCCTGAAAATATCATGGACTGCAGGAACACGTGCTTTGCACAGCTGAGGATGAGAACTTGTTATCAAAACGGGCCTGAAACAAACGAGACTACAAGGCCCTGCTGAAAAGCTGCAGGTTCACCGATGGGTCGGGCTGGCGTGAAAACCCATCCTGGGAAACACCTAACTGTGCTACTGGAGTTTACCTGGGATGGGTCACTTCCCAGTGCCCGAGATTAAATTCCTTTTACAGCTTCTAGCAGCACTTTTAATTTTCTGCTCTAAGACACCAGTCAACTGGATGTTTCTGTGTTAACCACACACACACACAAATAAGGTCTATTTCAGCACGACCCTGCAGATGCATAAACAAATATACATCATTTTTAAACACTGCTTTGAGACTTTCATGTATATAACCAAGGAGGGCAAACAGAAATCTTGCCAGGAAAGCCAAATTAAAACCTTGCTCTTGTAGACATCGTCTTGGCAGTGTTAAAGGATACGATGCTGAGGATGCATCACTGCATCACTGAATTTCACTGAATTTCACTGAATTTTTAGAGTTGGAAGGGACCATAGAGATCATCTAGTCCAACTCCCCTGTTTGACAGAGAGTAGGGACAAAAAACCCCCATACTGCCAGCATATTATCAAGTTCCAGTGAGTTCCCAATCTTCATCTTCACAGCCTCTGTCAAAAGACAGTAATTTAAGATAGCTTGATACGACGCTTTGAGAGATTAATTATTCCCATTAGATTAGAATTGGCTTAACTGTAATACCCTCTATTAAAAAGAAAAAACAAAAAAAGCTTTCCCAGCACAGATGAGACAACCAACGTGTTAGGATTGTAATGGAAATTCTATTTCCAAGGCTGGCAGACCCAAACTTGGATCTTCTTGCACACACTGTGAATAGATAAGAAAATTGTTTCTTTACAGATGGTTTCTCCCCCACCCTGAAATGCATTTTGGGAAAAAAAAAATTATTAATACAACATCACCAATCCAGCACTTAAGAGCAACCCTACAATCAACCATTGTGTGCCACGTGACAGATGAGAAAAAAAAACAACCCACAAACACTCAGAAAACACATTTCAGTTTTAAGCTCCCATAGTAGTAATGAAAAGCAAAGTGGGCAGGAGATTTTTAGAAAGGCCTTAAATATTCTTCTGTAACCTAATAGTGAAGACAAATATTTGCTTAACCTCCGCCTTCAACATCCAAAAAACAACCAATTACTCTAAAAGCTACCAAATGCCCCAAGAAGAATTTGAGGTATGAACCACCACCACCAAAAAGCATCTGAGGAAGAGGCAGATCTCCTGCCGTCAGCAAGGCTGCCTCCTTTAGACATCCTAAAAACAACTGTGCTGGAGACGCTGGTGACTCATTAATAGCAACGGAGCAGAGAAACCACTTGAAGAGGTGAGAGGAAAATTCCATTTTAATTTAAGAGCGCTCTCTAGCAAACCTTGCTCCAGCTCTGCAATATTACAACAATCGGATATTCACTAAGAAATGCATTTTATAAACACTACTGACAGTCCTCAGCAGGCACAAGATGTGCCATCTGTGCTAAGAAGACACCGTGGACCAAGAAAAATAAAAGTACAATGTTTATACATTACGTCCTTAAATGAAAAAAAGGTTTAGACTTTTAAAATGAACATCAATTGCTTTAAAAATGAAGTTTGCTTTGCATATTTGTCATAACAGCCAGTGCCATCCAGCTCAGCGTTCCCTCGGTACAGTTCCTCCCTGTTGCAGGGCTTTGTAAAAACAAAGAGCAAAGCAATGACCTAGAAACAAATGCCGGCTCTCAAACTACTTTAAACTCATTAACTTTATACTCGTTTCAGACTCATAACAACGTCTAAAAAGACTGCCAAATACTTGGATTTAAATTTGCCAGGTTGCACGATGAGAAGGTTTGGGTTTATTCCTCTCTGAAAGGGTTTCAGGAATAGAAGGCACATTTTTTCATAACCCAAAGAATGGAGGGGGGAGGGCAGGGTTGTGGATTTTTATTTTTTTTTTTTAAGGGGATATGTTTACATGGCAGAGAGCAGAGCCATGCATTCAAACCAGCTCCGGAACCGGAAGCTGTATGACATGTCAGCACAGCTCTCCACTAATTACCAGGATAACGAGAAGCAGAATTATTTCTTTTTCCCCAGAGAGCAAAGGGATGACACAAAAATACTTCTCTGCAACATAACCAGTTACTTCTCGTCATGCTGTCCTCCCTGCACAGGCATACTCAAAGAAGCTCAAGGTACGCTGACTTTTGGATTTATGAAACCTGAAATGTCTTTTTAAAGGATTTAGTGCTAGATTCTCTAGCCAAGAAGCCGAGTGATCTGTGCACAGCGCTCTAGGAGAGGGGAAAAAAATATATATAAAAAGAAAAAAGGAAGGTAAATACACACCATGAAAACTCTTAAAAATAACTCCCCCAGGCCATAAGTAACCATTTCAAAGGGGTGGCGGGAACAAGATCCATCTATAAAACTTCAATTTGAACATTAGCAAAGAGCCCTCCCCCAGCGTGAGCAATTACTGCCGCCTTTCATGTGGCAGAGTAACACACCTTTTCTCCTACAGTTGGCTGTGTCAGGTCTATTTTAAACACACTCAACAGCATCACAAAGTAAAACATCACAGCCACTCTTCCCATGCGGCTCAAGATGCAGATTGCCAAACGCAGGCCGAAAATTTTAAGGCTTCTTTTATAATCAACCCAAGCCCTAAAGCTGCCGAGCATCCCCCAGGCTTGGGGAAGGGGCTCCCAGGGCCGCACACCGAGAGGAACGCGCCATGCCTGTGCTGCTGAGGGACATGGTTTAGTGGTGTTTTTGGCAGTGTTAAAGGTTGCCGGTTGGATGTGATGATCTTAAAGGTCATTCCCAACCTAAATGGTTCCATAATTCCATGCTTGTGCCATTCTGTGCCCCCACGGCCACGGTTCTGGTGATATGAGCACCAGCCTGCATCGTTTCGGAAGCATCTCCTGGACCTGCAGCACTAACTGTACCACCAGCTGCAGCTCCGTTCTGGCTTCTGCAGGGCTTTAATCTGCTTCTGCCTTTTGCAGGCTATTATTAACCTCAGGGATAAACTTGCACCCTTTTAATCAGGTGCTTTAACCGATGCGTTCTGGAAACAGGTACGGCAAATCGACGCTCTCTACCTTCCCCAGCAGTAACGTGGAAAGGGACCATCCACCAACTCAAACCTCTAAGAAACGAGCGAGGGGGCTGGAAAGACAGACCCTTCACCAACACTGCCAAAAAAACCACCTTTTAAATAGAAGCCTTAGACGGGGCCGGCACCCTCATGCCTCGCCAGGGCTGCCACCCCCCCACACCCCAAAAGGTTTCCAGGAGCCACCGTCTCCCAGCCGCCCCCCTTGTCCCCCCCCACCTCTACCCGAGGGGACCCCCGGAGCGGGGCTCACCTTGTAGACATCGCCGTAGGTGCCGCTCCCCACCCGCTGGATCAGCTCGTAGTCCTGCTGCGGGTTCCGCCTCAGGATATCCCCGCTCGGCCGCACCGCCAGCTCCATCTCCGGCCCCCCGCCGAAGGAAGGGCAGCACCGGCCGCTCGCCTCCTCCTCCTCCCCCCGCCGCTGCCCGGGGATGCTCCTAACGCGGCAGCCGGCCCATGGCTCCTGCGGCGGAAAGCGCCCGCTGAGGGGAGGGCTCCCGGGGCGGCCTCCGGGCCGCGGCCGCCCAGACAAAGGCGGAGGGGCAGCCGGCGGTTGCCACGGCCGTTGGCGGCCCGGCGGCGGGGGACCGAGCGCCCGGGGCTCCCCTAGGCAACGAGGAAAGGCCGAACCCGGCGGGGAACAACCGCCCCGGGCGCTGTGGGGAGGGAGGTCCCGTCCCGCCGGCGCTGAGGAGGCGCCGAGGCCCGCCCGCCGCCGGCCGGGGGCAGCCGCCAGCCCGCCCGCAGCCAGGCCCGCAGCAAGGCCGGGCCGGCTCCTACCTGAGCGCCCACAGCCCTTTGTCCCGCTGGAGAGGGAGCGCCGCCGACCGCTGCCTCCTCCTCCTCCCGCCGCGGCCCCGCGCTCCTCCCCGGCTCCGCCGCGGCCCCGGCCCCCCACGCACGCACCGCCCGGCCGAGCCGGGACGGGTCGGGTCGGGACGGGACGGCAGCGGGGCCTTCGCGACGCCGCAGCGCCACGGCGCGGCCGAAAGCACCGGTACCGCCGCGGCCCTTCCTCCCCCTCCCGTTCTCTCCCCGCCCGCCGCCCTCCCTCCGCCCCTCAGCCGCCGGCCGAACGGCCCCGGGCCCGCAGGCCGCTCTGCCACGGCGCCGGGACTGCCCGTGGGCCCTGTAGCGGGGAAGGGGGTGTCTGTGTGCCCGGGGGTGCGGGTGGGCCCCGGCGGGGCTGGAGGCCCCACTGCCCGCACTGGAGGTGCCCACTGTGACCCTCCGCTGACAGGGAGCCACGGGGCTCATGGAATGATCGGGAATGGTTTGGGTGGGAAGGGACCTTAAAGATCATCCAGTTCCAACCCCCTGCCCTGGGCAGGGACACCTCCCACCACACCAGGTTGCTCCAAGCCTCCTCCAACCTGGCCTTGAACCCCTCCAGGGATGGGGCAGCCACAGCTTCTCTGGCCAACCTGGGCCAGCACCTCACCACCCTCACAGCAAAGAAGTTCTTCCCCAGATCTCATCTCAATCTCCCCTCTTCCAGCTTAAAACCCTTCCCCCTTGTCCTGTGGCTCCCCTCCCTGATCCAGAGTCCCTCCCCATCTCTCCTGGAGCCCCTTGAGGGACTGGAAGGGGCTCTAAGGTCTCCCTGGAGCCTTTTCTTCTCCAGACTGACCCCCCCCAACTCTCGCAGCCTGTCCTCCCAGCAGAGGGGCTCCAGCCCTCCCAGCATCTCCGGGGCCTCCTCTAGACCCACTTCAACAGGTCCTTGTCTCTCACAAGTGTGGGGGCTGGCATGGTGTTTCACCCGTGCCCCTTGGGTTGGGGCAGGAGGGCAGCCCCCAGCTTGCCTACACCACATATATATTATATTTATATACATAGGTATGCTTCTAAAAAAAACACCATGTTGAGACTGGACCAGAGCTGTTCCTTCATGTACGTCCTGCTAGGGGTTATCAACACTGCCATGGCAGAACCCCAGAGAGGCTCTGAGGTGTGAGAAGAGGAGGAGGAAGAAGAGGAGGAAGATGAGGATGTACCAGGTGGAGGGAAAAAGGATGCAGACCGGGTGGGACTCCCTGGGTTGGTGAGTCTCATCCTGTGCAATCTGCATTGCAACCTTGCAGCCGCATCACGTAATCCTGTTTGTGGGCTAATCAAGCACCCTGGTATTTAGCTTTGTGGGCAGCCGGCGCAATGGCAGTCACATGAGAATTAATTGGGACTTGTTGGGACTCGTCTCCTTGGGCTCTCAAAGTCAAAAAAGCTCCTGCGAAACTGCAAGATGGAAAAGTATTCCCTATCTGCCTTTCCCACTTTGGAGAACAATTATTTTCAGGAAGGCAGTTGAAATTCCGAGTGAAACTCACCTACAGCCTCTCCAAGGAGTGCTAAATGATTTAAGAAACCCAAAGGTGGGGACACGGAGTAGAGGAATGCTGGAATTAGCAGCAGCATTCGCTGCACCGAAAACCATTCAGACCTAAAAGGAGGTGTGATTTTTCTCAGTGCAAAAAAAAAAAAAATACCACATACTCAGCACAGGAAATATGTTTGCAAAAGTTAGGTAGGAAAAAAAAATTAAATGGATGCCAGATGTACAAGTCTCTTTGGTGCTCAGGGCTCTGGATTGGTTATTTGAGAAGAAATTCTGCCTCTTTGGCAGTCACGCAGCCCACGCAGGTCCAATATAATCTAGTGACCAGGTAGCTGGGTACCGATTCCGGGTGTAAAATGGAGTCTGGGTTTGAAGATTACTCCAGCACATTTAGAAATCCCTCGTGCGAGCACCTGAAACAGCGCTGCCGATTGCATAAGCTTTGCCTTCAAACTGCAGGCTCCGAAGCGTTACTCATTAGCACTGGTGTGTTGCTTTAGGTTAAACTCAAGGATAATGTATGCGGACACCTGGGGATCCCACGGTGGCATTTGATTTTACTGTTGTTTTTTTTTTATGGGCTTATTCAGAAACAGACACCAAAATGTAAATTGTTCTGCTTCCAGAGAGACAGGGCAGCACGGGACTGCTAACCTAAAGAGATTCGCCTTTGATTTCCCCTTGTACTCTGAAAGCCTTCTACATCCTGTATATTCTCTCCAACATAAATACGTAAGTTTTCCTGAACACCCAGCAAATAACAGAAGGAACTATTTACCCTTTAGGGAGCTGTATTTCCTCCAGCGATTTTTTTTTAACAAAACAATTACCTCTCCCCCCATAAATTAGCTTCCTGCGCTCCTGATAGCGAGCTGTTTGCGTCCTTTTTCTTTTCTCGGCCTCGGCTGAGGGTTCAAATGCTGCTTTTCCCTCTGCCAATTTGCTGCTCCTGACAAGCCATCAGATGACAGCGGAGGAAAAGAGGCCATTTCATTTTCCAGTAGCAGATGGTGTGTTAAGACTTGGCCTCCTAGAATGTCTTACAGACCCAAGGGCCGTCCGACGGCCGCAATTTAACGCAAAGGCTCCTTTATTGTCTTTTGTCCTTACTGGGTTACGCTTCACGTCCCAGCTGGAGGTGTCGTTGCCCAGGTTGCTGATCTCAGAGCCCACCTGGTGATCCGAGCTTAAGTCCACCTTCCCCAGCTGCGTCTCGGTCCCTGCTGGAAGCACTAGTGGAACAGTCTCAGAGCCCACCTGGTGATCCGAGCCTTAGTTCACCTTCCCCAGCTGGGTCTCGGTCCCTGCTGGAAGCACTAGTGGAAAATGTACATAAATAATAATAGCAGCAGCAGGACTGTCTTACTATTGCCATTTCAAAATGGGGCTAAATGAGTTGTGCAAGGCATACGGTGCCAGAATCCATACCCTGCCGGGTGTATACTCTTGAACACACGCCGGCTCCTACCCTGTATTTTCCACCCTCGACCACGTTGCTTTTCTGGTCAAGCGTGCTAAGGAATGTGCTTTTATGCAGCATCTCTCGTCTGGATGGGTCCCAGCCTTAAAAAGAATGTTAAGTGGTTTTACATAAGGCATTACGTAGGATTAGAGAATGCGATCTGTTTGCATTGTAGTCTTAAGAGGAAGAACAGCCAAGGTTACTCTAATGAGACACCGAGATTTATCTGGTAACGGTAGATTTAAAACTACAGAAGTTTCTAACTGAACGATATAATAAAGGTGGTTTTGAAAGCAGCGTGTGGGAACGCATGTTCGTTGTCAAATAAGAAGCTCTGAGCTCTGAAACAGCAGCACGAAGTGAAAATACCTCGGCCCCAGTTTTCATCAGATTGCTAAAACAGAGTTTTAATTTCACAGAGTCTGATGACCTCACAGGGCTGAGATTCACAATTATTCCGCGGGATGGCTTCGTGTTTGCAGGGTGTTGGAATAATAAAATAGACGAGCTGCACGACAACGCCGAGGCCGAAGACTCCTGAATCAACTCGAGAGCTTGCAGCTTTTCCTGCTCATCGATTCCTGTATTTTACCTCAAAGTCACTTTGAGGGACTTGAGTCACTGCTGGGGAGACCAAGCAGGCTCTCAAAAAATGCTACAGCATCTTCCCCATGAGTGGAGATGCTGCTTTTTTTCCCGTAAGTGTGTGGTTTGGATTTTTCAGGCTGGTTTTCCTCCCTGATGAAACACACACTGTTGCTACACCCCGTCTCCCCATGGCCACGAGCAAGGGCTCTGCAGAGGAGTTATTTCCAGGCTCTCCGTGGGCATCTTCCCACCACTGAGTCCAGTTCTGCCCATGACAGCCAGGATGCTGAACCTACTAAAGCTTCTTGGTGTCACCTCGGCAGCTCTCAGTGCTCTTATTGCCACTTTACCTGCCTGCCAAGCTCTGCTAGTGGGACCCAGAGTAAGAGGGACAGGGCAGGTTTTGCAGAGGCCATAACAGTCTCTCTTGCTGCTGGAATGGCCCTTTGGGGCAGCTGGGGTGGCACATGGGGACCACCACAAACGATGTCTGGAAAAAAATAAAGAGCTTGGGAAAGGGGACTCTGAAGGGGAACAAGCTATTTCTGTCACAGGAGAAGAAAGAGGGAGAGATGTTGGCAAGGAGGATGTGAGGTACACACCTAAGGGAGTAGCTGTGGGCAAAAGAAGAAGGAGGAGATGGCATCAAGGGCTCTTAGATGCTTCTATGTCCAGTACAGGAACATACTTGAGAAGTTCAGCTCTGCTGTGAGGACAGGCTGAGAGAGTTGGGGGGATTCAGCCTGGAGAAGAGAAGGCTCCGGGGAGACCTTGGAGCCCCTTCCAGTCCCTCAAGGGGCTCCAGGAGAGATGGGGAGGGACTCTGGATCAGGTAGGGGAGCCATAGACAAGAGATAATGGTTTTAAACTAAAAGAGGGGAGATTTAGATGAAATATTAGGAAGAAATTTTTTATGCTGAGGGTGGTGAGACCCTGGCCCAGGTTGCCCAGAGAGGTGGGAGATGCCCCATCCCTGGAGGGATTCAAGGCCAGGTTGGATGGGGCTCTGAGCAACCTGGTCTAGTTGAAGATGTCCCTGCCCAGGGGGTTGGATTAGATGGTCTTTAAAGGTTCCTTCCAACCCAAACCATTCTATGACTCTATGAAGAAAGCATCTGTCTCCCATAGGCTGAGGATCTCCCTGGGGGTTGTTGCTGAGATGCTCTGGGAAGAGAGACAAGACACTAAGGGAAAGCAAAGCCTTTTCAAGCTATCAGGAGACTTCTGTTCCTCCCAGGAGCAGGAGACTCAAATAAGACATAGCTCAGACCCTGACGCCAGCTTTCGCCGAGGCCCTTGTGCACCGATTTGTTTTCCACGGAAGGAACGGGAGCGCTGGCGGCTATACATTATTTTTGTGTCACCCTGTTTACGTAGATGTATCTCGGGGGACTTTGCAGCTGATTGTGCTGTTTGCATTCACAGGAAGGAAACCAGCTGGATGCCCTTCCCTCCCACGTGCGCGGGCGGGAGGGCAGAGGTGAAGCAGCTCCACCGACAGCAACTGCTCAGCACCAGGATGAGGGAAAAAAGCATCAATTAAAAGCAGCATTAACAAGGGGGACTTCAGAGCACTGCCTGGAAACCCGGCGGCTCCCCCCTGTTTCCAGGTGCCCAAACCTGGCTGGAACATACTGCAAATATCTTGCTGAATCATGCAGGCAGGTAGATTCGGTTGTTTCTGCCAAGATGTGAGAGGAGCTGGAACCTTTTCCCTGGACGAAGTGTATCTTCAGGGGGAAATCCTAGAAACAAACTTGGCACGCACGGGTTTTGGCTGGGACTTACTAAAGCCACGTTGCAAAAAAAAAATAATAAAGAGACTGGCAAGGAAGGATGTTTGGAATATAGCGTCCATCTGCCTGTCAGCGCAGGAGAGAAGGAACAAATTCAAAACAATATTGGACAAAAGGTGGGAAGTTGGGCTTAGAAGAGATCTCACTGACCTCTAAAGAGAAATAAGAGGAAAGAAAAGAAATCTCGGAAGGTCCTAGTTAGTCTTGCAGTGCTGGTGTGTCTCAGTGTCTGTGGCAGAAAGGAATAAGCTGGGGCTGTGAGAGAGAGCTCCGAGGCACGCACAGATGGGTCTGCAGAATTATCTGGACCCACAGATGAGAGTGGGATATCTTATTCACAGAATCCCAGAATGCTATGGGGTTGGAAGGGACCTCTGGAGATCATTTCCGCCAACCCCCTGCCAAAGCAGGTCCACCCAGAGCAGGTTGCACAGGAACGTGTCCAGGCAGGGTTTGAATGTCTCCAGAGAAGGAGACTCCACCACCTCCCTGGGCAGCCTCTGCCAGGGCTCTGCCTCCCTCAAAGTGAAGAAGTTCCTCCTTATGTTTAGATGGAACTCCTTATATTCAAGTTTGTGCCCGTTTCCTCTTGTCCTGGCCCTCGGCACCACTGTAAAAAGACCAGCCCCGTCCTCCTGACACCCACCCTTTCAGTATTTATAAGCATTGATCCGATTCAAATCCAGCAAAGCCTTGCAAGAGTCCCGAGGATGCTGTTTGGGGTGAGGAACCTACTGGAAACCGGTCTGATAGTCTAATTCAGGTTAGAAAAAGTTGTGTTTATTTTTTGCTGGACTTCTGCAATATCTTATCATTTTGGTGCTCAGCTCTGACCAGATCTGGACGGTGCAAAGGCAGCACCGAGGCAACAATCAGGCCTGGCTTGGAACACATACCAGGGTTGGCTTGGTTGATGTATTGGGCTGATCGTCCTTTATCTACATGCCTTTTTGTATTTTTAGGTAGTTCTTTCTATTCGCAGAGCATCTTCCAGAAGGAAGGACGTTTGCACAGACTGATCAAACAAGTCATTTAATTAACCGCTGAAATTCAGTCTCCTCTAACGAGTGAAATATGATGGCTGTGTTACAGCCATAGTGCGCAATCATGTTTACAGCAGAAGCGAAGATAATTCCTCTGGCTGCAAACCCCATGTAAATGTAGGCGGTCATAACACTACTCGGGGTGAGAAATAGGAACAGCAGGAATAGAAGGATTTCCTCAGCAACAAAGATCTGCTTCACTTAAAAATACTTCAGTAAGAAAAAAACCAGAAAGATGTCAGGAAGGCTTCAGCTTTCAAGAAGAGCGGGGGAAAAGCTGCTTCTGTTTCATCACTTTTTGATATTTGCTAGGAATTGTGGCGTCTTAACCCAAGAAAAAGGGTAGGGAAATTAAAATAGGGATGACAAATCACCGCCACAGAGTGTAACTGCTTGGGAGAAGTCCCCTTGCAATGTTGGGATCTACATCCCTTTTACTTTCCCATGCGATTAAGCAGAAACAGCGAAAGAGTGAGGCCTGAGAAGGCAGAAGTGACAATAATAACTGCGGGGAAGAGGCAAACATATTCAGGAGCCTTGTATAACCACTGTAAGAATGGATCGGTGAGTTGGGGTTAAGGGAGAGCATTCTCTGTGTCCTGGCAAAGAAAACCCGTGGGGATGGCCCAGGTTTCCCTCAGCAGCAAGCCCCGGCACGCGCTTGGTGGCACCTGAGAAAGAGCAGAGATTTTGCAGCGTCCCTTCCCCACCTCTTACATCAGAATTGCACAACGCGGCTGGTTTCTGTTTGCCAAGGGCTGGGGATATGAAAAGTGACTGTAAAAGCTGCCTGGGTAAGTGGGCCAGTCGAATCAAGGTGAATTATGAAACTGGCCCCGCAAGCTGTGTGCGCGGTACACGATGATGGATTTAAATCCCGTTTCTCTCCTAATTTTGGGGCCTTTTCAGCTCTCTCTCTCGCCTTTCGCTCTGCGGAATATTTTCTCTTTTTGCCTTTCCCCCATTCAGCATGGTTTTTCCTCAAGAATCCTTCCCTTGCGTGCCTGCTCAGCCCGTCTGCTGTGAAATCAGCTCCTTGGGATCTGGCAGCTCGGGCAGCGAGAACGTAAAGGTATTTCCTAGGAAGGGCTGGTTGCAACTGGAAAAAAATAAAGGAAGGATGAATCAGTGAAGCGAAGGGTGAAAATGAACAAATGCTGAGTCACCCCCTGGAAACGAAATCATCTGCAAAACCATGGCCTGGAATCATAGGAAATAATGCTGGAGAAGGCCTTGGGAGTTGGTGCAGACAATCCCCACCCCCCCTGGCACTGTGCAGTATCAAACCTCTCTGCTCCTCTTCCCTTTTGATATCACGTGCCATAATGGAAAGAGAAAGGGAAAAAAAAAATGCCACTAAATGGGGCAGTACAAGCTTGACCTAAGCAGCAATTCTCAAAGGGAACGAGGAAAACAGGACTTGAGTCCATCTCAGTTTAATTAGACTTTCAAATTAACAAATCTCCTTTTCCATCCTCTTTTTTCCCCCCCCTCTCCGCTTCCCAGCTGCCTTTTCTTTTAATCTCCTCTTTCAATCTATTTGAACCCCTCTGACACTCTCCAGTGTAAGGAATCCTCCCTCACCATGCCAGTGGCTTCTCTGCCACTTCGAAGGAGCAACAGGCACACGCGACTTCAGGGATGATGTATAAAAATCATAAAGGCAGCTTCTGCCGAGGCCATCCTTAGGCTGAGCTCCTCGTGGTCGTGGTGCCCTGCCACATGAGGTGGCACTTCAGCAAGATGAAATTATATATTTTGCCTCCGATGCTGTAAACACGGGGAGGAAGCCAAGGGGAGGCAGTCGCTGAGCATTGGAGAAGACACTTACAAATTGTCAGCCTATCCATGGGAGCGCAGCAATGCAAGGATGAGCTGCCTGGAATGGGAAGATTGGCCCCTTTTTGAATTTTTTTCCCACTTTTAGAAATGGAAGAGTGGATCCTGCCAGTTCCTGTGCATCCAACACGGCAGGATGGCCATCGGCTGTCCCCAACCACTGCAGGCTGGTGTGCTGAAATGAGCAGTGCTCTTCCAAAATCTCCTCTTGATTGCAGACACAGCCTGAGGGACAGTTCCCTTCTCACCCTTCCAGATTTCAGCCCGTATGGTCCCCCAGTGATGGCCACATTTCCAGTTTAGAGCTCAGGCCTCAAGCGCCATGCCGTGCTTCGTCCAAAGAGTAGCACAGGGCTTCAGAGATAAGACAACCCTTGCTGCCATCAAAAGTGTGGGCAAGCATTAGCTTGGCATGTTGGGGATGGGTGCACTCACCCACAGGGTGGTCCGTGATGTGCTGGTGGGAGCGGGCAAGCTCTCTGCAGCGGGCATTGCCCGGGCTTCAAGGCTTTTCCTGGGTTTGCACCATAAACACAGGTTTGGGGTGCTGCAGCTGGCAAGAGAGCATGGAAAGCAAAGAAAAAGAGATCAACACGTGCTCCCTGTGTCCCTCCAGGTGGGATATTTTGGTGTCTGTGTCCCACCTGGGTGCTCTGTGCCCGGGGGTGACCCCAGCCCTGGTGGGTGTTTGTGCTGGTGCCCACCTGGGAAGAGGGTGGTGGGGTGTGTGTGTGTGCCCAGGGGGGTGCCACACATGACCCTGATGCCCCCCCAGGGTGTGGGTACCCATGAGTGTACTTAGTCTCCCAAGTCACAGGAGATAGGACAAGTGGAAATGGCCTCAAGTTGCGCCAGGGGAGGTTTAGATCGGATATTAGGAAAAATTTCTTCACGGAAAGGGTTATCCAGCATTGGAATGGGCTGCCCAGGGAAGTGATCAAGGCACCATCCCTGGAGGTGTTCAAAAGACGGGTTGACATGGTCCTCAAGAATATGGTTTGGTGATTTTTTTTTTTTTTTAATTGCTTATTTCTCATTTATTTTTTTGTCAGAGTTAGGCTGATGGTTGGTTAAGGTCCCTTCCAACCTAGACGATTCTATGATTCTATCAGTGTACCCACACACCCATGTGATGAATGGAGCCCCTCTGCTGGGAGGACAGGCTGAGAGAGTTGGGGGGTTCAGCCTGGAGAAGAAAAGGTTTCGGGGACACCTTGGAGTCCCTTCCAGTCCCTCAAGGGGCTCCAGGGGAGATGGGGAGAGACTCTGGATCAGGGAGGGGAGCCATAGGATGAGGCGGAACGGTTTGACACTGAAAGAGGGGCGATTGAGATGAAATGTGGGGAAGAACTTCTTTGGTGTGAGGGTGGTGAGAGCCTGGCCCAGGTTGGCCCGAGAAGCTGTGGCTGCCCCATCCCTGGAGGGGTTCAAGGCCAGGTTGGAGGGGGCTTGGAGCAACCTGGTCTGGTGGGAGGTGTCCCTGCCCAGGGCAGGGGGTGGCACTGGATGGTCTTTAAGGTCTCTTCCCACCCAAACCACTCTATGATTCTGTGATATTAGGTGGGTACCCCCGTGAGCCCCGTGCCCTGGCAGGACTGACCCGTGGGTGGGTGCATCCTGGCAGTGCTGGGTCCCTCCGTGGGTGGGTGCCCATGGGGGGTCCTTGGTGCCCTGGCTGTGGGTACCCCAGGTGTGGGTGCCCCCCATGGGTGGGTGCCCGTGGAGATGCCGGGTGCCCTGAATGCGGGGTTCCCCGGTGGGTGGGCACCCCCGGACCTACCCCTGGCTGTGGGTGCCCGATGCCCCACGCACGGTTACCCCGGGGGCTGCCGCCGCCGCCGCCCGTGGGCGGGTGCGGGGTGGGCGGGTGCCC
>NW_015090795.1:2989189-3019119 GCF_001431845.1 Calidris pugnax
GCTCCCTCCGTGGGTCTAAGGCGGCTTTTTTTAAACGCCTCATCCCTTCTGGGGGTCTGCAGGCGGTGGCGGGGGTGTCCGGTTGCCCCCCCCCCCCCGCAATCCGTTAGGGCGGTTTGGGCTGGGGGGGCCGGCGGGGCCCTGCGTCCCACACGGGGCCGGGCACCCCCCTCAGCCACCGCCGTGAGGAGCCCCCCCAGCTCCCCTCCGGCCTGCCATGGCACCCCTCGCCCCGCTGCTGCTGTCCCAACGGCACCCACCCTCAGTCCTGGCGTGGACGGGGGGATGTCATCTCAGCCACCAGCCGGGGTTGTCACCTCAGCCACCACCCGGCATTGTCACCTCGGCCACCAAGCCGGGGTTGTCACCTCAGCCACCACCCCACCTCAGCTGGGGAGCAGGGGTCCCGCTCACCCCACCTTCTCCTTCAAACAGGAGCCACCGGCCTTCCTTGCCAGGTCGCTCCCACAGAGGGCTTTTTCCCCCCACGTTCCTGCAGGCTGTGGGGCTTTGTTGGTGTGTGAGACCCTCGGAGAGGGGCCATTTTAAATCCGTCCCTTTGCAAACCCCGCCTGAGCCCCGGGGAGCTGGTGGCAGCACGGCCAGGGAGGGGAGTGGGGAGGAGGGAGTTCTGAGGTGTCTTCCTTCAAGGTTTGCCTTCTCCTCTGGAACCAGTGGCCACCCCACGGGGGCCAAAGGTGGTCCTGTGGGTGGGCTGCTTGCCCCATGGGAGCCAAAGGTGGCCCCACATATGGGCTGCTCACCCCATAGGATACAAAGGTGGTCCTGTGGGTGTTCTGCTTGCCCCAGGGGAGCCAAAGGTGGTCCCATGGGTGGGCTGCTTGCCCCACGGGAGCCAAAGGTGGTCCCATGGACCAAGCAACCAAAGGGGCTCCTAATGCCGGTTACCCTATGTACAGCCAGGGCTGTGGCTGAGCCTTCTGTCTCCAGGGCTCGGTACTTTACCAGTTCCCACTGAAGCACTGTCTGTTTTATGGAAAATCATGTTTTATACAGCCATTTGCCGTTATTTTGAAGCGGCTGAGGGGCGTAATTTGTCACTTCCCCCGAGTTGTATTCCGTATGAATGCACTCATCGTCAGTGCTGGCGGTATCCTGGCTCGTCAGGCAGAGCAGGTGAGCTAAGCCGTGGTGTTTAGATACACAAATTATACTCTAATTTGTATAGATGAGTGTAGTATTTCCCATGGTAATGATTAACAGTTGAGGGACGTGTTTGCGGAAGCGTTCGGATAACGGGAGTGTGTGACTGGAGTAAACCGAGCGGGTGTGGGGGGGGTCTTTTTGCAAGAGAGCAGGGAGCAAATGAGCAACCCACGTTTGATGGGTGCTGTTTTTAACGGCAGCTCTTGACGAAGGTCGTTAGACCCTTGGGTAACCGGAGGGAAAACTTCCCAGTGAACATGCTGAGATTCTCAGCTTCGTCTCGCAGGGCTGTCAGTCCCGTCTCTCTGCGTGTTGGGTATTGCACACACGTACGGGCGCTGGTGCTTCCCCGTCAGATCTTGATAGCACGAGAAGAAAATGCAAACGAGGCCGAAACGGATATAAATGGAGAAAACATCGCCTTGGAAAGTATAGCCTTGGTCCAGTGAGACAATTAGGCACATCCCCCAGTCCGAACACGCCGCTAAAGCCGTACTGGAGCGAAATGTGATGTGTCACTGATTCGCTGAACTCTTCCTTAGATTCTCTGTTAAGTTTTGCGAGAATCTGGAAGCATCCATGGATCTGAGTGGATCTTGGTGGGATCAGCTGCCTTCTGCTGCAACCCATCCACGGGTCAAAACCATACCCTGTCTATTCCACGGAGGTTTACCTGTTCCTAGAGTGATTTCCTGGCGCTCTGCCAGGCCGGTTGACATTGCAGGTAATAAATTAGAGAGCAAAATGCCTGTGTTTTCTGCTAGGAGAAAAAACCCAACCACCCTTCAATAAAAAGCGTGCATTTATAGAACAGAACCTCACTGCCCTGAAAGATGTGTTTACATCCAGTGACTGCAGCTTTGTCTGGTGACATCAGTCCGTGGGGTGACTATTCCACTGCTACGTTTTTCAGCCGAGCTGGCGAAGGAGGAGTCTCAGGCTTTTTCTCAAAACTAAGGCAGAAAGTAGAAAGTCCTTGCTGTGTTCTAAAAAATGGGCTTATGGGTCATTAAAAATATTATGCTATTTTGAAACGGATCAAACTTTGTCCTAGTTACTCTCTGATTAGTCAGGCCTGAAAACAGGCAACTGCTTAGTGCCAGCCTTCCCCTTTGTTTCATAAAAATAACATGCTTTTTTAAAGATCACAGGGCGAATTATGGTGAAGTGAGTGTGTGGCACCCAGAAGAAACTGCCTCCAGTCAGCTAGAAGAGCTGGGTTACTGTCACACATGTACATCCCCAGGAGCTCGTGTAGGGGGGTGTAATGCATTGAGTGTAGGATTTAGCCCTGGGCAGAAGGTCAGCATAAGGCTGTGCATCATTTAAGGCGCTCTTCCTGAACCGTGCGAAGCGGTGCATAGACCTCACAACTGCTGCCAGTCACCAGATGAATGGCTGAGGGAGCTGCTGGCAAAAAAGTCACCTATAATTTTTTTTGGAAGAGTAAGGGACCCTGTTTTTCCTGAAATAAGGATTGTTAGTCTAAATCCTGATGGGTGTGGTGAAGTCCAGCCAGCTCGATGAAGTCTTGTGGTAGGTTACACCGATATTTTCCTGAAATTCTTTGTGCTTGGCAGTTGCAGGAGCTCAGCAGCCTGCTCCCCTGCAGCAGTAAAACCATTAGAGATCTCCGCTCCCAGTCACTCAGTTAAATGGGATAGACTGGAACAAATTGTGTGAAATCTCTCCTGTTTTCCATCACGGCCCATGTTGTAATTGGAATGACCCACTCGTCAAAAATTCGGTTTCAAAACCCCAAGAAGGGATTACAGAGGTTATATATACTTGGTGGTCAGGATTTTCAAACTGGACGTGAGATTCGTGAGAGCTTTAAAGGGGCCTGATTGCCAGGAAGGGCTGAGCATCTTTTTGGGGAGAAGGGACTTCCCCAGCACAGGCCAGGCTGAGATCATCAATGCTACACTTTCAGACTGCACAGCAATGGGTTAAACTGGAAAGAAAAGACTAATTTCTGTAGTCCTTTGGTTTTTTTAACTAATAGTGCTAACATCCTTTCGGTTTGTCATTTAGTTTTCTGACCTTTTATGGTGGATTTTCAGATTCCACTTCCTGGCATTTCTTTGTGACTCTGAATGCTGGGAACCTCCTGAAAAGTGAGAGCTGAGACGTTTCAGACAGGCAGGCCTTCACACAGAAAACCACTAGATATGAGAACATTCACAACCAGATTTACTGCCTTGTAAACAAGAAAAGAAAATGAAGCGCTGGAACTTGAAAGTAGAACCTTGGGAACTGGTTGAGGCACCATCCCTGGAGGTATTTAAGAGATGGGGTGCTTAATGACATGGTTTAGTGATGTTTTTTAATCAGAGTTAGGTTGATGGTTGGACTAGATGATCTTAAAGGTCCCTTCCAACCTGGACAATTCTGTGCTTCTAAGAGACAAGACATTGCAAGCTGGAGGCCCAAATCACTAAGCATGATGCTTGGCCTTTGTGCCTTTGGTTTTGAGGCAAAGAATTTGAGTAACATTGGATTTGTACAAAGAATTTGAATAACATGCTCCTGCAAGGTGAGCAGGAGCAAGATCATCCTGCCTTTCCCCTTTTTGGGGGAAGAACCGAGATGTCCTGAGCCTTCCTCACAGGCCATGGTGCCCTCATCGTGCTTCGTGTCGTGTCCATGCCTTGAGAGGTTTCGGCGCTGGCTGCCTGCCTGATTAATGGCAGGGGGGGAAGAACTGAGATGTCCTGAGCCTTCCTTAGAGGCCATGGTGCCCTCATCATGCTTCATGTCGTGTCCATGCCTTGAGAGGTTTTGGCGCTGGCTGCCTGCCTGATTAATGGCAGGGGGAAACAGCGTATGGAATTGGTTATATCTTCTTGTATTTTCTCTGCTAAGCCTCTGGGTAAGAAACAGCATCCATAAATACTGTTTAGGGCCTAGGTGATGTCCACAGGCATATATTAACTCCTCTGCATCATTGACTGGAACCTTCTCCAGCAGCGAAATGCGGCTGGTACAGGTGTCATCGTGCTCTGGGAGGTGTGGGATGTCCTGTGGATCACCTCTGAAAGTCACTTTGGACTAGAGGGACCCCAGCTTCTTTGGTCCTGCCAGAAACGCTCACATTTGCTATCACTTGAAGGACCATTAAGTGTTATGACAGTAAAGTAAATGAACACAAATTTCCCAAATGAGGTGCAGGCTCCAGAGAAAGTGATGGACTCTGCCAAGCCGGTAAAATGTATCTAAATACATAATCATTTTCTCCAGAGTCTAATTGCCTTTCGTGTATATCCTAGGATTTCGTGGCACATTTACCAAGCTGTATTTTCAGGCAATTGTAACAACAAAAAAGGTAAAAATAATTTCAGGTCAGAAATGACTAAACCCAGCACTGGTGGTGGAGGGAGGCTGGTTGCTGACAGGCAGAGGGGATGAAGGACCACGCAGAAAATAATGTGCTTGGGGTGAAGGGAGAGTTTTTCTTCCTGCAAGATGCCTTTCAGTCATCATGTCACACCTGAGTCTGGCTGAGGCTTGACGTGGATAAGTGAGGAGGCCCAGGATCTGTGTCTGAGAAGTAGATAATGTCCACAGGCACTGTAGCTTCATCTAAGTGGTAGTAGGTGCCGCCGTTAAAAAGTTTCGTGTTGGATTTTGGCATTTGAGCTGTGTCTGTTGTAACAGACAGGTTTGGTGGCCAGTAATCACCCAAGCTCTTGTTTCTGTCAGCAGTCTTTTATGCAGGAAGGTCCCCAACCGCTGGCGTTATCAGCGTAATCGTTCAGCTCCTTGTTTCGCCTGCCAAAGGGAAAAGGGGCTGAGTTGGCCACGCTCTGGCTGAAGCTGCTCTGCTGCCAGCTGGATGACTCAGGGCTGGCGGGAAGAAGGTGCTCTCTACATCTCAACCACCGTTCCAAAAAAAGCAAAGGATGAGTACCAAGCCTGGCAGCAGTAGCCACCCTTCTGGGCTCCCTGCTGCGAGCGTCCTTGGGGGGCAGAGAAGTGGGGTGCTCTCCAGGAGCACATGGGAGTGCAAATTGCCTTGGGCAGAGGTGTTAACACTGCCGTGCAGCTGGGGTGCAAGAGTTCACCCCGACTTTGGAGAACTCAACCTGGGATCTCAAAACAAGACCCCAAATGACTACCAAGTGTGGTCTTTTCTTGCCAAAGGAGAGGGCTAATTTTTTACATGAGAGTTTTCTTTACCTGTTTCTAAGCAGTGCTCTGCAGCTCCCTGGGTGGAGGGCTTCGTCACGGGCTGTGTCATTTACTCATCATTCCCACAGGTATTGAGAGCCTGCCTTGCGCCTCGGTTGGTAGAATCATAGAATTGTCCAGGTTGGAAGGCACCTTTGAGATCATCTAGTCCAACCATCAGCCTTACTCTGATAAAAAGCCATCACTCTGCCATTCATGGCAGAGCTGTGATTGCATCTCTACATCCAGTCTGGGGAGGTGCAAGTGATTTCCCACTTGGGCACAGGAAGGTCTGGCTCTGCCTTCCCATTCACTGCTGCATTTCCTGGACCACCAGCCCCAGGTGTAAGGAGGCCATGAGCCAGGCTGGAGTCCTAGGGGGGTACATGTGTATGTGTGATGCTTCAGCTTGGTGGCTCTGCTCAGTGATGGCCAGTGCCTGGCATTTCCTCTCTCTGGGTCTGGGGTCCTCTGACTCCATGAAGCTGCTACAAATCATAGGATCACAGAGTGGTTTGGGTGGGAAGGGACCTTAAAGACCATCCAGTTCTACCCCCCTGTCCTGGGCAGGGACACCTCCCACCAGAGGGCTCAAAGTCCCATCCAACCTGGCCTTGAACCCCTCCAGGGATGGGGCAGCCACAGCTTCTCTGGGCAACCTGGGCCAGCCTCTCACCACCCTCACAGGAGAGAATTTCTTCCCCACATCTCATCTCAATCTCCCCTCTTTCAGTGTCAAACCCTTCCCCCTCGTCCTATGGCTCCCCTCCCTGATCCAGAGTCCCTCCCCATCTCTCCTGGAGCTCCTTGAGGGACTGGAAGGGGCTCCAAGGTCTCCCCGGAGCCTTCTCTTCTCCAGGCTGAACCCCCCAACTCTCTCAGCCTGTCCTCCCAGCAGAGGGGCTCCAGCCCTTGGAACGTTTTGTGGCCTCCTCTGGGCCCGTTCCAAGAGGTCCATGTCCTTCCTGTGCTGAGGACTCTAAAGCTGGAGATCCTGGCAGAGATGTGAGCAGGGTGGAGGGAGGGCTGTGTGGTCAGCCATGCCCTGGGTGGAGGAGGCACAGGCAGGATGTAGGAGGGGACAGTGAACGTGTGTGTGTGTTGTTAAACCCAGCTCGGGGGGCCTTTCTGACCTGCTGGCAAGGAACCCTCTGGGAGCACGGTGCAGGCAAGACCACAGAGCAACGCTGGGTGCAAGAGAGAGCTTTACCCAGCCAGGCTTTACTGCCCTACAGCATCCCCTCCGCCCTGCCCCTCCGGTGTATGTGCTTTGCTTCAATGCTTTGTTTCTCGTTTGTCCCTCGTTAGCTGGATAAGCTGCAGAGCTCTGCGCAAGCCTGTCTGGGGGAGAAGGAGAGGATGCTCGGTGCATGCTCAAAGCGATGCTGCCTTTCCCCAGCTCCCTCAGAGCATGGCTGGTGATGGGTGCCTGGTTGTGGTGCGGCGGAGGTAGTTCAGCATGAATAGAGCCAGCAGAACGCCTGTCACAGCCGCGCTGGATGCGATACGCACAAGGGAGGCCGTGGCTTGGAGAGAGATGTCTTTCTTTGCCAGCGCCGTTTGCAGAGGGCAGATAAGCTTCCTGGAAGCTGAAGCTCTCTGGAGAACGTGCAGAGGGATCATGCCTGACTGTAAGGTCTGTTTGGCGCTTGGCTCGTGGTACCGGCGGCGGCACTGCGATATGTTTGTGATATAAACAGCCAGGGTGAACATGGCTTCAGAACACAGCTATCTCTGCTGATCAAATTAATCCCTAGAGGAGTGCTGAGAAGCAGCCTAACCCGGTCGATACAGGGATGCTCTATTCCAGGGAACTTGGAATACGATAGAACTTGTTCTAAGTTAAAGCTTGCCATCAAACCTCGCTTTTCTCCCTTTGGTGGTTCCTGTTTTTCCACGCAGCAGAGTAACCTGGTTTCAGACCCTCAGAATAGCAGCACCGCGTGACATCTGTGTATTTTAGCGGGGGGATTGGGGCCCAGGCTGCAGTTTCTGGTTTTGACGGGCAGTGCTTAGGTAGATAAGGCTCCTGGGGTCCAAGAGAGCACAAGAGCAGGGCTGGCACATGGGCTTTCTCGGGGTCCAGTTGGGCAGCCCATGTTTGCACAGGTGAAGGGTCACGGCTGCGTTTTGTTCTCTGGAATGAAATGTATTTATTGTGCAAACTCATTTAAGGAAAAAGCTGACATATTGGTTGGTCTCTGGAAAGCAGTCAGCATTTCTGTGACCTGTTCTTCCATAGCTAAAGCAAGAAGAAAAGCTGACATTATTGGTTGGTCTCTGGAAAGTAGTCAGCATTTCCGTGACCTGTTCTTCCATAGCTAAAGCAAGAACAGGCTTAAGCAAGCACTCACCAAAGGTGCGTTGCATAATTAGTTTAATTTATCTCATTTATTCACCTGTAAGACCTTAAATACATTAGACATCAGCTGTCAGACCGTACACAGGCGCAGCGTGAAATATGCTGATTTAACTTATTCAATTTCAACAAAAAATAAGTCCTAGAGCAGTTGAAAAATGCTTTATTTTTTCCTTAGATTTTAATATTCATAAAGTGAGCAGAGTGTCCTGTGTTATGGGGCTGTCTGCGTGAATCAGGCCACTTCCTCGCTGCTGCCTGACAGCCCGGCACGGATGAATGCAAATTCCCATCTCCTTCACTTTTCCACTTTGAATCACCATATGGAAAAGAGACGCGGATTCCACCCCGCTTTAGAGTCATGGAAATGAGCTGTTATGAAATGGGGAAAAGGAACTGTATCCTGGCAAGTTCTGAATGAGCAGCTTGAGAATTGACGTAATTGCAAGGCGCCGGGAGAGAGCCGACAGAAAGGAGGAGTCAAGTTAGAAAATGAGTAAAAACAAGAGTGTGTTTAGGAAAGCTGAGGTCGCCTTCCTTTCTTTTTTGGCCAGATGATGTTTTGTCATTGCCAGGTACAACTTCCTCTAAAGCAGATAACTAACTTATGCCGGAAAGGCCAGTTAAAATAATTGATTTCCAGTAATGTGTAGCCTTCTTATAAAATAATCTCTGGCTCTCCAATGTGGCAGATAATCTAATAAACAGAACATGGAAATTTCATCACATGGAAATAAATATGAAAGATAGAGTTTTGTCTGCAGATGGCATGCATGAAAGAAGCAGAGATAACAGGGCTGAAATTAGTTCAGAGACCTGCTTAATATAATGCCTTTTCTCCTGGTATTTCCAATGAACTGGGTAATCAATGTACCCTGCTGATAATACGTTGTGTTTTGCCCCCGTGCTGTGCAAACAGCCTGGTTTTCCTGGTGTTTGGGTGATGGAAGCAAAGATGTCCTCTAGGAGACCATGGCCGCTTTGGACTCTTACCTCTGTCTGGAGACTTTCTCCCAAAATCTGTCAATATCTTCTAAAAATAAATATGCTTCTTACAGATTCTGATGTTTTGAAGGGACGACACAATCTCTTCTCCCCTGCACTGGCTGTCACTCTTCCAGTACCTAAAGGGGGCCTACAGGGGACGTGGGGGGGACTCTTTATCAGGGAGGGGAGCCATAGGATGAGGGGAAATGGTTTGACACTGAAAAAGGGGAGATTTAGGTGAGATCTCAGGGATTCTTTGTCGTGAGGGTGGTAAGAGCCTGGCCTAGGTTGGCCAGAGAAGCTGTGGCTGCCCCATCCCTGGAGGGGTTCAAGGCCAGGTTGGAGGGGGCTTGGAGCAACCTGGTCTGGTGGGAGATGTCCCTGCCCAGAGCAGGGGGGCTGGAACTGGATGGTCTTTAAGGTCCCTTCCTACACAAACCACTCCATGATTCTATGACTGAGTGCTTTCAGAGGCCTTCATTTTTCAAGTCGTTGAGCAACATGTGCCTGGATCCTGGGTCCGTGTATTTGAAATGGGAAGGGTTTTTTTTTCTTACTGGAGGCCCCTGAGCAGTGAAACGGGGCAGGGACTGGTGTTTGACAGGAGTTTGGTGCTGCTGGGCCCTGGTTCCTGTAGTTTGGTGGAGAATTTAGCTTTTCAGTGCATATGGGACTTTTGTTTTGCTAAAAAAACCTCCAAGCATTGGGAAGAAAAGATCTTTGTCTGTCGACTGCGAGCAAAGAAAGCTCGTAGTATATGTCCGAGAGCCACCAGAAATCCCCTAGCAACCAGGCTTAATGATCCCGATATTTTGTTGCAGGATCATAGGAAATCACAAACTCGTACAAAAGCACTGCTGTTCTTTAAAATATGAAGTTGCTGCCGGAGGCTTCTTTATAAAGAGGCCCAGAATGGGCAAACCCTATTCCTCTCGGTATTTATAGCTTGCCTTTTAGCATGTGCACACATAGCCCTTGTGCTTTGAAACTGCTGGGACTGGCTGAAAAGTGGATTTCCGAGGTCAGGGTCTGAAAGGGAGACCCAGGACTTTTAACTTGAGGCTACCGTGTTTGGAAAGTTGCAGCCTGAGCCAACAAACCGGAAAGTTTTTGTAGAAATACAGGGGGAACTTTCCATCACACGCTCCCTTCCCTGCTGGTGAGGAGATTTCACGTGGCTGTAGGTGAGGTGACTGGCACGATTAATCACCTTCGGCATCTCTTTCCTGTACTGGGAAGTTTGGAGACAATGAAAGGAAAATTACCGGAGCTGGCCTGCTCATTGCAAACCCCAGGGCTGCAGTCTCTGTGGATGGTGGGTCTTAAAATGCAGCCGTCTCCCGTATTGCGGCGGGGACAGAGAACAGCCCAAAATGGGCCACCAGGCCATTAAAAGCCAGAATTATCTCAGCCTGGAGGATCATATGGGTGATACACACCTCTCTGGTGCCCTGCCGTTGCCCGGTGAGGATGTGGTGACCGAACGCTGGGTCCCCTGCCTGTCCCCTCCAAACGCTCCTGCTACAACATCATGCCTATCACTTCACCCCTGTCGTGGCAGGGAGGTGACACCTTCTTGTCAGGCTGTATGAACACTACACAGCCTGGGCAGCGCTCGCCTCTCTGCCGGGAAGCAGCTCCGCAGGGAACGTTGCCATTTCGAAATGGGAAAGCGAGCAGTGCCCTCTGCTTTGCATACGCTTTCCTCTGGGGAGTGAAGAAGTGGCTTTTATCAGGATGGGCATGTGTCTTTGTGGCCTAGTTCCTGCCGGGGCTGTCTCGGGGGAGGCCGTTGATGGGGTCGATGGCAGGAGTGGCAGATTAGGCTTGGAGCATTAGTGCAGGCTGCAGATGGAGCAGGACTCGGCTGTTGCTACAGAAACAGCAGCTGCACAGGATGCATCAAGGCAGCATCCTTTGATGGAGACGTGAGGTACCGAGACACCTCAGCTCGAGTGTGGCTTCCATTTCTGAGACAGCCTTCAGGAAGGACATGGTGGGCAGTGTCCAAAGGAGAGCAGTCAGATGCCTAGAGCAGCCCAGAGAAGCTGTGGCTGCCCCATCCCTGGAGGGGTTCAAGGCCAGGTTGGAGGGGGCTTGGAGCAACCTGGTCTGGTGGGAGGGGTCCCTGCCCAGGGCAAGGGGTTGCAAGGAGATGATCTTTAAGGTCCCAACCCAAACCATTCTGTGATTCTATGCCTAGATGACGTGGTAGCAAGGCATGATCAGGTGGCCTGGACTTCTCTCCAGCAGAGAAAAAGCTAAGGGAGGTGTTATGGCAGTCTTTGTGTACGTCAGAAGTCGTTGCAGGCAAGAAGAGAGCGATCTGTTCTCTGTGTCAGCTCTTGTAGAACAAAAAGCAATAGGTGTGTTTTGTCAAGGGAGATTCCTTTCCAACCATGACGATTCTGTGATTCCAGTAGGGAACTCTCTGCCTGCAGGGAGCATGTGGATAGATAACTCCAAAGTGGCCTGGAGTTTCCATCGAGATGTCTGAGGACAGGTTTGACAGACATCTGCTCTGAACGGTGCTGGTTTTGGGTGCATATTCGGGCTAACTAGGCCTGTTACCACCCTGTCCAGCCCTGCTGGCTGTGACTCTGCGCTTTTGCAGAAGAAGGAACCTAGCAGCTCTTGTTTTACTCCTTTATGCAGGTAGTTTTGCAGATAAGACTTACGAGTGGAGCTCAGAGGAGGAGGAGTCCGTGAGGAAGGCAGGACCGGTGCAAGTCCTCATCGTCAAAGATGACCATTCCTTTGAACTGGACGAAGCTGCACTGAACCGCATCCTCCTCTCAGAGGCTGTCAGAGATAAAGAGGTGGTGGCCGTGTCTGTTGCTGGAGCTTTTAGAAAAGGAAAATCATTCCTGATGGACTTCATGCTGCGGTACATGTACAATAAGGTATGGCTCCAGCTCAGGTGGCTCTTCCTGGGGGTATGGGAAGGGGGGGCAGCAGGGATAAGCTGGACAGGACACTGGCTTGATGCTCTAGGAATGCTGAAGCCTCTCCTTAGCCTCTCCTTTATGGGCTTCATAAAATAAAATAGAGCAAATCCTTCCACACCAGTGGAGTCTTGACTTTGGAGCAGAGATGTTCACATTTGCTGCCCTGTAGGAAACCTCTCTTTATAGGGGCTGCCCCCCTCCAGCACTAGGGTGGAGGCAGCACAGAGGGAAAATGTAGAACCAAAGTGAGATGAGAACTCCAGCAACTTCTTCTGTTCCTGCCTGCAGGATGCAGTGGACTGGGTTGGAGATTACAACGAGCCTCTGACTGGTTTCTCCTGGAGGGGAGGATCTGAGCGGGAGACGACCGGCATTCAGATCTGGAGTGAGGTTTTCCTGGTGGACAAGCCCGATGGTAAAAAGGTGTGTGTTTCTCTGTTGCATAGCTGTCTCTTGCTGGGCAGCTCATTTTTCCCTTCCAGACTCTGCTACCTTGTCTTTAGGTGGCTCAAATGCCCTTGCAAGTGTAAAGAAGGTCTTCAATACCATATCCCTAATCTAGCACGGATGGGTTTAATGCAGTGAGTTGATAAGATGTCTGGGTGTCCCGGATATGCTCTGTAGGTGTCCCTCTAACTCTGGACATCCCAGAGTTTATTTCTCTGCTGTTCCCAGCAATCTTGAATCTGAGGTCCTTGCAAACTACTCCCCTTTCCTACAGCAGTAGCTGTAAAATGGAGCAATCTTCATTCAGGGTGGTCAAATACAATGCAAACTGGGTTTTGGAGCATCCTGCAAATCCAGGTTATAGCCAGGAATATTTGTATTCATGTGCTCTTTAACGAAGAGTCCAACACCCAAGTGACACTGAATTATTCATGGTGTGATCTCTAATACTGCCTGAACATATTTTGGGTTAAGGAGGTGTGATATGCTGCCGTGTTTGACTTCTGTGACGTGAAGCTAATGCAGACTTAGGAAAAGACCCCTCTGCAGTGACAGCAAGTGTTTGAGGAGCAGAGCAGTTCCCTCCTCTGCGTTGTACAGCATTCATTTCCCTGCCTGATGGAGTCATCGCTCTGTCAAGAGTGACTGGGGCTGCTCTTTTCCTTTGTTCTCCAACAGTTACAAGTCTGAGGCAGAAGCAGCGAAATTCCCAGCACAGTAGTGCAGCTGACATTCACCCTCCCCACCCCGCCATCCCTGGGGTGTTTGAGAGTGGTTTTACTTGGATGCAGATGCTGACGTGGAGCTTTCTGCCTCACAGGTTGCAGTGTTGCTGATGGACACCCAGGGGACCTTCGACAGCCAGTCCACCTTGCGGGATTCGGCCACCGTGTTTGCTCTTAGCACAATGATCAGCTCTATACAGGTAAGAAGGGGGATGTCTCCAGGAATCATTTCCTAAAAGGAGGTGGCAAAATCCCAGCAACACAGCAGCTAACCCAGGGCCTTTGGTGGGAGAGACAAAGGCCATCATGCTGGCTGCACAGAGTGCAGGATTCACACGTGACTCCGTCATCACAGGGGACAGTCTCATCTCATCTCACCCCGAGAGCAGGAGCAGCAGCAGATGCACCCCTTTGCTTCCAGCTACCAAAGAGAAAAGGACCTTGGTGTGGGGAGCTGGCTGTGCTTTTGTCTCAGCGCTGCTGGAGAAACTTCTGGGCTGGAGGTGTTCACACACCAGTAACCACTGGAAGCTGTGTCTTGGTACAGAGCTCAGCACATCATAAAAATGGAGAAGAAAGAACATTATTTGGACCCCCACAGGCTTCCAGGCTAGGGAAAGAGTCCCTGGTGCTCCCTACTGGAGTGTTTTGCTGCAGAGGGATCAGCAGTGCTTCTCTGTCCAACAGCATGAGTCTGTCCAGCTGTGCTTGGGGCACCACGGGCCAGCTGGGACTTTGGCTGTGTCCTGATGGTAATGTTGTAGGCTTTAATCACACCGAGCCATGCAAAGGACAGGCCATTGTGAGTGTTCTGAAGTTCTTGTTTTTAAATGCAGGTTTATAACTTGTCCCAGAATGTGCAGGAGGATGATCTGCAGCACTTGCAGGTAAGACCCTTGTCCCTGCTGCTCCACTGGGGTGCCTAGATTATGCTCCACACTTGTTCTGGAAAAGCACTTTCTCATTTGGACCCACAAGGCCCTTGTCCCTGCTGGTCCACTGGGGTGCCTGGATTATGCTCCACACTTGTTCTGGGAAAAGCACTTTCTCATTTGGACCCACAAGAGGGTTTTTTGGTTTCCCAACTCTCATATTGGTTCATGGGCATGGAGAAACAGTCACTTGGGTTGAAACCTGTATTGTCTACGCTCTCATAGCATGTCTTCTTGGGGGCCTGGGTGCTTTGGCAGGGCAGTCAGAGGGACACTCACCAGGAGGGAACTGTTCTGTCTCCTGAGCAGAGACCCCTCAGAGGCCAGGACTGACCCGTGGGACTGGAACCACAAAATGACTTGCACCAAGTGACTAGTAATAGGGTAATTAACCACTTATTGGCTGTACTCCTGCTGCTGCGAGTGTCCATGCGCTGCTCCGTGAGTGGGGCAGTAAAAGTGCTCATTTCATTTAAGTGATGGGGAAGCTGAAGGTAGAAGTTGCACCATTCATGCTGTAGTACAGGATCCTTGGATTGTTAGGAGAAGCCCAAAGAAATTGGGTAACCATTTATGAGCCTGAATACTGCAAGTGACTAGTAATAGGGTAATTAACCACTTATTGGCTGTACTCCTGCTGCTGCGAGTGTCTGTGCACTGCTCCATGAGTAGGGGCAGTAAAAGTGCTCATTTCACTTAAGTGATGGGGAAGCTGAAGGTAGAAGTTGCACCGTTCATGCTGTAGTACAGGATCCTTGGATTGTTAGGAGAAGCCCAAAGAAATTGGGTAACCATTTATAAGCCTGAATATTGACACCTGGTACTGGCTCAGTACAGGTGACCCCTAAGGGTAATTACAGCCCTGACTGTTGGAGACAAGCAGCTAATTGGATTTTTGTGGCCCAGGTGTCCTGCCCATTTCCTGGTATTACCTCTAGCTTTCTCTTCTGTTCAGGTGGTTGATTGATTCGTTAGGTAGGTTTTTCCAGGAGCTTTAGAGAAAGGAATGAAAAGCAAAAGTCCAGCTGGAAAAATCAACATTTGAAGAATTTTGCATCTTTTCAGTCAGTAAATATTTATAACAATAATGCCTTTTTAACATTGAACTTACCCAGTGCAACTCTGATCTTTCAGTTTGGATTTTAAGCCATTATTGTTTAACATGTTGACCCATTTTGGGGCATCTGTGAAAGGCACGTTATTGTGCCTTCAGTTGGAAATTACAGTCAGAGAGGCTGGAGAGCCTTCAAATCTTGCTGGTAGGCTGATCTTACAGTCTTTGCACAGCAGGGGTTTGCAGGGAAAGTGCTTATTTCTGAATTAATTTCCGCTTCTTCTTGGAGTGTTTAAAGAGAGTTGGGCTCCCTGCAGCACGTGAAGTTTCAGGTTGGTGTGAAAGCAACAGCAAGCAGCTGAAGCAGTCCCCTGCAGCACGTGAAGTTTTGGGTTGGTGTGAAAGCAACAGCAAGCAGCTGATTTGAGCCATTTTCCACAGATTTGCCAGCCAAAAAATCCAGGCTGAGATCTTTCACGTGAGGGCTCAGGACGGTGATTGTCTGTAGCTGTGAACTGAAAGCTCATGGCCAGCCAGTTTCTGTTCCAGCACTACAAATGGTGCTGTTAGCCCTGTGGCCACCAGTTGTCTCTTGCCACTGTGCCTGTGGTCCACGGCCATCTGTGTGTCCTTACAGACAGACAAACTAACAGTCCTGTTGTTCTTCTCCTTCCAGCTTTTCACTGAGTACGGCCGCCTGGCCATGGAGGAGACATTCTTGAAACCTTTCCAGGTGAGTTCTGAGGGTCCTGGCCAGCACATGTCCCCTCTGCAGGAGGTGGCTTGGCCCGGAGATGGTTGGCTTCACCACGAGGTGTCACTGCAGTTTGCAGGACGGGGAGGAGATGGGGATGCCTGGGGACGGGCTCAGCTGTCAGAAGGAAAGGCTTTGTTCTTCCTTGCTCCCAAAAAGGCTTCCAAATCCACCCAACATCCCTCTTTGGTTCCTCTCTGAACCCCTGCCATCCCAAGAGCTCTGCCCTCTCCTGCCAGACGTCCTGCCAGGCTTGGAAAGCAGTCACATTTTGTGGCAGGTTTGTCACACTGTCTGTCTGGGGACTCTGCCCAGCCTTCTCTCCGAGAGGTTTGAACCCTCCTGCCCTGGGAAATCCCTGCTCCCAGCAAAATGAAAGGACAAGGATTAGCTCAGAGCTCTCGCAAGTGACAGCAGAGCTGTGGGAAGGTTCGGTTTAAGTGGGGTTTTAACTTCAAATAAGGGACATCTGTTCACCCTGCTGCTTCCCAACCTGTGAAAAGCTGGCGTGCAAAAAAGGGAGAGCATTGGGCAGACGAGAGCTTGCTCTGGACACCAGAGCTGTGAGCAGCTGGGAGAATGGTGGGCTGGGACATCCCCTTCCAGTAGGAAAGTGAATATGAACAAAAAGAGACAATGCAGAAAGTTGTGGCGGCAGAAGGGACCCTTGACATGTCTGAGGCATCCACAGTAGGGTAGGTGGTAGCTGGAGGAGGGGTTGGGAGCTTCCCAAAGTGGAGAACAGCAGAGAGCAAAAAGGTGCTGTAAAAATGCAAATAATAATTGGGAATGGGTTACAGTGGTATTACTTTGGCCTTTTTCAACATAAAAAGAGAATTGCTGTCCTCACCCCCATCCTGGAAGGCCTAAGGGGTGTCTGTGCTCAGGAAGTAGAAATAAAATTAAAATAGATAAATTGAGATTTTGGGGAGCTTTGAGGTTATATTGGATGCTGGCATGGACAGATGACTGATAAATGTTGTGAAAGCTACCAGTAAAAATACATGACTTGTAGTAGCAAGAGCTAGGAGAAAACTGTAACATGGTACAGAAGAGAGCCAGACGTTGAATAAATATCCCTGTTCCTTATTTAAAAACTATCAGGGTAATGTAGACAAATATTTCCGTGAAAGCGAAATACTTCCTACGCCATCAGTAAAAAGGAGGCTGTAAGGGGAAACTTTTAAATATGCTTAAGTCATTAGGAGTGGATAATAGGCTCTGATTTTACCACAGACCGTAATTGCTGTCAAGTCACACAGTTTTGTGCATAGCGAGTCTTGTCAAACCATCCCATTATCAATTTTTAAAAGACCACGAGTTGGGTTGATAAAGGTAACTATCACCATGATACGTTGCCTTCTGTAAGCCTTATCTCCCTCCCGTGCTGATTAAAAGCAAGCGAACAACATACCAAGTCAGCATTGTCTGGTATAATCCATTGTAAATGGATTAAAAACTCATTAACTGATAGATGACAGAGCACGCTGAGCTAATTTTAATAGGGAATCATCATCCTTCAGAAGTGTTTCCTTGGGGCTCCCCCTGGGGTCTCTCTGATTCACTGTCATCTTCGTTAACAATCTGGGGAAAAATATCAAACGACTGGTGGTAACCCTTGAGAATGTGATAAAATTTCATAGAATCATAGAATGGTTTAGATTGGAAGGGACCTTAAAGATCATCCAGTTCCAACCCCCTGCCCTGGGCAGGGACACCTCCCACCAGACCAGGTTGCTCCAAGCCCCCTCCAACCTGGCCTTGAACCCCTCCAGGGATGGGGCAGCCACAGCTTCTCTGGCCAACCTGGGCCAGGCTCTCACCACCCTCACAGGAAAGAAGTTCTTCCCCACATCTCACCTAAATCTCCCCTCTTTCAGGGTCAAACCCTTCCCCCTTGTCCCATGGCTCTCCTCCCTGATCCAGAGTCCCTCCCCATCTCTCCAGTCTACAGCTTGAGTTTCTTGGGTGAGATTCCAGGGCCTGTAAATCAAACATGCGGAACCTCTTTTGTCCTTAAAATATCCAAATCTGTAAAGGAGGCTTTGGAAAACAGCTCCTATAGGAAAGCGCTGCCAAGCAGGGAGTGCAGAGAGAGTGTGGATAACGAGGCAGTTGCATGGATCCTGCTGGGAGGGAAGTAATACTTGGCAGTGGAAAATTAACATTTCCCTTCGGCTCCATGGTGTGTCCTCACACTTGAGCCAAAGCGTAACCACCTGCCCTGCCCCGTGTGCCCTCACCGGACACCGATCCTGGTCATGATGCCTTCAAAAAGGCTGGCCCTTTGCTGGGCTGGAGGGGCTGAGGGTGGGTGGGAGGCACAGGAAAGACCTCACGTCTGGAACGATTTTGCTTAAGAAAAATGAAAATCATTCCAGAGTCAAGCAGTGCAAGGCACGCATCGTGTGTTTGTGGAAAAGTCCTAAACATGGACATGTTTCCTAAGCATCTCCTGGTCTTAGAAAGAACAGTGTGTCCCGAAACAGCTAACTGGGTGCAGTTGCTGTGGTTCGTCAGGCATTTAGGAATGGCCAACACGCTGTTCTCTCTCTTTTTTTAACCTTTCCTGATGTTTTATGGAAGAGAAATAAGGAGGGGAAATATTTTCCCTCCCTCCACTAAATCTTTGGTCTAAACATAGCTGATTTTTAGGGAAATTCCAGTGAAATGGATTCCACTTGCTGACCTGCTGATTCATGTGCATGAGAGGAGCCCTGGCACCTCTGCCAGACCCTCCTGGGCTTCGGCGTTTAGGGCTTCCCCCTCCACCCCCTGTGTTCATTACACAGGTCCCTTGCACAGATGAGGTGCTGGAGACAGGATTTTTTTTTTTTTCTGAAAACATTAATTTTTTTTGTAAAGATTAAAAGTTGACCGTGCTGGTATTTATTTATTTATTGCATAGGAACTTTTGACTGCCTCAATAAAGATTACAAAAGCCAGCGATTTCTTATTCACCCTCGTTATACTGCATCTGCTTCTCATTAAAAGTCTGTCTGGAAGGCTGCCCGGTGAAAAAGGCTGAAAAAATGAGCCTGTAAAATTCCCATAGGATGGAACTAAATGTAGCTGGAATTAAGGAGCTGGTTGCCTTTTGTCCTGCTTAGCAAAAATCTCTTTCTTGTTTTGCAGTCTAAATGATTGATGCTATTTTTCGAGCTGGGGGAATCAAACTGCCTCCCAGCAAACCCAGTCCTGGGTTTTGCCCCCCACTTTTCCCCTTGTAATGTGCAGTGAGTCTGCACGGTCTCAGTGCCATGGTGGGGTGGCCCTGCACAGAGGGGTATTTCCACCAGTAAAGGCGTGGGATGCTGCTGGAGCTGGGCAGAGGCTGGGGGCCAGGTCTTGTTGTGGTACGAGGGTGGGGATGAGGACACAGTGGGGGTCCTGCCGCCGCCGTGGGCTCCAACATCTGCTGCCAGTGGTGGTGGTAGGATGGGAAGCCCTGAAATCCCTCCTGAACCCCCATTCATTAAGGTACAGCAGAATTAGGCATCTCATGTAGCCAGTCCTGGTCGTACAATTAGCAACACCCTTGAAAGATGAATTTTTCCGTGCTGTGTGGCATTGACCCTGATGTGTTCCTGTCTCTGTTTTCTAGTCCCTTATATTCCTTGTTCGCGACTGGAGCTTCCCGTATGAATTTTCCTATGGATCCGATGGTGGTGCAAGATTTCTGGAGAAGCGACTGAAGGTGAGATCTTTCTGATCTGAGTTCATTTAGCGAGTGGTGCCAGCCCTGGGGGTACGCTGTGGGTGATGGAGAGTGAAAAGGGAGGCAAATCTGGCTGGTGACCCAGGGATGATCCACTGCCATCCCCTGCCTGGATGGAGACTGCTCAGGGTGTGAGGGTGGGGGACAGATGATGCTGGTGACCATAATCCTGGGCAAGGAGCAGGGAACAGGGTGCAGAGCACTGGTACCAGTGAGGGTTTGGCTGGTGGGGGGGCCACAGCAGGCTCTTGGGTGTGAACTGCAGTGTACAGAGATGCTGGTGACAGTCACACTCACCCAGTGCCTTAAAATCCCAGAAGAGGCATTTTTAGGAGGCTGAATTTCCTTGCCACGTCTTCTGGCCAAGCCCAGTCTCCCTGGGGCTCACTTGCTGGGAGCAACTGGGAGAGGTGTTGGAGATGGGAGTCAGCAGATTCCCCAGAGATCGGGAGCAATGCTTTAGTAACAGGCAGTTGTACAGTAAAACTGATGGGCGAGGGCTCCGCTGGGATTAATCAGGAAATGCATGGGTGATTTGGTAGTGGAGACACCTAATTAAAGGGGAGACAAGAAAGGCCCCGGTGGGAAATCCCAAATGTTTTTATATTCCAGTCATACATGGACACAGATATTTTCCAAGCGATAATAACATGCCCCAGGGTGTGTGGTCACAGATACTCTGGTTCCTTGGTTGCTGGAGGAGCCTTGTCTTTGTCCTCATGTGGCACCCCCCATGGGATGTCCTTCTGTGTTGCTTTTTCCTCACTGTGAGCAACCACAGCATGGAGTACCCTGTGTTCCTGCCGTCACCACTGCCCCAGCATTACCAGTGTCCCCATCAGAAGGAAAACCCCTGACCCCAAACTGGTGTCTTGCAGGTCTCGGGAAATCAGCATGAAGAGCTGCAGAACGTCAGAAAGCACATCCATTCCTGCTTCACCAAAATCTCCTGCTTCCTCTTACCTCACCCGGGCCTGAAAGTTGCCACCAACCCGAATTTTGATGGAAAACTGAAAGGTAGGAAGGCAAAGGTCTGGTTTTTAAGCAGATACCTTGGATACCCTGGCAGATTGTCTTGCGGGTTCCTCAGACCTCTATTTTCCAAACTTCCATTTTCCATGAAAAAAGTTCTGGGAAAGGAGTTGGATCCTCTTCCCAACGACATAGACACACTTGGCTCATTTTTCCGAGTCCAGCAGCTGCCTGTTCATTGCCAGATGCTTTTAACCTAAGACAGAGGTGGAGGCCAGAAAGGTGTGGGAGGCTAAAAAGTTGTCAGAGGCCAAAAAGGTATGGGAGACCCTGAGAGAGGGAGAGGCTGAAAAGGTGTGGGAGGCCAAGGCAGAGGTGGTGGCCAAAAAGTCATGGGAGACTGAAAAGTTGTGGGAGGCCAAGACAGAGGTGGAGGCCAAAAAAAGGTGTGGGAGGCCAGTGCAGAGTGGAGGCCAAAAAGGGGTGGGAGGCTCAGAGGTGGAGGCCAAAAGGAGCAGGAGGCCCTGACAGAGAGGGAGACCCAGACAGTTCAGGCCAAAAAGATAGGGGAAGCCAAGAGAGAGGCAGAGGTCAAAAAAGGGGTGGGAGGCCCAAAAGGTGTGGGAGGCTCAGACAGAGGCGGAGGCCAAAAAAAGGTGTGGGAGGCCAAGACAGAAGTTCAGGCTGAAAAAGCATGGGAGGCCAAGACAGAGGTGGAGGCCAAAGAAGGTGTGGGAGGCTCAGACAGAGGTGAAGGATGAAAATGTGTGGGAGGCCAAAAAGGTATGGGAGACCAAGACAGAAGTGGAGGCCAAAGAAGTTTGGGAGGCCCATACAGAGGTGGAGGCTGAACAGATGTGGGAGGCCCAAACGGTCTCAGAGCTGCTCTCAGTGAGCAGTGTCAGGACAGGTGGCTGGTGGGCAACCAAGGGCAGGGCTGAGATGGGAGGTTTATGGGCTCGGTGTTAAGGCTCCAGTTAACTCCAGTGCCTCACGTGCAGCTCGGCACGCACGTGGAATGGTGCAGACTGGTTCCTGCAAGGCAGGCTGGTGCTCGTGGAGGGTGGAAGCCCAGTTACACGTGCTCTCAGGGGAACGCTATTTCGCTTTGAAAAGCTTTCCAAGGAATATTTAATCATCCTGACTTATCTGATTGGTGGTTTCCCTACAGGGCAGAGTTAGTTCAACAGGTTAAAAAAAAAAACCCGAAAGAAAAGAGGAAGGAAAAAAAGCCATGATAAGATTCTCTACCCTGAAAGGAGCCGCATGCTGTAGGTTTTAGTTCTTTGTAGTGAACCGACTGCTTACCAGCAGCACTGCTTGCAGTCTTTGCAATTAAGTGGCCCATTAGTCACTTAAAATAAATCAGCAGACAGAAGGAAGTTACTTTTTCCCTGGTTTTGTGTGGCTGGCATTCAGACTTGTTCTTCTGGCAAACTGTATGCTAACTGGGTGGTGGGGGGAAGGCGTGCTGCTGGAAACAGAATCCCAGAATGATATGAGGTTGGAAGGGACCTCTGGAGATCATCTCCTCCAATCCCCTGCCCGAGCAGGTCCACCCAGAGCACATTGCACAAGAATGTGTCCAGGTGGATTTTGAATGTCTCCAGAGATGGAGACTCCACCACCTCTCTGGGCAGCCTCTTCCAGGGCTCTGCCACCCTCACAGGAAAGAAGTTCCTCCTTGTGTTTAGGTGGAACTGCTTATGTTCAAGTTTGTGCCCATTTCCTCTTGTCCTGTCCCTGGGCACTACTGAAAAAAGACTGGCCCCGTCCTTTTGACACCCACCCTTTAAGTATTTATAGGTGTTGATCAGATCCCCCCTCAGTCTACTCTTCTCCAGACTAAAATGACCCAAGTCCCTCAGCCTTTCCTCATGAGAGATGCTCCAGGCCCCTCATCACCTTTGTAGCCCTCTGCTGTCCCCTCTCCAGCAGTTCCCTGTCCTTCTTGAGCTGGGGAGCCTAGAACTGGTCCCAGTGCTCCAGATGGGGCCTCCCCAGGGCACAGCAGAGGGGCAGGATGACCTCCCTCCACCTGCTGGTCACACTCTTCTATGCCATTGGCCTTTTTGGCCCCAAGGGCACATTGCTGGCTCATGGTCATCCTGTTGTCCACCATGAGTGGACAATAGTTTCTACAAGTATTTTGTATGTTCTGTCCGTGGGTTGTCACAACTTCAGTTTGCACAAGTATTTTTGGGATTGTGGAGCTGGTCTGTGGATATATCCACAGCTGTATGTTCTGTCCGTGGGTTGTCACAACTTAAACCAGGTCTACAATAATTTTTGAGTCTGGCTTTGATTCTCCTGCTCTTGTTTCTTGAAGAACAAGTCTGAGGGAGGGCTGGTGCTGATGATGTTGGGTTTTTGTTTCCAGAAATAGACGATGAGTTCATCAAGAACTTGAAGATTTTGATTCCTTGGCTTCTTAGTCCCGAGAGCCTGGATGTTAAGGAGATCAATGGAAACCATATCACCTGTCGAGGCCTTGTGGAATATTTTAAGGTATTTGAGAGAAATTTGGCTTATTAATCTGTGGCACACTTGCACTTTTGCTATATTTAAAAGGGAAAGCAGCAGCAGGCAAGAGGAGATGGTCTTGGTCTAGGTAATAGTCCTGGTTCCCATTGCTGCAGAGAGCAAACACCTCACAATCGCATATTTGGCCATGCAATAAGCACAAGACTTGGGGAGGGCTGTTTTTTCCCCCATCCCTGGAGAACTGAGGACCAGGGAGGGGGTGGGCTGAGGGCCATATTCCCATTGCCTTTGGGAAAAAAAAAAAAAGCTTATTTTTGTTGTCATGACTACTGGGACATTTTAATGCAAGGCATCCGTGAGTAAGTCTCACCGCCTACTCTCCAGGGCTACCTGACTCCGGCTCCTTCTTCTTCAGTGAAGGACGGAGGTAGGTGCAAATTTGATGGCAGAGATAATTAGCTGAAGTGGTGGAACGAGAGCCCTGAGTGACTCTTGGGCCACCCAAGGAGTCAACCTTGAGCCGTGCTACGTAGCATTTTCTGACAGAGCATCCCCTGCTGAAGCCGTCGTGTACCAGGGATGTCCCCCTCCTCCTTTTTCCTTTAACACCCTGTTAAAGCTGTGTCTGGAACTGGGTGGGGGTGTTTGCTTGTTGCTGGTGCATGCTGTATTTGATGAGATTTCATTTTCTGGGCGCTGTTTTGCAGGCGTACATAAAGATCTACCAAGGGGAAGAATTGCCACACCCAAAGTCAATGCTGCAGGTACGTGAGCGTGAGCTGGTGGGCATTCCTGCACTGTAATTACCATTGATTTCTAGCTCATTGTCAGAGGTGACCTGCTAGCGTGGCACGTTGGGTCTTCTGGGAATTTATTTCAAATTTCTTAGTGTAACAACCCAAGCAACAGCCCTTTTTGGGAAGTATTTGGCAGTCGGGAGGCTGATACGGCTCAGCAATTGCGGCAGCAGGGCTCGTGGCCTCGGCCAGACTGCGGTGACTCGCTGTCTGTGCACCCCGTGTCACCCAGCTGAGCTGAAGTTACCCCCTGGCAGGTACAGAGCATCGTTTTTGGCCGTGATGGGGCCACATGGGGAGGTGACACGGCCCCCCAGCACGGGCTGGAGCTCTGCTCCCTGAGCCAGAGGGCTTTGCGGGAGGTTGCAGCTGTAGCTGTTTACATGCGACTGAGCCTTTTATCTCTTTCCTTGCCTTTTCCCACAGCCAAAGCCAAAGTTGTCATTGCTCTGGCTGGGAGGGTAGGAGTCCTGTCTTTGTGCAGGCTTTTGCCTGGGGGAGCTGAGGAGACTGGACATGGAATTATGGCGGGATCTTATGTGGGTTGGTCAGAGGCTGAGAGAGGGAGCTGTTTAATTCTGTGTGTGTACATCCTGGCCACATACACGTGTGGACCACGGGTCCCCAGGCATCCAGTGGCTGCTACTCTCTGCAATTACACTTCTTAACCCTGCCTTTCTGCAGCTAAACTTTGTACTCCTTTTGCCCTTCTTGCAGGCCACAGCAGAAGCCAACAATTTAGCAGCGGTTGCCACTGCCAAAGATACCTACAGCAGGAGAATGGAAGAGGTAAGTGGTGCTGAGCATGTCATATCATCACACTCATATCTCCTGTCCTTGTGGAGAAGCCTCCCTGCCTGGCTTGTTGGGAGAAAACATCATGCCTGGACTTGGGCAGGGTCCCAAAGAGGGTCTCTCTTATATTTCTGGTGGAAAAGGGGCTTTCTCACAGCCTGGAGCAATGCCCAGGTAGGGTATTGTGGCAGGACAGGGAAGAGTGATTCACAAACGGTCACTGTTTCATCCCATGGCAGTTTTTTTGAAGACCACGTGGCCTCTGCTGAATTTACATCCTCTTCCCAGTGTTCCCCAGCGTGGGTAGATGCCACCCAAAACTGTGATGTGGTGGGGCTGTGTGACCATGCAACCCATGCTATGGCTGGTGCTAATTAAAGGATAAAGTCATTATAACTGGCTTTTTCACCTATGCCCTGCCCTGCTGAGGGGATGGTTGGGATGTTTTAAGGTGAAGCTCAGATCTCAGCCTGTCTCCAGCTGCTTCCAGATCCCCACTCTGCTCACCAGTATGGGCCATTGCTGCCTATTGGCAGGAAAGGGGTGTGGAGCTGCGTGGCCAAACCACCTCTGGACTGCCCTGGGCCTTAAAAAAAAGATGTATATGTCCATTCTCTGAAGCAGAAGGAGAATGCTGCAGGGTTTCCAGCACTGGAAAATGCTGGGATTCAGGGTCCTGCTGGTCAGTGTAGCTCAGGCTTTTGTGTTGCCCGAGATCCTGGCTTAGGCTGTGAGGGAATGGAGCAGGGGAGCTGTGGGACACAGCTTCCCAGTGCAGGCACCTGCTTCCCCCTTTTCACCCGCACCTGACAGAGCTTTCCCAGGTGGACAGCACAATCATGGAGGTCTTCCTGCAGGATCTAGTGGTCCATGCCAAATGGGAGCCTGTAGAGCCCTAATTTCAGTGATTTACACAACAGAGCACGGGTGCTGAGCTTTCTGGAGTGACAGAAATGTGTTTTCCACGCAGGTCTGTGGTGGGGACAAGCCCTTCCTTGCACCTAGTGACCTCCAGACCAAACACCTGGAGCTGAAGGAGGAGGCTGTGAAGCTGTTCCGCGGGGTGAAGAAGATGGGTGGGGAGGAATTCAGCCGTCGCTACCTCCAGCAGCTGGAGAACGAGATCGATGAGCTCTACATCCAGTACATCAAGCACAATGACAGCAAGAACATCTTCCACGCTGCCCGCACCCCCGCCACCCTCTTCGTGGTCATCTTCATCACTTACGTGATCGCTGGAGTGACCGGTTTCATTGGCTTGGACATCATAGCCAGTCTGTGCAACATGATCATGGGCTTGACACTTATCACACTGTGTACCTGGGCATATATCAGATACTCTGGGGAGTACAGAGAACTGGGCGCAGTAATAGACCAAGTGGCCGCCGCGTTATGGGACCAGGTAGGATAAAAAAAAAGCTTTTGATTTAAAAAAAAACCCAACCAAAAACCAAAAAAAAAAAAAAAAAAAAAAAAGCAAAACCAACTTCTTAAGTGTTGAGTTTCCTGGGGCTTTTCCTCCCCTTTGAAATGGTTTTTGTGTTTCTATTTAGGGTTGTTGAGATGCTCCAGCTGGGCCTGCCCGGGCAGATCCAGCTGCTTGAGCTGGTTGTGGTGTGATGAGCCCTGTCTTCTTCAGACAGCAGGACAACGAGCTTTAGGCCGTCCCTTAGACCTTTGAGATGGGGAAAGCAGGGAAAGGAAATGTTTTCAGAACAGTATCAGTTTTCCAGTACCTAAGGGCGTCCCTTCCAGTCCCTCAAGGGGCTCCAGGAGAGATGGGGAGGGACTCTGGATCAGGGAGGGGAGCCACAGGATGAGGGGGAAGGGTTTGACACTGAAAGAGGGGAGATTGAGATGAGATCTGGGGAAGAAATTGTTGCCTGTGAGGGTGGTGAGAGCCTGGCCCAGGTTGCCCAGAGAAGCTGTGGCTGCCCCATCCCTGGAGGGGTTCAAGGCCAGGTTGGAGGGGGCTTGGAGCCACCTGGTGTGGTGGGAGGTGTCCCTGCCCAGGGCAGGGGGGTGGAATGAGATGGTCTTTAAGGTCCCTTCCAACCCAAACCATTCTATGATTCTATAACAGCTTGTGGAGTTGATTTTAAGGGGGAGACATAGGGACCGGAGATGGGCCTGGGCTGTGGTTGTACCATGGGTGGGCAGTACGGGGTGGGTTGGAGAGCAGGAGTGAAGAGCAAGGCTGGAGCCACGTACAAACCCACCCTGTCCCCAGCTCGAGCCTGAGCCTCTAAATCCTGCCCAGTGTGAAAGACAAGCCATGTAGATCTGGGCTGGGGATGAGAAAACTCACAGCAAGCTATTTCGTTCTGCCTTTTTTCTTCTTCTTCTTGTCTTCCCCATCACCCAGTGCCGGTTTGTGGAGCCTCAGACTGCAGGAATGGGGCAGCTTTGCCTGGGGTCCCACCAAGGAGGCCTTCTCGGAGGGGTTTTGTGTTGATGTGTGTGGATATCAAACAGACAGACCCGTATCACTCTCCTGGTTCGGGGCAGGGATTTGGGCTCTCCCCAGAGACCGAGGCTCTGCCTGTTTTGGTGCTGGGCCCCGCTTTCCCGGTGCAGCCGCATCTGCTCTGGCTCACCTGCTCTTTTTTGATTTTTTTTTCCCCCCAAACAACATGGGAAGCTCTTTGCTGGACCCCGATGTCCAGAAACACCTCTAAAACCTTAAAAATGATCAGAGTGTGTTAGCATTCCCCCCCACACTCCCTGCATTGCTTTCCTGGCAGTGCCTGGCCCTGGCAGGGTTATCTCGCAGCCCACGGCCGCGGTATTTTTAACACTCGGTCCTTCCTGTTTCCTTTTCTGCAGCAGCTCTTTCCTCTCCCCATCACCGAGCTGCTCTGCAGGCTCCTGCTGACCCCCTGCGCCCCGGCCAGGGGAGCAACCCACCAGCCCCTGTGCCAAAATGACATTTAAAGGACTGTGGTGGTGTCCTGCTTGTCCCCTGGCAGAGCTGGGCTGGGGTCATGGTCCACTCAGCCCTCAGAAGCCACCAGCCACACTCGTGGGTTTTATTTCAGGGGGAAAGGACCGTTCTCAACAGCTTCACCTGCTCCTCCCCTGCTTTTTATCCACCAACAGGTTTTTTTTGGTGAAGAGTGACCACGTTTGCCGGGTTCCCACTGCTGCGCAGAGCTGGAGCTAAACACCCAGCTTTGGGGGCCAAAAAATAATGAAGCATTTATTATTCAGTTCTTTCATCCCACAGCTGGGTGGTGGTGGGGTTTGGCCAGGCTGCTTCTAAAATGGCCTGAGAGCCACGGAGATGCTGGGAGGGCTGGAGCCCCTCTGCTGGGAGGACAAGCTGAGAGAGTTGGGGGGGTTCAGCCTGGAGAAGAGAAGGCTCCGGGGAGACCTTGGAGCCCCTTCCAGGCCCTCAAGGGGCTCCAGGAGAGATGGGGAGGGACTCTTGATTGCAGCCAGCTGGAAACCAGAGACGCTGGGGAAAAATAACGAGGTTAAAGTGCCCACAGCTGCTCCCTGGTCTCCAGGGGCTTTCTAACTCCAGGGAAAGGTCTTCTGAGAAGGTGCTGGCCCTGCTGCAGCCACCATGGCTTGGGCAGCGGGACTCTGCTTGCCACAACACAGAGGGGCTGGTGGGCTCCAGGTGGGCTCTAAGCCCTCGTGGCTGTGTCCTGTGGTGGTGGCACCAACTGCAGGAGGGGTGGATGGAGCCATGAGGGATCCTGCAAGAGGGACAGCCTGTGCTGGGCGAGGACACTGCCCTGTTGGCCCGGCTTGGGTAGCAGGACTCTGCTTGCCACGACACAGAGGGACTGGTGGGCCCCAGGTGGGCTCCAAGCCCTCGTGGCTGTGTCCCGTGGTGGTGGCACTGACTGCAGGAGGGGTGGACGGAGCCATGAGGGGTCCTGCAAGAGGGACAGCCTGTGCTGGGTGAGGACACTGCCCTGTTGGCCCCAGGAAGTGGTGTGACACTGTGCGCTCCCATGGACGTGCGTGATACACAGAGATGCTTTTTTTTCTCTTTCTCCCCCTTTTTTTTCCCAATGCCTCTCCCCAGGGAAGCACAAATGAGGTAAGTGGCTCTCATTCCCCCATCTCCCCGGCATGCAAGTCCACTTGGCTTCCACAGGGCCCTCAGGGGCAACCATGAGCTCCTGGGGAAAAGCATCTCAGTCCCAGCCCTGCGTTTCGGCTGCGTTGCTGCCTTTGGGCTTGTGGATTCTGGGGGGGGGCTACCAGGACTCTGGGTGGGGGCTGCATCCTGGCCCTGCTCCGGAGGGTGAGCTCTGGTTGATCCCGGTGATCCAGATGCCCGGGAAAGGGGGTTAAATGTGGGCACTGAGCTTCAGGTGGAGCTGGAAGCCAAGTGGAGGGGAGAGATTTTGGGGGTGTATGTGTGTGTGTGTGTTTGTTACGGTGGGGATTTTTGTCTGTCTGGGTTCTGTTTGGGGATTTTCATGTTGTGCTGAGAGCTCCAACCGAAACACCGGTTTATTTTGTAGCCCCAGCCCTCACGCAGGGAGGGCTACTGTCCCAGCAGGCAAGGAGCCCCCCGTGCTTGGCCAGGCCTCTCTGTGCTGCTGGCAGAGTTGTGTTTTGGGCAAAAACACCCTGTATCGGGTTGAGTGAGCTGAAAGCAGAGCCTGGGAGGCGTATTTGGTGTCCCCAGCCTCTCGCTGGGGCAGGGCACCCAGTACAGCCCTGGGACGCCGGGTGGCCAGGGTCCTGCTTGCCCAGGGGCAACCAGAACCTCGTTTAGGTCAAGCCTCCTCAGCATCTAATTAAAGCAATATGGGCGTCCCTTCCAGTCTGTGTTAAATAGATCAATCCCACGTTGTAGCCAGGTGCCACCCCCCAACTCTGGCCGAGGTGTGTCTTTTATCTTGTCACCAAAGCCTGGCAGCTCCATCAGCCACCGAGTTCTGGGGGGGGGTCCTCTGAAAGGAAAGATCTTTTGGTCCCACAGGTCCAAAAGGCCATTTTAAAAAGAAAAATAGTTAAAAATTAACCCCTTCCTTCCCCCATTGGGGACATTGGTACCTCCAACCCCCCCCAGTGAGGTGCTGGTTCGCCACAAGTGCTGACCTCGGGGGGCTTTGCTCTGGGCTTCTGCACCAGCAGGAGGCAGAAGATGGGCTGGGCAAGTAGAAATCATCACTGTGGGACTGGTTTGGCATGGAAAAAAACCCCTAAACTGGTATAAAATGCTGCGAGGTCCCTCAGGTAGGATTTGAAGGTGTATTTTCAAGAGGGAAACCCAGAGAAGCTGCGTGAAGTCTCCTCTGTTGGGCCATGACATCCCAAAACACGGGCAAGCAAAGCTTCTTCTACGGTTCACTCCTCTTCCCACCCTGTCCCCAGCTCATCCTGGCTCAGGTCCCCAGGGAGATGAATGGTCTTTAGGTCCCCGGCAGCCACCAGTGGAGTTTTGGGGGTGGTTTTTATTCCCCAGTGATAATTTAATTAGAAATGGGAATGTTGGAGCTGGTCACACCAGCTGTGGCACCGGGTTTTATACCCACCATGGGGTAGGGGAAGGGGAGGCTTTGCCTGGTTGGGTGGGGGAAGAATGGGCTTTTCTGTCACCTGGATAAAAAGGAAAATGGTAAAATCAGAAGGAAAAAAGAAGAAAAAAAAAA
>NW_015090795.1:3019556-3021502 GCF_001431845.1 Calidris pugnax
ACCAGTGGTGGTGGCACTAACTGCAGGAGGCGTGAACGGAGCCATGAGGGGTCCTGCAAGAGGGACAGCCTGTGCTGGGTGAGGACACTGCCCTGTTGGCCCCAGGAAGTGGTGTGACACTGTGCGCTCCCATGGACGTGCGTGATACACAGAGATGCTTTTTTTTCTCTTTCTCCCCCTTTTTTTTCCCAATGCCTCTCCCCAGGGAAGCACAAATGAGGTAAGTGGCTCTCATTCCCCCATCTCCCCGGCATGCAAGTCCACTTGGCTTCCACAGGGCCCTCAGGGGCAACCATGAGCTCCTGGGGAAAAGCATCTCAGTCCCAGCCCTGCGTTTCGGCTGCGTTGCTGCCTTTGGGCTTGTGGATTCTGGGGGGGGGCTACCAGGACTCTGGGTGGGGGCTGCATCCTGGCCCTGCTCCGGAGGGTGAGCTCTGGTTGATCCCGGTGATCCAGATGCCCGGGAAAGGGGGTTAAATGTGGGCACTGAGCTTCAGGTGGAGCTGGAAGCCAAGTGGAGGGGAGAGATTTTGGGGGTGTATGTGTGTGTGTGTGTTTGTTACGGTGGGGATTTTTGTCTGGGTTCTGTTTGGGGATTTTCATGTTGTGCTGAGAGCTCCAACCGAAACACCGGTTTATTTTGTAGCCCCAGCCCTCACGCAGGGAGGGCTACTGTCCCAGCAGGCAAGGAGCCCCCCGTGCTTGGCCAGGCCTCTCTGTGCTGCTGGCAGAGTTGTGTTTTGGGCAAAAACACCCTGTATCGGGTTGAGTGAGCTGAAAGCAGAGCCTGGGAGGCGTATTTGGTGTCCCCAGCCTCTCGCTGGGGCAGGGCACCCAGTACAGCCCTGGGACGCCGGGTGGCCAGGGTCCTGCTTGCCCAGGGGCAACCAGAACCTCGTTTAGGTCAAGCCTCCTCAGCATCTAATTAAAGCAATATGGGCGTCCCTTCCAGTCTGTGTTAAATCTATCAATCCCACGTTGTAGCCAGGTGCCACCCCCCCCAGTCTGGCCAAGGTGTGTCTTTTATCTTGTCACCAAAGCCTGGCAGCTCCATCAGCCACCGAGTTCTGGGGGGGGGTCCTCTGAAAGGAAAGATCTTTTGGTCCCACAGGTCCAAAAGGCCATTTTAAAAAGAAAAATAGTTAAAAATTAACCCCTTCCTTCCCCCATTGGGGACATTGGTACCTCCAACCCCCCCCAGTGAGGTGCTGGTTCGCCACAAGTGCTGACCTCGGGGGGCTTTGCTCTGGGCTTCTGCACCAGCAGGAGGCAGAAGATGGGCTGGGCAAGTAGAAATCATCACTGTGGGACTGGTTTGGCATGGAAAAAAACCCCTAAACTGGTATAAAATGCTGCGAGGTCCCTCAGGTAGGATTTGAAGGTGTATTTTCAAGAGGGAAACCCAGAGAAGCTGCGTGAAGTCTCCTCTGTTGGGCCATGACATCCCAAAACACGGGCAAGCAAAGCTTCTTCTACGGTTCACTCCTCTTCCCACCCTGTCCCCAGCTCATCCTGGCTCAGGTCCCCAGGGAGATGAATGGTCTTTAGGTCCCCGGCAGCCACCAGTGGAGTTTTGGGGGTGGTTTTTATTCCCCAGTGATAATTTAATTAGAAATGGGAATGTTGGAGCTGGTCACACCAGCTGTGGCACCGGGTTTTATACCCACCATGGGGTAGGGGAAGGGGAGGCTTTGCCTGGTTGGGTGGGGGAAGAATGGGCTTTTCTGTCACCTGGATAAAAAGGAAAATGGTAAAATCAGAAGGAAAAAAGAAGAAAAAAAAAATTTGTAGTCAGAAATAATGTGGCCAAACCAGGAACTCAGCACAGGGCAGTGTGTGATGCCACGGGTGTCTGCCTGGTGGTGTCAAACAAAATGCTGAGCTTGCAGAAATTTAAACACAGTGTGTGAACCCCCCCCCCCCCAAAAACAAAAACCCAACCCTGC
>NW_015090795.1:3021512-3041592 GCF_001431845.1 Calidris pugnax
AAAAAAAAAACCCCAACCTGTAAGTCCTCCAGGTGGTCCTCCATGTAAGGTGATGGGAGGGGGCTCCTCCCAGAGCTGGAAAATGAGTTGATCTTTATTCTTTTCCCCGTTGGACACTGGGTGCCCGCTGGTTGGAAGCCCGGGTGACACAGCCCCCGGGTGACACAGCCCCTGGGTGTCACCGCAGCGGGGCCGGGGACGTCACCACCTTCTCTCTCTCTCTCTGTTTGTCCCCAGGCTTTGTACAAGCTGTACAGCGCGGCGGCCACCCACAGACACCTCTACCATCACGCCTTCCCCACCCAGAGCCCGGAGCCCCCCCAGGGCGCCGAGAGGAAGAAGGTGTAAGGTGGGTGCGACCCCCCCCCGGCCACGCAGGAGCCCCCCCAGTTCCCACCCCCTGGCTTCCACCCTCCTCCTCGCACCCACCCCCAGCTCCTGCCGCCGCACGGGGAGAGCGGGTCCCGCCGGGACGAGGTGGGCAGGGTTTTCCTCCTGTTAATATGTACATATCGGTTCTGCTGCCACGACAAAGTGCTTTTAATTTCTTCCAGCCGGCACCTTCCCAGCTCGTTTATGAAGCCTTATGTTTCTCTTCTTAATTAGTTACGAATTCACTGAAGAAAATCTTAATTTACGTACGATACCGCAACTAAAAATCTTCCAGCCCTTAGCGCTATTCAAACCCCAACTTCTTTTCAGATAAAAGAACAAGTTATAAGTGTGTAACCGAGTTGTGTTTTTTTTTTTTTTTTTTCTTCGATTATCTATTTAATTCCATAAATATCAATTAAAAATGTATTAACTTGCTTCACGGGCAGGGGAGAAGGGCGCTGATGGGAAAGGGTCCTTCTGTGTTGGTGCTGGAGGCAGCGGGTGTCACTGGTCTGTGTGTCGGGGGGAGCGTGGCCGTGGTTCTGTACAGACACCCCTTCTGTTCTTTTACCCTCACAACTATTAAAGTTCCCTGTCAGTTCTTGAGGAGTCAGTTAATCCAGGAATCCATTATTAACCATCCTCCACTTGGGTTTTGGTTTTTTGTTTTCCATCCGTCAGGAATCGGTGCTTTCCTTGCAGGTGGATATTCTGAAAACACTGATTTTCACCCCCCCCACCCCCCGTCAGACCTTTTCATTGGTTCTAAGAATATTTTATTTAACACTCTAAAAAGATAAATCACTCAGACAAGCCTTCATTCATTAAACAAAAGGATTTTTATTGAATTAATAATAGGATTTACAAGAAATGTGTTTTTTTTTTTGTCTGCAACAATGTTTATTGCACTAAAAAGAATCCATAAATAACATTTCAGGACAATCAATGAACCCAAAAATATCGGAGAGAAGAACTGTACAATTAAAAATTTTCTCCAAGTGAGGAAGCTTTAATAGAAGCCCAAAGCTCATTGTTTAAAAAAAAAAAACCAACCCCAAAGCAGTTGTTGTGAGATCCCTGAAGGTCCAGGGGACAGCCCAACAGGGGACACCTGATGAACCTGGGAAGTTAGAGACCTTGGGGCTCGAAAAAGGTAGAAATGTTTCCCCTCTGAGTGATTTCTGCGAAAAAAGAGTAGTAAAACTAAAGCAGTAACACGTTAGAGTAAGAAATAAGGCAACTGGGGCTTCTCTTTCCCAAAGGGCTGGGTTTAAACTGGTGAAATCCGGTCCCAGCACTGGGAATGATGGGAAGGGACCGGAATCTGTACATTAAAGCTGTAAACAAAGAGCAGACGGCTCCCGAGAGAGGGACTGGGTGTCCCCGGGGTAATGACACCCAAATAATTCATTTGGATTTTCACAAATGGTTTGAATCCAGGACATTTCATACAGTTGCATCTATTGCCCTTTTAAAAAATATATATATAGTCGGCTTCTTACTAATGCAGCTGATGGCTAGAAAAAGAGACCAGAATCAAGGCTCTGATTAAACTCCGTGCTGGTTCTCAGAATAATAAACTAGAAAAAAGATTAACAAACATTTTTTTCATTTTTTTTTTATAAACAATACATAATACATGTAGAAAAATACTCAAGAGGATAATAACAAAGGTGCAACGTCAACAAAAATAAGCTGCCTTTTCAACAAAAAGCACTTTTTCATAGTGTTTTTAGTGTTTGTTTTTTTTTTGAAGTGTGGAAAAAAAACCAAAACACCCAACCTTTTTTAAAGCTCTTTAGTGTTCTTGTAAAATGTCTGTTCAAGAGTTGGGAGCTCAGAAGTTCTTGCCGTGCTGCTGGGCGTACCACTGCTGCCGCTGCTTGCGGTGCTCCAGCTCGGTGAGCAGGGCCTGCCTGTAGGCCTCGTACAGCTTCACGATCCGTTCCAGTTCCTTCATGAAGAGCAGCTTCAGCATCCCCTGGTAGGTGTCCAGGTCCGCCAGCTGGAAGAGCTCCCACTTCAGGATGTGGTCGTATCTGGTTTGGGAGAGAAAAAAAAATGATGGTCTGCAAGTCCGGACACGGCTTTTTTAGGTGTTTTCTTCAGAACCGGCCTCGCGCCGTCATCGACCAGATTTCTAACAATCATCATGGAGTCATGGAATGGTTTGGGTGGGAAGGGACCTTAAAGATCATCTCACCACGGGCAGGGACACCTCCCACCAGACCAGGTTGCTCCAAGCCCCCTCCAACCTGCCCTTCAACCCCTCCAGGGATGGGGCAGCCACAGCTTCTCTGGCCAACCTGGGCCAGGCTCTCACCACCCTCACACCAAACAATTTCTTCACCAGATCTCATCTCCATCTCCCCTCTTCCAGTGTCAAACCCTTCCCCCTCATCCTATGGCTCCCCTCCCTGATCCAGAGTCCCTCCCCATCTCTCCTGGAGCCCCTTGAGGGACTGGAAGGGGCTCCAAGGTCTCCCCGGAGCCTTCTCTTCTCCAGGCTGAACCCCCCCAACTCTCTCAGCCTGTCCTCCCAGCAGAGGGGCTCCAGCCCTCCCAGCACCTTTGGGGCCCTCATCTACTTTAGAAGGTTTTATGTGAAGAAATAAGGTAATTAACACCAAAACCGAGCTGGAGAAACATCAGTCACAGCTGAACTGCAGAATCACTCATCATACGTTGAGATAAACTTCACAAGTACCAAAGGTCCTATTAACTGATTCTAATAAACCAATGGAGAAAATGCCTTTTGGAAGCATTAAATCAGCAATTCCATTCACAAGCTTTGAACATTTCGCAGCAAAACATCTTTTAAAATCAGAGCAACAGATAAAAAACAAATTATTGCAACAGTTCACCCCACACCCTCCCCAGCAGGGACCTCCCAGAGGCAGAATCCTACGCGTCTTCCCTCCCAACACCCTTCTGCTTCCAAAGTGTTCTCCTTCCAGCCCTGGGAAGCGCTCGGACACTGTCCCCCTCTTGGCTAATTAGCAGCAATAATCTAAGTCATAGAATCACAGAATGGTTTGGGTTGGAAGGGACCTTAAAGATCATCTCGTTCCAACCCCACAAATGTGGGTATTGCAGCCCCAGTGAGGACTGAGGGAGGGGGGAAATCCAATTAGGCTGCAATTAACGACTGGGAGCACTCACACCAGCAAGGGCCATCCCATCACCCTGGGTAGTGACCTACCTGCCATGGGGGGAGCGGGGCAGGCATCAAGGTGGGGATTCAAGCACCAACAGCTACAAATCCTACACGTTCTCACTCCCCACGCTGGAAGAAAGGAGCTGCTGTGGGGCTGGGAGGTCCCCTGGGGACACGTGCCAAGGGTGGCAACTCAAACCGGTGCCACCCCAGACTCCTCCTTCAGGAACATCTGCCCCAGCTCCTCACCTGTCACCAGGCACCACTGAGAAGACACCCCCGGGTTAGAGAGCGTACAAACACCCCCACACATTCTGCCTTTTGGGATATCGAAGCTGCTGCCACTGGGTGGGTACAAGGTCTGATGACCTTCTTGAAGCCCCTCTTGTCTCACCAGCAGAGCTGAAAAAGGTTGTTTTGTGCCATAACTGCCAAACCCCTCCTGTGACCCAAAGGTCTGATGAGCTTCTTGAAGCCCCTCCTGTCTCACCAGCAGAGCTGAAGAAGGTTCCCGAAGGCTGTTTTGGGCCATAACTGCCAAACCCCTCCTGTGACCCATCACGATCATGCCATTTCTCCGGCAAGGAATTTTCCAGCCGGAGCCGGCGCTCCAAGGGCTGGGAGGGAGCTCGGTAACTGGTCAGACCAAATCCAGTTTCATACGGGAGGTCTCCTCAATCCTGCGTTACTCAGCGACTCCCCTTCATGCCACAAATTCTTCAAAACAAGTGCTGATAACCTTTTAGCCCAAACACAAGGTTCAACGTTTCCCAAATTTAACAATGTCCACAGTATTTACCTTTATATTGAAGCCTCACAAACTACTCCCAGAAACCAAGCATTTTTCTTCATTACTTTTTTTAGCAGACCTCTTTTTTTTGCCCGTAAGTAGGGGAACCAGCATTTCTAACAAAAGCTTTTCACCAAAATCATGGTGATTCTACAGAGATAGGACGAAAGGTCCCTGGCCCATGGTCCAGCGCTACCACCACACCTCGTGGTGTGTTGATGTTCCTCAAGCAGGAGACACCACCATCAGGATGTTCCTCCAGGAGCCCATGGTGCAGACCTACCCCCACCACAGGCTGAAATGAAATGGTCAATGACTTCAGAGAGTCAGAGATACCGACGCTTAAAATAAACAGGCCGGTCTCTTTGATGGCCTCTTTCCACCTCGGTGTGATGACAGGAGACCTCTGGCAGGGTGACAGGAGCTCTGGAGAGACCGGCCAGGTTCAGAACGGACACGCTTTACTTTGATAAAAGCAAGCCTGGATGTACTTCCATCATCACTGCAGAACCCCTTATTGCCTGGTTTTTCCCACTGCTCTAAACACACACCATTCCTTTCCAGTCTCATTCTCTTCACTCAGAAATAGCCAGGTGACCACTACAGTTATTAAGAGAATAGAAGAAACTCATGGAATAAACAGAGTTATTTGATCCAAATGAATTACAGGAGAAAATAAGAGTCACTTGAGTAGAGGCTGAAGCCCAAATATCAGTGAATTTATGGAAATTAACTAAATTACATATTGAAAAGATATATTCAGAAGGCTGTATGCATCAGAGAAGCATCAAGACAGGTGGATGACAACCAAAGATGCTTCTGAGGAATTTTAAGAACTGAAACAACCACTGTTTCTATAAATTCTCTCAATAGCAGCTTCTCTATTAAAGTTATCCCGAGTCTTGATGGGGCTGCACTGCTAAAATCCCTTTTCCCCCAAAGCAAGAAAACCCAGGTTGCAGCTGTTTGTCAATCAGGAGATCAAACTCCGAGGAGAGGCAGAGGACATGGTCCTGCTCTGGAAGGTTTGCCAAGAACAACGATCTTTGAAAGCACTCAATTAGTGAGTTTAAATGAACAACTCCTTCCCATCTCTGCTCCTTTCCCACCCAAATCAGTTGCCGCAGGACAGGGACAGGACAAGAGGAAATGGGCACAAACTTGAATGTAAGAAGTTCCATCTAAACATAAGGAGGAACTTCTTCACTTTGAGGGTGGCAGAGCCCTGGCAGAGGCTGCCCAGGGAGGTGGTGGAGTCTCCTTCTCTGGAGACATTCAAACCCCACCTGGACACGTTCCTGTGGGACCTGCTCTGGGTGGACAGGGGGTTGGCCTAGATAATCTCCAGAGGTCCCTTCCAACCCCATAGCATTCTGGGATTGCTCTGCAATAGGAGGGTTTCACTTCACTGGCCAAGAGGAGTGTTAAATGAGGGAAGAAGTCTAATTAAAGATAGAGCCACCAGCAGTGCTTCAATAGCAAAGGGATCAGTCAAATCCAAAGACAGTAGGTCAAGGAATGCTCATCACATGGATGCTGAGCAGAACAGGGCACAGAGAACCTGACCTAAACTCCTCAGGCATTTTTCAGAAAGACAACTAGTCCCAGAGCCAGAAATTGAGGGAAGAAAGCCTCAAAAGTACAAAATTCCCACAGAGCACAAAGCCTTCCCTCCCAGGTGAGAAAGCAGGAGCTTTCCTGACAGAACACACGGCCAGAAAACCCCGGTGCCAGTGCTTTTCCCAGAGATAACAAGTATTTAATATACAAAACAGGACACCTCCTACACAAGAGGCCCTGAATATTTACAGCCTATTCAAAAAATTATAGAATCATAGAATCATTCAGGTTGGAAGAGACCCTTGGGATCATCGAGTCCAACCATCTACTCTACAAAGTCCTCCCCTACACCACATGCCTCAGTACCCCATCTAAACGTCCCTTAAACACTCTTTCGGTGAAAAATTCCTTCCTAATGTTTAGTCTAAACCCACCCTGTTGGAGCTTGAAGCTGTTCCCTCTTGTTTTGTCGTTAATTACCTGTGAGAAGAGACCAGCACCAACCTCTCTACAGTGTCCTTTCAAGTAGTTGTAGAGAGTGATGAGGTCTCCCCTCAGCCTCCATTGCTTAGGCCTGGAGAAAAGAAAGTCCTGGGTTCAAATCCTTCCTCCAAAAGAGGTGGAGAAAGAATCCAAACCACGACCTCTCATACGAGGGAGGGGTTTTTGGTCTGCTCACCCCCCAAGTCCCACACACGCAGACTGGCGCGGTGCAGGAACCCCCACCAGACTGGGCTACGGAACCTGGGAGGTGGAAAAACATCCTGGTTTTGAAGAAACAATCCATTGAAGAGTCTAGCAAAGGGTTAAACACAAGCCAGAGTCTCAATTCCAGTGCTAAGATTCCCATAGCTGCACTTACGATCTCAAAACAGACCTCAAGAGATGGCAGGAGAGAGGGGGAAAGGATGCTTCCAGGTATCAAAACCACCTTGATACTGAAAATCGTTGCCTCACAGTTACAGCTGGACATCGAAGCCTCTCCTCTGCCTAGTGAGCCAAATATCTTCTTTCTTATCTTAATGGTTTGAACATTTGTCACCAAAACAGGGAAGCATTACGGATAACACCTACCGAACTCTCCATCAGACTTTTCCAGTGGCCAGAATTCTTATCCTTTGGAGAAACTTGTAGAAACAAGCGCTAACGTTATCTATTTTTGCTCTCATTACCTACTTTTCTCAACAAAAGCCACCCGCCTTTTATCAGCCAAATCAAACTTACAGGTGTAAGTAACAAACTGTAAAGAAATATACCACAATGATTTCAGTGCAAAACTGATCACCAAACGATTTTTACCATAAATTTAAAATACCTCATTGCAAAAGGTATTTCTTTACTATTACTATGAAAGCATTTTGCCCACTTATCTTCATTTTTGCCCCAGAACACAGTGTAGAGAGAGAGATATATATATACACACACACAGAGTTCTCATCCTCAGCTTTTGGACAATGCTACTGAAGAATTCACAAGTATTACTGGATGTAAACAACCGTTCATTTTTGCCCCAGAACACAGAGAGAGATATATATACATATACACACACACACACACTTCATTTTTGCCCCAGAACACAGTGTAGAGAGAGAGATATATATATACACACACACAGAGTTCTCATCCTCAGCTTTTGGACAATGCTACTGAAGAATTCACAAGTATTACTGGATGTAAACAACCATTTACTTCTTCACAGAAGTGTCTGAGAATTAGAGGGCTAAAAGGATAGCGGGAAATACACAATTTTTGATTCCTCTGACCAATGTAAATTCTATTCAAACAGCTTGAATGAATTAAATATTGGGAGTTTTCTGCTGTATTTTTTTTAAATTTGTCTCAGCCTCCTAGATCTAAAATAATTCCTGGTAATCTTAAATTGTTTAAGTCTTATATTTGTTTCTCAAGTTTCAAGAGAAATACCAACAGGAGTCCATGCAACACAGCCCAAAATATTTAAAACTACATTGTCCGGATGTGCCAAAGACCTAAATAAAGAAAATCCAGCTGCAGCCAAAATCTAGAAGTATTTCTAGGAAAGAAGCCCTCCCATAGGTTACAGGAACTCGGTGTGTCCCTGGTGCATAAGAGTATTGGTGGAATTTGGGCCAATTTAAATCTTTATGGGCTGCTGGCAAGCCCAGTAGCCACAAGAAGTAAGAAAACCCATTCAAATCATAGTTACTAGAAGCAGCTAAAAAAAAAAGAGGATTTTTTTAGCTGGAAGTCACCGGACATCATACACAGCCTGAATTTGCAACTACAGCCTGACCTGCTCATTGCTGTAAAACTGAGTTTCTCCATATTGTCATTATGAAATTATGAAAAAGTACCTGATTTCATAATTATTAAAACATATCTGGGGTTTTTTTTATTGCTTTTCTATTTAGTGATACTCTTCCACAGAGCTGTACCCATTAGAAAATGTAATTTGTTTCATTACGCTGACTCAAATCTTTCCTTGGAGGAGACTGCCTGTTCCTAGAGCATTGTTTTCTTTGAAAAAAAATGACTTTTCACTACCACTTCGGGGTGTTGTTTTTTTTTTTTAAAGTTCTTGAACATAGTTTTCATTCTGTACTCAAAATTCTTAATTAGTGAAAGAGAATTCGTATGTCTTTTTTGAAAAGGAGTAAGATTAAGAAGTTACCACCCTAAAAATATTTCACATATTTTATAAGCCACGCTGTACCGTTCTCACAAACACACTGGAAGTAAATCACATCCCCAACTCTCAAATATTCTGCAAGTCATGTGAGCTGCAAGAAGTATTGTGATGATTTTAAGTAATGCCTCATAGAAAGCACATTAATTTGGTTTCCTTATAAGCCAGGCATGCAGAGTGTGAAATGCAGAAGGAAAAAAAAACCAAAATAAAACAAATCTCACTTTACAGGAGCCCTGGCATAGACCTGCAGCCAGTCGGGAATCTCTGCCGTGTGGTAGGGGTTTGCAGGGACGAGGAGGGGCTGGCTCCGCTCGGCTGCTTGCGGCTGGTAACTCACGGGGGGAGGCTGGTCGTAACGGGGAACGCTGCACAAAGGAAGACAAGAGTCCATAACCTCCAAGCAAGGACTTAAGACATACTGATACCATTAAAATGTTCACGCTAATAAACACAAAGGCTGATGATGCAACCCCACACGGAGCGTTGCCTCAGCAGGTCTGTACTGAAAACAACTTTCTGCTGCTGTTTTTGTGCTTCAATCACAACCCGAAGCGTCGCTGCTGTTACCACACTGTAAAAACCACCTATTCACCCAGTGCCTGCTACCTGCATACCACAGCACAACAAGAAGGGATATCTGCTTTTAAAAGATTAAAAAGGCAAGTATTGATTCAGGCACGTATCGATTCAGACAAGTAACACACCATTTTATATGTTAAAACAAATATATTCAGGCAGCAGCTCATAAGTTATGCCGTTTATAGCCAAGGACATCCCCATAGGTTTATCTTTTGTGCCACACATCAAAATATTTTCTCAGCAAAATAGAGTATCAGAAATTAACAGGTAGATTTGGTGTACACTAACTTTATTTTACCTTTAAATTACGAGGAGCTAAAATACTGATTTTCATTCTAGACAAGGCTTAATTAATGTTTCAGATGAAATGTGCTATTCGTTCAGACAGCCTCCTGGAACATCCATCAGATCGAGTTTCTTTTCGATCCACTATTCATTTCTGTTCTCTGCAACTTTCTTTTACCACCAGCTGAAGAGAATAGCTGCTTTGTTTTAGTGAGTTAGGAACAATATCCTGTTTCTAAACTTAAGATAGTAACAGAGGAGACAAAAAAAGACAAAAACCTAACAATTACAACTTCTTCTAAAAAATCTTAGTCAAGAACCAGTAAAGCTTACTTCTGAAAATAAAAAGGTTTTTCCCTGTTCTGAGACCAGTTCCACTTTCTTAACTGGATTAAGGAAAAAAACCACAATTACAAAAGAGAAGGCGGATGTCTTACCTGGGAGCGCGAGGATGTTTATATTGAGCTCTTTTATTGATGTGATCTACGTAATACACTCCAAATTCTGCTGACTCCACTCTCTCCCAGCCCGGAGGCAGCCCCTCGCGCTCGAGTGGATGGCTCCAGTGAGTAGTGTTGGTGTTGTGATCTATATAGTACTTCCTCCCTCTGATAGTCCAGTCCACCGACCAGCCCGCAGGAAGAGGTAAATCTTCAGAACTATGATTTGTTAAGTTTCCTAGAGATGTAGCAGCAACTCTACCGATTCCTAAAAAAAAAAAAAACCCAAAAAAAAAAACAAAGGGAAAGCAATGTTTAGCTAAACTGGTAATACCAAACCCAACAGTATGTACAAAGTCAACTCCCCCCACCCAGGCACTCTATGAGCTCTGAGCAATAAAAAAGCACGATCACGTCAAAACAGCTATTCCCTTGGAGTCTCGCTCTCCTCCAACTCCACATTCACTAGGCAGCTTTGTTCAGAGACAATTAAAGCATCCTTGCTTTTTCAATTAGAGACATATATTAGCATACAAACAGGGATGAAGCTGTTACTGTCTCAATTTGCTGAGCAGAGAGAGCTAAGTACGATTACAAACGTTAAAGCTTTACATACGTGACAGTTTCTGTTAATATGCTATTACAGCTGCATCAAAACTATCTATCTACCAAAAACCAGAGCTATTTCTTTTCCTAGTTACAGTCAGAAATTATATCTAGAAAAATTACTGAATACCAACAAAGTTTTTCAGATGAACCAGACAAGAACAGTAACAGGACCAGGTAAACCAAGAATAGAGTTTTTACATTTTCAAAATTAGCATGTTGGATGCTGAGTGATGTACTGAAGAAACACAATTTCCATTTCATCTTTTCTTTCCCTCCATATAGTATGGATAATTAGGAAGCTAGTTGAAATAAAAGCCATAATAATAACAACAACAGAAAACAAAAAAAACCCACCACCACACCCCAACCCAAAAAAGCCCAACCACAAACTAAAAGTGACATAATCAAGACTTTTGCAGGTCTGTTTCCATTCCTTGGAAGCCTACGACCCACTGGCCATGCTGGCCCAAATTCAATTCTCTTTTTAAAATCCTTTTAAGCAGCTCCCTTCAGTTACCCACCACTCTACAGTTAAACAGTCCCTAGCTTTAAAGAAATTCCTGTTATCTCTTCACCCTCATCTCTTCAATCAGTGTATTCACTAAGAGTTTGCATGTGACTATTTCCCAAAGCCAGAAGAAAGGGAATGGGAGTCACTTTTTCCACCTTCTTAAGTCAGAAAGAGACTCCATCACAAGCACTGTGACTGAGGAATACACCCCTTTCCTTCTACTTTTCAGAAATAACATTTTTGTGTCATTATTTTTTGAGAGAATGGAAGGGAAAGGCAGAGTCTCTCTCATGTAAAGCATACTATAAAAAAAGAGGTTTAAGGTGTGGTCGTTAACTCAACAAGATACTGGAATACTGGAGTAGCAGCAAAACTGTTGTATTTCTCAGGGAATTTCATACTCTGCTGACAAAGCCAAAAGTCCTTTTCAATAGTACACAGAGAATACAGCACACTAGCCATGGGGTGTCATCTATTTTAAGCATGTTTACATACAAAATGACATAGACTGAGAACTGGATGGGCTCTCATTCGAATACAAGGCAGCACTCATCAACAATAAAGTAATGGGAAGGCTCCAAATCAACAGAATAAAGACAAAACAATTAAATAAATAAAAAAGTAATCTCACTAACTTCCCCCTGAGTACTGTTCTTTAAAACATTTCTGCTCCTCTACAAATCTCTTTCTGGCCGTGTCATGTTCTGAACTATTTGGCCTTAAAGTATTTCCTCTCCTTATGATACTTACCTATTTGTTAGAGTTATAAAAGAAAGCTGATGGTTGTGTTCATGTGAGATCTCCCACCTCTCCTTACGATGAAGCAACCTAGAACTTTATTTCCAGTGAGAAGAAACATCCTGGAGGCTTCCTGACCTTTAGCAGTACTGGGGCAGGGAAACTATTTCAGACCCTGGCTACAGTTATGTCACTGGTTTTGTTTTCATTCCACTGACAAAATACAAACATTTCAGCTTCTTGAAAATACTGCGCTTTGGATAAACAAATTCCGTATTTTCTCCAATAAACGGGGCGACTGTGTTGTAATTTCACATTACAACAGTGTATAAACAGTGACTATTAAATCACCACTACCAGATCTCAACACACAAACGTGACTGGGGGAAACAACTTGCACAAAGGCCTAAACATTTTTTTCTGTTTACTGTTAAAACCAGCACACGTCCGTATTTTTGTTACAGTTCCTCCTACTTAAATTCCAGCATGATTTCCAGCAGCAAAGAGATATATATTCATTCTCTGGGGTAAAGGTTAATTATTTCTAACATTTGGAAGCTGGTATTAAAAGTTGCACAAGGCATCCTCAGCACGAGAGGTTCTCTTGACACAACATCCCTTCGTACAAAAGCCTGAGAAATCTGGGAGATGGACTCAGGAAAGGAGGAAAATCCAAACCTGATTACACAGAGAGATCACTGAGAAAGCAGAATAAAAACCAACGCTGCACCCAATGGAAAGGCAACGCCAGCAGTTCTGTGTTCACACAGTCATTAAATTCTAGCTACATGGTTTCTCCCAATCCCAGCTTATATTTTTTTTATTTTTAAGATGCAAAGAACAAAAATAATTAGATCACAAATACATTATACATTCCTTGTGCCATTTTGACTTCATATATGAAGAAGCAGAGCCATACTGTTCAGATAAACTCCCAGAGCTGTATGAAGTTTTGAACAGTGTTCCAAGCATCTACAATTAACAAGCTCTAATTATGAAATCAAGGGCCAGATTTATAAAGAGGTGGTTATAGGCCATCGGGTATAGTCTCAATGTGCGTTTTCCCCCTGAAAATCAGAGCTCACACTGAACTATTCCGTGTGCTGGAAGTTTTAAGACATCAGGTAATATCCATAGTGTCTTACAACTATCAACCCACTACAACATTCAAGTCAGCAATTAGCACAATTTAGACATTTCTTTATATAACTGAAGTTACTAGAGATGAAAAGAAATTATATATTGGTTTTTCTTACAAAACTCAGCAGACACTTCCTTCAAGAGAGTGGACACACATGTGAGAGAAATAGCTCCTGCTATGATTTTGAACAGTAAGAGAAGGTGAAAATTGACCTTCATATATTTACATCTGTAATTACCAATAATAAAACTGAACATCACTTGGAAGAGTAAATTCGTGTGGGATCTTTTCTAAAGTATAAACCAAAGAAGAAAGTTACAGGACAGCCTAAAATCAGCTACTGTGAGCACTATCCTTTTCTGGGTCATATTGCCAAAGCACAACACACTTCTGTGTTTAAATTTCAGGTAAGGGCTTAGCCCTAAAGCATTTTCATGGCTTCATACAGGATTTTACTAGAGATTTTACTGCACACACCAAGGATACTCCCTGAATCACGGGCTGGTACCACATTTAAATACCACAAGGCAAAATATCTACAGCAAAAAAGCCAAACTTACAACTCAAACCATTTTTATCAAAACACCTAGGGTAAAACCCGTGATTTTCCTCTTGCTGGTGGATATAATCCCTACCACAGGACAAGCAAAACCAGACTAGTTGAAACAACTCAACCAAACTTCTCAACCAGCTTCAACCAAATTTCTAAGTGTTGAAGAACAAATCTAGACAAGCAGAAGCCCTTCGTATTTGTCCTTAATTAGGTGGATTGTCTTAAGAGCCTTTTCCCCGTTACCTCTGGATGCCAAAATCCTCTCCCTTCCCCTCCTCAAACCAGGATGGAGAACAGGAAGAGAAGATGAATGAATTGTAAGTAAGAATAAAGTAGCAAAAAGAAGGTCCAGTAACTATCCTGTTTGAATAGGTCTGCAGGTTCTAGGCCTCCCTAATCCATTCCGAAGCGTCTGAAGGTACTTCCTGAGCACAAGTGCCTCGTTTATCAGAGGGAATGGGGCGTTCCAAAAAAGCATAAATTCACAAATAGGAAATGGCAGGAAGTACTTTGACAGCTTCGAAAAAATCCGCTACAAAGAAATTACTGCAAAATCAGCACAAAAGAAGAAAAGGGCAGGAATTGCCATTTGTTTAAAAGACAAGTGAACTGTACACACCTGGAAAGAAAAGCGCTGATATTTTAGCTCTAAGTAGATTTCATTTAATAATTTGTGTTTCTTTACTTTGCTCTTATATTAAACCTGAATACAGGTGTGCAATTTTTAAGGGGTACAATTTAGACCCGAGATGAACCTGCTTTCACTGAAGTGCACTGGATTCTCTGTTCACAGGATTAATCATTTTTCTCCTCTGACATCACAGTCAACCGCTTACAATCCACCAGCAGAAAGTCCCTTTACACTGCGATTTTAATCTCAGCAATTTTGATATACACATAAGAATTTTTTAGCTTACCGCTCAAACGGGTACAAATAACTCTGAGGTCTTGGTTACAAGTTAGTTCCAATCTATACTTGTAGATATAACTTCAACCACAGACCTCCCCAAACCTTTAACCTAGAAGAGAGGAAAGAGATGGCGAGGAAAGACAGGTAAAGTCTCTTAGAATTAAGTTTGAAATGGACACAAAGGAAAAAACAAACTTTGAAGAAATGCCAGAGAGGCAGCTAAATATACAAAACTAGGAAATATCTCAACCGAAGACATTTTTCAGGAAAACCAGCAGCACTAGATTGCTAATTAAAAGCAAATATAATGAAAATTAAAAAAAGCAAGGACATGGGAGAACTGAATCATACTGAGAAAGGAAACATGACTTCAAGGAGAAATGCCTATGGAAGAACATATCAATGCTGTCAACATCTGCTGTTGAAAAATCACGGACTTTCTGAAACACTTGGAGTATGAAGATCTCAGTAGGAACGTATGTTTTCAACTTATCTCAAAATTATAAAGAGGAGAACCTTTATTTTGAATGAGAGCTGAAATTCCCATGCACCTCTGCACTTCCAGACTCCTGCTTCTCAAAAGTCATCTCAGTTGTAACCACCACTAAATGAAATATCGCTCAGCGACAGCAAGTACAACTTGTGTTCATCAGGGAACATTTCTGTGGCAATCAACCCAAACCAGAACTGAACCCACTGAGGGGACCTTCACTGAGGGGAGGGTGGGAGAGGAGGAAGAGGGTTGAAGGCAGCATTTACAGATTCTAGCTAATAAACAGACTTCTACATCAGAACTCTAAGTACTGGGCAATTTTGTCATCAGTCATCTTGCTGAAGAATTTTGATTAGGGGAAACAACGTGACATGACAATGGGGATGCGTAAGGAGAATAATTTACACAAAGACAATGAAAGTAAAAGGCCTGCCTCAGTATTCCAGAAACACGAGGAAAAAAAAGGGAACCAGAAATTACAGAAATATTAGTGTAGCTCAAGGAAAACACTGGAGGTTTGAAGACAACGGATGGTTCAAATAAAAAGAAGCTTAATGGTGAGATGAAAGAAGTAAAAAAAAAAAAAAACAAACTAAAATTTTCTCACTTTTGACCACATAACTCTTTTACCGATAAAAAGTAACAGCAATTCTTGAAACTATGTACAAAAGTTAAGGACATAGGTCAATATTCTTACTGCAATGAAACTGAAAAAGGAATTTAACAGTTCATATTCCATGCTGAGATGAAAGAAAAAAAATAGAGGAAAAGAGAAACATTTTTGCAGGCAAAAGGCTCATCTTTTCTTGTCTCTCCTGACAAACGTGTGAGATTAAATACTCACCTGTTACAAGATACGTGTAGAATTTTATTAAATTATTACATGTAAAAATATGAGAGGGAATGACAAAGACCAAACAAACATCAGGAGCTCCTTCGTGATTTCCAGTGGCTAAGGGGGCATGTAGACAAATGGGGAAATAAAGGTCTTTTAAGGAAGAAATCCATGTTGCTACAACTGAGAAAAATATAGCTGTAAAGCTCTACTTTTAGCTTGTTTTAAAAATGTCCTAAATTAAATTCCACTCTCAAACTAATAGCTAGAGCTCCATTTCCACTTCACATTGTTTCAACTCTGCACAGCAGCGGTACCATTTTTTGAAGTCTTCCTCAGCACACATAGATTGTAGTAATTTTGAATGTTAAATTGATGGATTCATTTATGAAAACCTCCCCTCCTGCCTTTCCTCCCTACAATATCCCAGCAAACACTAAGAGGTGCTCGTTATCGGGACCAGGTAAATGTTTAAAGACTGCTGACTGAACACCAACTGACAGAGCTGGAGGGATTTCATGCAAAATCTAGGTAGATCAGACCATAGAAACACAGAATGGTTTGGGTTGGAAGGGACCTCAAAGATCATTTAGTTCCACCTAATGGGCAGGGACACCTCCCACCAGCCCAGGTTGCTCCAAGCCCCCTCCAACCTGGCCTTGAACCCCTCCAGGGATGGGGCAGCCACAGCTTCTCTGGGCAACGTATTAGCATTTAGCAAAATAAACGAGGATTAAAGTAGCAAGTCTTAAACCTCAGTATTTCAGAATTTACTGGCTGAGAGCAGGAGCTCTGGCATTACTCCTTTGTCACTATTCATTGAAATGTTTCTGTAGTAAAAAAACCCACAGAGCATTGTCAGGTTAGACTTCCACACTCAAAGTCAGCAGCCCTCAATGTTGACAGACCTCCTAGCAGATTTATTTTTCTAGACAGAACATTTATTTTCCTAGAGTCTATTTACTACTTTGTTTACAGCTTAAATGCAATGATGAACTAACATCATCTTTCACATTGAAGGTACACGATTTACAGGTTTGAACATTTCTATTAAATGTTTGTTTCAAACTCTTCCTTGAACATAATTTCCGTAGTATATAGAGTGCCCAAAGACAGCCAAATTTACTACTTTTAGGGTCACCTTTCTACAGGCAATATCGTAACCCCAGACTTTTTATTCCACCAACAGATTCATAGCAGCACAGTGCACCAAAGAACTACCCTTCAGTGTCATGACAAGTATTTAATAAAGTAATATTTAATGAATTCTTCTTTCTTATGCTTATCTTCTGTTAGAAAACAAAGACAAGTTCCAATGAATGTGAGGGGGAAGCAGGCATATTTACAAACAAAACTACAAGCTAAAAGAAAAATAAATAAATATCAAGAACTAGGAAGTCAATTTCAGCACTAACTATATGTCAATTTGCTAATTACACAAAGCAGTCATTCCTCCCTTTGACTATTTATAAAAAAATGATTTTAATGACTGAGGTTAAATTAACACAATAACATTAAATAACAACACAATGATAGTTAAAATATAATAAGACAGCAATGCTATAATTTAGAGCTGTTGGTTATTCTCTGCATCATTAAAATAGTAGATGTTCCCTAGTGAATAAAATTCCTTGCCAGTTAGCAACTGAATCAACTTTGTTATGAGGAGTTGCAGATATGTTTGGCATTAAAAAAAAACCAAACAACTTGCTCAACCTTACCCCATTACTTAATAAATAAATCATGGCTTGAGTATATTTTTCTCTTTTCTGGATATATGTAATCAAATTTTTAACTAAGAAATGTGAGCACATAGTGTGCTCAGATCACAGAAGTGTCATTAAATAAACCTACTGTCTTACACAGCATAAGTCCTAAAAACATGACCTTGATGGTCCAGATATATCTCTGCACTGAAAATCTTATAATAAATGTATTTTAAAAAGACAGCAATTAATCAATACTTACCTGAAGTGTGCCTCCCGTGATTCTGTGGCATCCTCTGGAAAAGATCGCTGTTGTGTTCATAATACCTGTAGTCCTCATGTACGCGATCATTTAACGGCCGTCTCCTCTGGGCATCATAAAAATGATCATAATAATAACATCGGGCACCAGCGTCTCCGTTTTCCAAAACAGAATTGGCTTCTGTTAAAAAGGACTGGGAGGAAGAGCCATATTCTCTAGGGACATCAGCCAAACTTCTCGCAAGATAGGAAGGCGCGGACAGTCTGTTGCTCTCACGTCTCATTATTTCATGAGGTGGTCTCTGCACCGGAGTTCGAAGGAAACTCTGGTTTCTCGAAACAATTCCATCTCCCCCAGAAGCATACGCAGAAGAAGTAGTGTCGGGAGGACAAATATCAGTTCGTCTTGGAATGGTTGGACCGTGGCGGATAAATGAAGGCATCAGATCTGATAGACAGCATGAAAGAGAAATAAGAACCTTGGCTGTACTCACACATAAAGGATCTCACTAGCCACAACGCTTTTCACCATGGAATCGAGGAAATTCAAATGCTAGAACCCCTTTAAACCACCTCTAATGCATATGCAAGTACAATGGTAATGCTGCAGTTTGTATTGGTGCAACAGTAACCATCACACCCTCCACCACCACCAACCTACTGCCAAAAGACTGCAGTTTTGCCAGTATAACTGAATTCACAATAAACAAAAAAACCCCAAACCCCATCAAAAATACACCACCCCACACACACTGTACTGTGGCTACATCAGCCACCCCCACCACACACACACTGTACTGTGGCTACATCAGCCAGGCCTCATACTTCTCTACCAGAAGGGTCAAGACAATGCAAGTGTCCTGGCTACCACGCTGCCATTTCATGGGGATCACTCTCCTTAAGAACCCAGAATAACTGAGGATGTTAACACCTACAGGCATTAATGCTCACAGGAATCCACCACAGAATCAGCAACACAACTCAGACTTTCTCCACTAATCACAGCGTTTAGCCAGCAAAATGCTGTCATTCTGCACGTGTTGAATTCCCAATTAAGATATTTCCCTTCCTCCTTTACCTCAGAGGTTTTCTGCACCAACAGTGACACCTATTCATACAATTTCACTGCCTCCCTCCAGTAAGCGACATGTTACTCTTTCCCAGCTATTACTTTCAACTTGATAAGTAGTTACTACTTGATAAGTAAGTAGTTTGCCTCCACCTGAGCCAATACAAATTATGACTTTCATTTAAAAGGAAGTTATACATATTAAGTTGTTACTAATAAACTCTTATAACTTAGGATAAAAATTCACTGCATCCCAGAAGGTGTCATCAGTAAATTTATAATCATTACAAAGCAGTCATGTAATAGCAAGTCATTACATTATGGCACATGCAAAAGGTGTTGGTGGCTCGACTTGCCTACAGCTTAATGTGAAAAAAAAAACCTGTAGATTTTGGGCTTTTTTAAAGTCTAAGTCAATGTAATCAGACTACTCAATGATTTTGCCTGTTGACTGGGACCTCAAGCTGTTCATGCAGAAAAAACTTCCAGAAAAGCTGAGTGCCCAACTCCTGCCAGCAAATCAGTTGTTGCTAGTTGGGATCTCCAAAGCTACTCCTGCAATTATAGCACAACACATTTCAGTCTCGTGTTGTTTCCAAAGCTTAACAAAAAGAAACCTAAGTGCACTTTCAACGTGTGTTTCCTATAGTCCCAGCAAAACCAGGACTCAGCGCCAGGTTAACCACAGGAAGATCGGTGCATCCAAGGTACATAGCGGTGACCTCATCAGGTTGATTCATGGCTTAGAAGTGGAGCGCTTGCTTCCGCGGGGATTTTATGCAACTGCCTTGTACAGTTATCTCATTTTCAAAGCACACACCTTTTGGCAGTGCACGCTGCCTAGATCAGGAAAACAACCACTGATGAGATGATCTGTTCCGTTCATCTGAAAGATGTCTGTCTGGAGATTGTCTTAACCCCTACCTGTTGAAAACTGAGCAACCACGGCTAAAAAAAAATCATAGAATGGTCTGGGTTGGAAGGGACCTCAAAGATCATCCAGCTCCAACCCCCTGCCCTGGGCAGGGACACCTCCCACCAGACCAGGTTGCTCCAAGCCCCATCCAGCCCCCCTTGAACCCCTTACATGGGGCATCCACAGCTTCTCTGGGCAACCTTGACCCTCACAGTCAAGAATTTCACTCGACATTTTATACAATTAAAAAAAAAATAAAAATAATCAAAACAACGGATTTTGTTTATCGTGAGCAGCTGGTGCTACACGATGTGCAGGGCTCCCTTTTACACACTCACCCTCCCTTTCAGGTTTAACGTCTCTCCATCAGCCAGCCCCCAGGTCTCCCAACAGGAATATTCCCCCCCCATCTTTCCCTCTGGAGGGGACACTCCCCCCCTTTCCCCTCAGGAGGGGGCATCCCCCCCCTTTCCCCTCAGGAGGG